>NW_020954567.1:10734723-10762488 GCF_900497805.2 Vombatus ursinus
GTGTGTGTGTGTGTGTGTGTGTGTGTGTGTGTGTGTGTGTGTGTGTGCTTAGTTGTGATGGGTAGGGGAAGCGAGATTACAATCCACTTTGTATAAAGCCAAATTTGTTATTCCCATCTACAGTTTGGTACCATGATGGTTTATGAACTTTCCACAAGGGGGCGCTGGAAATCACATACTATTCACTGTGGCTTCAACAGAGCTCCAAATAGCATAATAATAATGATCCACATATTCTAGGATTCAGGGATGGAAGGGGCCTTAGAAATCATCTAGTTTAACCCTCCCACTTTATGTATGAGGAAAATGAGGGCCAGAGAGTTAAAGAGACTTCACCAAAGTCGTACAGCTTGTTAAAAAAAAATCACGTAGCCAAATTTGGACCCCAATCCTCTAACCCCAAATCCACTGCTCCCCCCTTATTACATGTCATATTTATGTAGTGCTGTAAGATTTTTCAAAATGCTAGGGTTCGTAGTGTCTTCTCTTTTTGCTCCCTGTCACTTATGACAGTCACCCTACTCAGTTGCCTATTTTGTACCTTATCTTTTATCCCATTGCAGATTCCCAGTTGAATGTCCTTTGCACATGCAGCTCTCCCACACTGAAAAAGGAGTCTCTGAATAGACGGACCCTACGCAGTAGTAATGGGACAAGTAGATGGCTTATATTCTCCCTTCCCTACATTCCCTCTTGCTAGCTGGGAAATTCAAATGGCTCCTGTGCTCATCCATTTTTTTTTTTTTTTGCATTCAAATCAGTGTAAACTCTCCAGATTATTTTCCTTGGGGAGAGAGGGTCTCTAGCAGGCATAGTGTGGTTATAAGAAATCACCACTCATATTTCCAAAATGTCCCTTCCCTTCCAAAAGACGCCATTGACTTCAAAGACAGTGGATAGAATTAGAACTGAGGGGATCATAGCATCTGAGAGTTGAAAGGGACCCTAGAATCACCTAGTCCAATCCATTTCTGAGGCAGACATTCCTTCTACCGCTGATCATCCAATCTCTGCAGAGATGAGAAACACATTACTGTCCAAGGCAGCCTTCTATTTTTGGATGGTTCTAATTGTGAAGACATTTTTTCTTACTCTGGGACAAAGTCTGCTCCCTTTAATTTCTACCCACTGCTTCTGGATCTGCCTTTTGGGGGCCTAAGCAGAACACTTTCTCTCTAAGAGATGACCCTTCAAATGCTTAAAGCCAGCTCTTGTATCCCAACACATCTTCCCCTCTTCCATGTTAAACACTCCCAGTTTCTTTGACCAATAATCACATATGTTATGGCTTTGAGCCTGGTTACCACTAAACATAGGGGCAGCTAGGTAGCATAGTGGAGAGAGTATCATTGTGAACTGGAGTAGGGCCTGGGATGTATAATCTGGTACAATCTTGCTTGGCCATTTTATGTGAGAACTCACAATTACCTTTTAAATCCAGGTTTGTAAGAATGGATATGGTCAGGTAGATGGTCCAGTGGCTAGAGCACTGGGCTTGGAATCGGAAGACTCATCTTCATGAGCTCAAATGCAGCCTCAGACACTTACTAGCCTCATGACCTTAGGCAAGTCACTTTGCCTCAGTTTCCTCGTCTGTAATACGAGCTGGAGAAAGAAATGGGAAACCACTTCAGTGTCTCTGCCAAGAAAACCCCAAATGAGGTCATGAAGAGTTGGAGAATCGGACACAACTGGGCAACAGCAAAGCCACTAAACATGCTCTGGCTTATCAGTGTCTCTTCTAAACAACAAACACATCATTTGGAAACAATTATATAAATTAGCACAGGACTAGGGCCTGGGAGAAATTAAGACATTCAGGGAGAAAAAAAAATCAAGCTGGAAGCAAGTAGGAATTTTAACAGTTGATGATCCATACAGCCCCATAGGCCTGGCACTGGGTTGGCACCACTCTCCTTTAGAGAGATATAGTTCCTGCCAAGAGGTAGAACTGAGTATTTCACTGCCAACCACAGAGAGGCAGCATGTAATAATGGACGCAACCTGGTGGAGACGGGAAGATTGGGGTTCCCCTCCCCCTTTTCAGATCCTTTTTGTGTGCTGTTTTCCTCTATCAGAATGTAAGCTCCTTGAGGGAAGCGACCATCTTTCTTCTCCCTTTGTATTTGTATCCCCAGTGCTTAGCACAGTGCCTGGCATATAGTTAGTGCTTAATAAATGCATGTTGCCTTGCCTTACCTTCAAAACCTACCTAAGACGCTAGCTGTGTGACCACTTCTCCTATGTCTGTAGAATGAGGTTAGATTTGCTGGCCTCGAAAGTCACAGCTCAGAATCTATGATCACTATGATGATGACAGGGAAGGTAAGAGGCTGGTGCGTAAGTGTGGGATATTGCAAAAATTATTTCAGAATGTCTGATTCGAGATAGAGATCTGCAATGTGAACTAAAAGGGCTTGAATAGGTTTTTATTTCTGCTATGAGGATTATGTTTCTATACCCTGTCCCTCGTAGGTGCCCTGAGATCTCTCTATTCTAAACTGTAGTCCAGAAATCCCAGTGTCAGTTCCAGATGCTGTCATATCAACCAGATTGCATATTCTCGTCAATTAATCAATCACCCTTTCTCTTTTGCCTTCATTGGTTTTGATGGGCAGTCGTGATGAAAATACCACCTGTACCTCGGTTATCATCATTTTTTTCCCCAAGACTTCATGAGCATTGTAAATGCTTCTGGATTCCTCGTGCCCACATGGATCACCAGAAGTGAGCAGTAGTTATCCACTTTGATAAATCAATCAATGAGGATTTACAATCAATGAGAATTTATTAAGTTAAGGTTTTATATCAGGCAGTTTGCTAGGCACGAAGGATCCAAATACAAATGTAGGACAGTGGGAAGCTTTTGCTATTCTGAGGGAATGCAACATCCTCACAGATATACAAATACAGAATATGTGCACATATGCACACATATGCAATAAATGCTTTTTTGTTTTTGGCAGAGCACTAAATTGGGGAATTAGTAAATGCCTTTTGAAGGAAACAGTCTTTGAGCTGAGCCTTGAAGGAAGATAAGAATTCCGAGAAGTGAAAGTGAGGAAGGAAAGCATTGTAGGCAAGGGATAAATATAGATTCTGCAAAGACGCCGAGGTGAGAGACAACATGTTGTGTATGGTAAATAGCAAGGAGACCTGTTTGGCTGTAATACAGGCTGTTTGAGAGGGAAGAATGAGTAATCAGCTTAGATGAATAGGCTGCAGCCAGATTGTAAAGGGTTTTAAATGCCAACCAGAGGTGCTTATGGGATTATAGATATAATAGGACCAGCCAACAGTGGCCCAATCCTTCATGCATGCTCTCTGCCAACTGCCAACCCACTGGGGAAGAGAGGTTGATGACCCTGCTTCTGGATGTGCATAATGGAGAGGTCTGCCCTCCACTTCAGAACAAGCCCAGCTATTTAGTGGCTGTTTCCTATTGGCTTACTATGTGATAGCTAAAAAAACCCTTTTAATCGGCTGCTTTGCAAGAACTGATGAGTGTACTTACAAAAATCTTCAATAGAAGAACTTTGACCTCTCTCCCTGTTGGCCTTTAAATAAGGAGAAAGAAAAAAATACTGTGGACCCCAGGGTGGGGAAGGGTCCTGTCTTTTACCAGGTTGACATGAATCCATGAACATGTGGTACTCCTGCTTTGCTCTTCCTGTTCTACTTATTCTTCCCTAATCCTAGTTGAGTGAGTATTAGGGATGGAACGAAATTACCTGTGGGCTTCAAAATAGTAAAAGAGCGGCTAGATGTTTAGGAACTGGCATCCAGAGCAGAGGCTGCCTGCAGCCAGACCTGGTAAGTATCTAGCCCTGAGGAGTAAGCTGCTTGACAAGGTCCAGAAGTGAATCGACCTGGACGCTGAGACACTATACCCTGCAAGCAAGAGAGAAACTTGTCTATCGACTGTGAATTGGGTGTGAGAAATATCACTTTAAGCTTGAGCGCACTTTGTCCAAGGACCGAAGTGTAGAGGCGAGAGTGTGTCCTGGTTTGGGGGAATGTTTTTGCACTTTGGGTCTAGTCATATATTCTCAGTAAATGTCCCTTTGTAAAAGATAACTGATATTATTTGGTTATGAGTGATATTGAGGAAATATCAATTGGTCAAAATGTATTGAGATGCTAATCACTAATTAGATAATGTAAAAATGTTAATTGGTTACTTGATATTGGAAAGAATACATTGGATGGGGGTTTAAAAGCAATAGCATTAGAAGAATGCTACAGTGCCTTAGGGGTTACCCCCAGCACCCTTAGGGAGAAGCAGCTGAACTCTAGGGACCTGACCTGTAAGTTCCGGTTCGATTTGGTATAGTGACTCCTTGGAGCAAATATGGGATACATTGATTTAGAGCTGGAAGGGACCTTAGAAGTCAACTAATCCCAGTTTCTTACCCACCCTTTACCCCACTCCCTGCCATTTTACTCATGAGTAACTGTGGCCCAAAGAGGATAGTAAGTTGCTCATGGTTACTAAGGTAACAAATGTCAGAGCCGAGACTTGAAGTGAGGTCACTGCACTATGCTGCTTCTCACCCTCTGAGCAATGGCAGCATGGGCATAGGGTGGAATGGGCACTGAAGTTTCTTGAGCAGGAAAGTGACATAGAGCAGGAAGAGAAAGTTGGCTCATTAAATGTATTAGTCAACCTTCAGAGATTACTTTGGTTCAGTTGTGAACTGGAATAGGGCCTGGGATGTATACTTTGGTACAATCCAGCCTGGCCATTTTATGGAATGTGGGGAAAGTATTTGCTGAAGGCATTGCTTAAAGAAAATGCATGCCATGTCTAGCCATGGTTCTCTGCCAAATCCCAGTCAATCCAGAGCTCCACTTTTTTCTCACCCTCAAAAGGACCAGGACTAGAAGAATTTTTTTTTTATTATTATGACTACTATGAAATCAGACTCTTTAGCACCATCTTGAAATATAGGAGAATTATAGGAATCTGAGGCTGAAAGGCACCTGAGGGATCATCTAATTTCTTATTCTGTACAGTGAGGGGATTAGACTATTGGAAGTCTCTTCCCTTTCTAAATTTTATGATAATATGATTTTAGTCCAAAATTCTCATTTTACTAATAAGCAAATTGAGATCCAGGGAGGTGAAATGATTTGACCAAGGTCACAGAAATGAAGACCTCCTCCCCCAGTATAATGGTGGAAAAGTTGGAACTAAGAGTAATAACTTATATTTCTCTGGGGGAGTTGAACTTCGATTAAACCTCCCCATCCTAGAAAGTACAGAATATAATCACAAGGTATTAACTAGGTATTAAACTAACTATAAAGATGCCTTGATCCCTTTAGGGCTTACTGTGCATTTTAGTAAAGTCTTGTTTTTGTTTTTGGGGTTTTTTTTTTGCTAGGCAATGGGGTTAAGTGCTTGCCCAGGGTCACACAGCTAGTAAGTGTTATGTGTCTGAGGCCAAATTTGAACTCAAGTCCTCCTGACTCCAGGACCCGTGCTCTATCCACTGTGCCACCTAGCTGCCCCTTCTGTGCATTTTAGTAAATGTCTCTGCTAAGAGCAGATTATGTCTACTGGATGATAGTAAATAGGAAACATACTGGTGGGGACTCATGAACTACATAAGTATGAGTAGTCACCCACAGGATATCCTAGAAGCTGAGGTAGTTGTTCCTCTGGGGATGCAACCTGCAAATCTGTGAATAGGAGCTGGGGAGTATCACAGATGTGGTGCCATATTTTCGTAGCACTATAAGGTTTACAAAGTACTTCGTTTAGAACAGCCTTGTGAAATTGGTTTTATATTATTAGCCCATTGTACAGACAGGGAAACTGAAAATCAGAGACTTGCCTATGGTCACACAGCTAAGAAATGTCAAAGCCATGGCTAGAATTTATGTCTCTTGAGTCTCAAACACTACATCATGCTACCTCTTCAGCAGTTGCTTTATATGACTGTCATCATTTGTCTGCTCTTAGTTTAAGAGTGCTTTTTCTTTTCTTTTCTTTCTTTCTTTCTTTCTTTTTTTTTCTTGCTTTATGGTGAGGCAACCAGGGTTAAGTGACTTGCCTAGGGTCACACAGCTAGTAAGTGTCAAGTGTCTGAGGCTGGATTTGAATTCAGGTCCTCCTGACTCCAAGGCTGGAATTCTATCCACTGCGTCACCATTACCTAGCTGCCCCTTTTAAGAGCGCTTTTTAAAAAATACTATTATCTTTTTACTTTTACTAGAGTGTGAGCTCCCTGAAGTCAGGCAATGAGTCCCATTTATATTTGTCCCTTTCTCAGTCATTGTAAATGGATGAATAAATTAAAAATATACTTAAGTGCTTACTATGCACAACACACTGTGCTAAGTGCTGGGAATACAAATAACAAAATAAGACGGTCCCTGCTCTCAAGGAGTTCACATTTTAATGGGGGAAACAATAGATAAAGGAGGTTTCAGCTGCAAATCAGATGGAAAAATTGCATGATCCTTAGGTTGCTGTGGGAAAGCAGATGGGAATGCTTTTTTCTTCACTGTCATTTCCACTGATAAAATTATGTCACTTTCTTTCTTTCTTTTTTTTTTCCAGTTTTTGAAAGGAAGATTTATTTAACAAGTTTTCACTTAGTGGGTTTTTTTTTCCATGTCACTTTCTGATGTTGAACCATTTGATGGTACCAAGGACTTTGGGGACAATGAAGTCTTCTCCAGGGTCATCTGTGGCTGTAGCCACTGCAGGAACAATTCCTAGGTTACATCTCCACAGGAGTTGCTCCCTAGGATGTTTTCTGAGGGTACTGGGTTGGAAGCATTGCTACTCCCAAGGCTCTTGGGTTCAGAGTCCTGGGCTGTCCCCATCAGGGTCTGAGGGAAAATGGTGGTCAAAGTGATGGTGATGGGTTGACTTGCCTGGCACATGCTGCCTCCTCTCTCTCCCTCAGGGTGCCTTGCTGGGTCAGTCAAGCTGGCTTGCCTACCCTGTGTGTGTGGCAGTTGGTAGGGATGGCTGGCACTTAATAGGACTTGATGGATACTTTTTGAATCAATGAATAAATGGATATAAGTATGCTCTATTAGTACACCTCATATCGTCTTATCTAATGTTATTTGTCATTGTTGTTTAGTCATATCCAACTCTTCTTGTCCCCTTTTTGTGGTCTACTTGGCAAAAATACTGGAATTGTTTGCTATTTTCTTCTCCAGCTCATTTTCTAGATGAGGATCTGAGGCAAACAGAGTTAAGTGACACAGTAGAGGCAAGACTTGAACTCAGGAAGGTAAGTCTTCCTGACTCCGAGCCCAGTGCTCTAGCCACTGCACCACCTAGCTGCTCTTATGTTATTTGTACTCAAAAGTCTAAGGTTAGGCTTTCTGGGACTTTCTCTGGGAACTTTCCTGTAGCCCAGATACCAATATAGACAAAAGTACCAATTTAAAAACTATGAATTGTGCCATTTAAATTCTTCTGAGACCACCACTTACTTTGACTGGTAATCTTTGCATAAAGGACAAATATTTTGGATTGCCTAAGGACCTGAGTCTCCCATGTGACCGTTAGCAGCTCTAGCACAATAACCAGGAGAGATGGGTGTCACATCTTGTCCTGAGGTCTCCTGGTTAAGTTTGGTTATTCTGAGGCTGGGCCTCTGAAAGGCTGATGATGTCTTTATGCTAAGGGCCTACTCTTCTGGCACAATGGAGCCTTAGAACAGAAAGTCAAGCTGGAGTGACTCACTAGCTGAGAATGGCTTGGGTCTGGGTCATCTACCCAGTAGCCAGGGCAACCAAGTAAGGGTCTCTTTGTCTGCATTTGCTCTGGCCATAACATCAATGGCCAATCAGGAAAAATTTCCTTTCCTAGCTTGGTCTGTCCACTGATACATACACAGAAATCCTGACGCCAGGGTCAAGATTGAGTAGTATTTTAGAAGATCTCTGATCTAGGACTTGTTTGAAGCGGAGTATGGTGGGTGAAGGAATGGGAAATGTTGGGAAATGTTGCCTTAGCTTGGAAGAATCAATTAATCAACAAACATTTATTAATAACCTGTCTTTTGTCAGGGACTATGCTAAGTGCTGATGATATGAAGACACAAATTAAATCATCCATGTCCTCATAAAGCCTACTTGCTATTGAGAGAAATAATATTTACTTAAGTAAATCTAGGCAAAGTAAATAAAAGTGTTGTTTTTTTGGGGGGGGGAGGGGAAGCACTAGCAGTTGAGAAAATCAAGAAAAACCTCCTGTAGAAGCTGGCACCTAAGGAAAGGAAATTAGGGATTCTAAAAGGTGAGAGGAGGTCATTCTTGGGAGACAGGATTGCCAGCAGAAAAGCATGGAGATGGGGCAGGTAGGTGGCGCAGTGGATAGAGCACTGGCTCTGGAGTCAGGAGAACCTGAGTTCAAATCTGGTCTCAGACCAGACACTTGACACTTACTAGCTGTGTGACCCTGGGTAAGTCACTTAACACCCCCCCCAAAAAAGGAGAAAAGCATGGAGATGGGAGTATAAGAAGAGCAGTTTGACTGGATGGTGGAGTACTTGCTGGAGTGTACTGTAAAACAGGATCGTGAGGGTGGTTTGGAGCCAGTTGTTGAAGGGATTTAAATGCCAAACAGAGAATACTGAAGGTTCCAAGAAGTCAATGAAATTTACTGAATAGAAAAAAAACGCAATCTGCCCGGGGCTCTAAGAAAATCGCTTTGAAAGCTTTGTGGTCATTGTAACATAGGGTAAGAGTTGGAAAGGTCTTTGAGGGTCATCTAGCTCAGCCTCCCCATTTTAGAGATAAAAATACTGAAGCCTAGAGTGGTTGTGATTTGTAAGTATCAGAGGCAGGATTCAAACCCAGGTCATCTGGTGACAAACCCATCATTCTTTCCAGTGTATCTGGGGTCAGGTGTTTCCATTACGTGAAAAGCCTAAGAAATGGTGACTGAAATATCTTTAGCGTCACTGATTTTTAGAGCTGGAGAGGGCCTGAGAAAATCTATCTATCTAACTAAAAATCTAACTAACTATCTAAAATCCAATCTAACATCCCTCATTGCCTACATAAGGGGAAACTGACTCGCCCATGATCAAACAGCTGGTTACTGAAAATTCTGGGATCACAACCCAGGTTCCCTAGTTCTTCCCACTAGACTGCACTGTCCCTTTCCTTTGGGGATGGAAAGGCTGTGCAGGGAACCTGGCATCTCTCCAGGGCCTTTAAAAATATCATTGTGGTATGAGGTTAAGCCCACACAGGGACTTTGGTCCTCCAATAGGGCTGTAAGAAAGCCCCAGCAGGCTTCAAGAAAGCTTCAGAAAGGTGATGGAGAAGCGGGCCACGGTACAGCAGTAATAGATTTCTTAAGAAAGGCTGAAGTGATCTGTCAGTCAGGTGGATGAGTCTGGCTGGTACTTACCTCTGGAGAAAGTCTTTGAGGGCTTTTCATTCTCCCCACTTAAAACTCTTAAACCACTAGGATTTTTTCAGGGACATAAACGGATATGTGAAATGATCAGAAGGGTCACTGCTGAGCATATTTGCTTGTAGAGGCTCCATAGTCAATTTTGAGGCAATTTCAAGTTAACTATTGAGGACAGCAAAAGAAACATTTCTATCACTGCCCCAGATTGTCTGGCAGAGATGCCTGGGGGATGGGGAGCCTGGGAAAGCCAGGACTCAGAGGAAATGGGGAAATAAATGTCAATTAATCAATTAGCAAGCTCAAGCATCTGCAAAACGCCAGGTTGTATGCTAGGTTCTAGAATAGGTCACTGGTTACACCTTCTGGGTGCTCTATGTCCCCAGAGTTCTGATCTTAGAAAATGATTCCAGAGCTTCAGGGCAATTTTCCTTTATAATTAAAGGTTTTTTTTGTTTTTGTTTTTGTTTTTTTTTTAGAAATTTACATGATAACTTTATTATCTATTTAAAAGGAATACCAAGTTGTACATAATAGATTTATAGTTTTAGGTATAATCATCTTTTTTATTATTCTATGTTATGGAAATGCCTGTTTTATCCCATAAATTAAAAAAAAATAAAATGTTTAAAAATTATTCTAATTCATATTTTTTACTTTTTTTTGAAGTGGAGAAATGGGAGAGCAAATCCATATAACGATGCTACTATTACTAATAATAACTTACATTTATATAGTGCTTCAAGGTTTGCAAAGCCTTTTACACTCCTTATTGAATCTGAGGGGGATAAGTGAGCTGCCGCATGGGATGAAGGTCAGTCCTTAGCCTTGAAGGGCCCACGGCTGGCTTTCCTCCCTCTGCCTGGCTCTCTCTGATACTGCGGCTGCAGGGCTGCCAATCTCCCGCAATTTGAAAGAAGAAAAAGGCTGACTCCACAGTTCAGTCTCAGGGATAGCGTCCTATAGTGCTCAGAGAACACAGGGCTGTAATGGCTGGGAGAAAGAGAATATGATCTTGTATTCTCTTTTAGAGCCAAAGTAGACTAGATGACCTTGGGAGGTAGTGAGTTCTTCTACATTGGAGGTCATCAAGTGGAAGCTGGATGATCATTTATTATGTTGCAATGAGAATTCTTTTTTGGGTATGGGTTTGCCACTGAAATCCCCTATGACTCTAATATTCCATGAATCTATTAATATAAAAATAGTTTGTGTTTCTATAGGATTTAGGTTTACAAAATCTTTGATTGGTATTATCCTGTCAACAGCCCTGCAAGACAGATGATACAAGTATTATTGTACCTATTTTACCGATGTGGAAATGAAGTTCTCAACTGAAGGTTAAAGCAACTTGCACAAGGTCCCATGGCTGTTAGAATAGTATGGCTAGGACTCAAACCCAGGTCTTTTGGCTCTCAGTCAAGGGCCATTTCCATTACGTCACATTGATTCTCATAATCAAAACATTTGCTTCACAGGGTCTGCTGCACAAATGCCTGTTCTAGAAGTCAGGATACTTGGAGTTCTAGATCAGGGACTGTGTTCCTAATCTAGCATTATGACCTGGAGAAAATCACATAACCTCTCTGTACCTCAGATTTCTCCCATGTGAAATGATATGTAGGTGGCATTTTGAAAACTTAAACTGAATTTATCATTCTTGTGGCTGCCGTTAGTATGTGTTTTCATTAAATTTTCAAAACCATTAGTAGGGTATACACTTACTCCTCAGGTCCACCCTACTGGATAATGGGCACTTTGGGATGCCTGCCCAAGAGAGACGATAATGCTGAGTGATTGGCCAATAGCTGAGTACACTTGTGTTTTGTCATATTAAGAGGTACATTATTAGAGGAACCTTCTCTCTCTGTGGAGTCCTAGGTATGGATGCACTGCTCAATTTCTTGGGAACTTATCCCTTGAGATCATGCCATAAGAAGATCAGTTAAAGAAATAAAGAACGTCTAATGTAGAGGACAGCAAACACACTCTTTCTCCACCTCCCCACCACTACTCCATTGGAGATCTTAAAGTGATAGATGGATGATCATTCACTGGAAATATTATACAGGAGATTCTTAAAGTATACAGTTAATTAGATCATATATGAAGATCCTTCCAACTCTGAGACTGAGTAATTTCTTTATTTTCCTCCTTAATAGTATTTTATTTTTTCCAATTGTATGTAAAGATAGTTTCCAACTTTCATTTCTGTAAAATTTTGAGTTCTAAATTTTTCTCTCTCTCTTCCCCTTCTCCTCTCCCCAAGACAGCAAGCAACCTGATATAGGTTATACATGTACAATCATATTAAACATATTTCCACATTAGTCATGTTGTGAGAGAAGAATCAGAACAAAAGGGAAAAACCACAAGAAAAAACAAAAAACAAAAAAAAAGGGAAAATAGTATGCTTCACTCTGCATTCAGACTCCATAGTTCTTTCTCTGGATGTGAGACTGAGCAATTTCTACAGTTCTTCGCAGCTTTATTTACAACCGGTGCAGAGGTTCTGAATAACTTATATTATTCTCTGCAGTCTTCCCTTCCTTTGGACTGACCCTGACTCTTAACTCTGACTTGAAAGAGACTCAATCTTGCAATATTGCCTAAACCAAATTAGCCTCCTGGGTATTCTGTGGACTGGCAATGATTTGGGGGCCACACCCAGAAACTGACCTTCTTTGTCCATGCCAATCCACGAATAGTGATTTATCTAGACTAGACTTCGAAGCCCTGGGACTAGATTGTAGTAAGTGTGGTTATGGGCATGGAGGGGATGGTAGAGAAACATCTTGCCATGGGATATCCCTTCCAACCATGGCTTCCAAAATGCCTGGAAAGGTGCCTGGCCCAGGGGATGCTGCTGGGGATTTGTAGGGCAAGTAGGCAGGATATTCCTCCACCTTACCAGGGTGGCAAGAGATATCTTGCTATTTTTAGGATGGGAGAGAGGACAAATCTGCTTGTTTTCCCCCTAAATTCCTTGTGTTAAACAGGAGACTGCCCAATGGCAGTCTAGTCATTAGAGTATGCCCGCTGTGCTCTGCCTGTATGGAAGTTGATGAGCCTAGTTCTGGCAATGCATAATGGAGGAGGGCCCTGCTCTCCTCTTCAAAGCATGCCAAGTATTCTGTGATCCTTTCCTATTTGTTTGCTATTGGATAATAGGAAGCTTTTTAATTGGTTGCTAAGCCAAAATTAAGTATACACATATAAGGCATGGACAGGCCAAATAGCATTCTCTTACTTTTTGAAGTTTGAGGAAGAAATGGCATAAACTTTCTAGTGGGGAGAGAGAGCTTGGACCCAAATCTCCCTCTATTTCCATTTTGTTTATTCTATCCCTACCCTAGGTGAAGGAGTATAGGAGATGGGATGACCTTGTGAGCTTTGAAAGGTTGAAAGAGCCACCACCAGAAAATCCAATGATGGGATTTTCTGATAGAGCTTATTAGCCACTTATTAGCCAGTTTATTAGCACATTAGCTCAGCTGAATAAGGATCTAGACTAGCCTTGAGGAGCAATCTGCACAAGCCAGTTCAGCAGTGAATAATCTAGCAATTGAAACTACAAGGTTCATTGGCTATGCCACACCTGACAGTGAGCTCGGCAGGGCAAAGAGTTAGCAGCTACCACTTGCAGTTTGAATCTATTCTCCCTAGAATGGAGGTAGCAGAAGGGACAATATGACTTGGTTCAGGATGGAGCATTGCTGTACTTGGGTTCTTACTATATTTTTTCAGTAAATATTCCTCTATAAAAAACTAATTGATATCAACTGAATATTGATGATATCAAGTAGATATCAAGTGATTAAATGATATGGGGCGGGGGGCGCGATACTAACTTGTATTGGCAAATGATATCAGGGCCAGTAATTACTGGCAATCAATATTGAGGATAAGGCAACTAAAATCAGATTGGGAACTTGAGTTGAGAGTATTGGAAAGATTTTGTCAAGTCTTCAGGGGTAGGTACCATTAGAACATGGGGAAAGATGTAACCAGCCATATTCTAGGGATCCAATCTGCCAATGCACATATGCGTTTAGAAAGTCAGTCAGACAATAAACATTTATTAAGTGTCAACTATGTGCCGGGTCACCGTGTTAAGCGCTGGGGATACAAAGAAAAGCAAAAGCCAGTCCCCTGGTCTCAAGGAACTCATACTCTAATGGGGGAAAGACAACATGCAAACAACTATATAGAAATAAAATATATCCAGAAGAAAGGCTTTTTTTTTTTTTTTAAAGAAGGTGTGGTATTTTAGTTGGGACTTGAAGGAAGCCAGGAGGCAGAGATGAGGAAGGAAAGAATTCCAGGCATTGGGGACAGCCAGTGAAAATGCAGAGTTGTGCCTTTTGTGAGGAACAGCAAGGAGGTCAGTGTTATTGGATAACAGAGCACCTAAGGGTGAGTAATGTAAGAAGATGAAAAGGTAGGAGGGAGAGCAGATTATAAAGAGCTCTTAACACCAAAGAGAAGATTTTATATTTAATCCTGAAGGCAACAGAAAGCCACTGGAATTTATTGATTAGACAATGACCCGGTCAGACCTGCGCCTTAGGATGATCAATTTCACAGCTGAGTGGAGGATAAGAGTTGCTGCAAAGGGAACCAACCAGCATGTTATTGCAAATGTCCAGACCTGAAGTGATGAAGAAGGCCTTCATCAGAGTGGAAGCACTGTCTTAGGTGAGAAGGGGGTATATATAAGAAATGTTAAGAAGGTAAAATCAGCAGGTCTTGGCAACAGATTGAATATGGTAGGTGAGAATGAGGAATTGAAGATGGCATCTAGGTTGTAAGCCTGTATGATTAAGAGGATGGTGGTACTCTCATCAGAAGTGAGGAAATTCAGAAGAGGAGAGGATTTGGGGGAAAGATAATTAGTTCAGTTTTGGACATATTGGGTTCAAAATATCCAAGGACATACAGTTCAAGATGTGTGATTGTCAGTCGGACATACAAGACTGGAGGTCTAATTATTAGAGAGGTCAGGGCTGGATAAGCATACTTGAGAATCGTTAGCAAGAAGATAATAATTGAATCCATGGGAACTGAGGAGCTCACCAAGTGAGATAGGGCCCAGGCCAGAACCCACCATTAGCAGTCAGGGTTGGGACAGAGATCCAGTAAAGAAGACAAAGATGGAGCAGTCAGATAGGTTGGGGAAGAACCGGGAGAGAGGAGTATCATGGAAACCTAGAGAGAAGAGAGAACAAGGGAAAAGAGGGTGTTTGGTAATGTCAAAGACTGCAAACAATAAGAGTGAGAAAAGGCCATCATATTTGGCAATTAAGAGAAAACTGAGGGGGCAGCTAGATGGCGTGGTGGATAGAGCACTGGCCCTGAAGTCAAGAGGACCTGAGTTCAAATCCGGTCTCAGACCGAACACTTGACACTTAGTAGCTGTGTGACCCTGAAGTCACACAGCAAGTCACTTAACCCCAATTGCCTAAAAAAAAAAAAAAGACTGGTAATTTTGGAGAGAGCAGTTTCAGTTAAATAATGAGATAAAGAGGTTGGAAGTCAGACTAAAGAGTTACGAAAAGAGTGAGAGGAAAGGAAGTGGACACATAGACTATAGACATTCTTCTCAAGTTTAGCCACAGAAGAGAGAAGAGATATATGGGATGAAAGCTAGTGCAGATGGCTTGATCAAGTGAGGGTTTTTTAAAAAAATTATTTTATTCTGAACTTAAGAAATAATACAAACATTTCTGTAACATACTGGAATAGAAAAAAAAGATGATTGTATATGAAACTACAAATCTATTATGTACAACTTGCTATTCCTTTTAAATATATAATAAAGTTATCATGTAACTTTCTTTTTTCCCCTTTTTTTCTCCCCTCCTTTATCACTCATATAAAGGCAACAAGAAATATCATTTCATGGGACATTTAGTTATCTCTTACTGTAGTTCTCAAGACAAATATTTGCAAAAGTACCACATGAAAATAATTTCAGCTTGTGTACCATCATTTATTTTAGAGCATGAAGAGACAAAAAGCTCTATGAAAAGCTCAATAAGACCTTCCAAATGGAATCAATATACTGCATACTTTTGTAAAGGTGTATGGGGGGGTGTCCCTTTCAGGAGTAGATAGTTTTTATAACTGAAAACGGCAGAAACAAGGACAGTTGTAAGAGAAACACTGAGAAAGCAGTCCACAGAAAAAAAAGGTATTTTTTGGAAGTAAAAAATGATCACAGAGATTGATTTCCAAGCATCTAATTTGCATATGGTAGACATGAGAATTTTGAAGTTAACTTCTGAAAAACCCTGATAAATTGGCAGCTGGAGTTCACATGTATATTGCCTAGTGATAACTTAGCTGGCAGAAATGTGGATTTTGGTTTATCATGATAAATAGAAACGAGGTATCTCACTGAACAGATCTTGCTTTGAGTTTTTTTGTTTTTTGTTTTTGCTTTTTGGTGAGGCAGTCAGGGGTTTAGTGACTTGCCCAGGATCACACAGCTAGCAGATCTTGCTTTGGACCAGTAGGGTAGTTTAGAGGGCTGGAAGTCCTGGGAGCAGACTTTAGAGCTGAGATCATTGGATGAACTAACTTGGAGAACTAACCTTTTCACTGCTGTCATCTCTTGCTTGCTTAATTGATAGAAGAGACCTGGGAAAGCACTACAGATCCTTGGCTTGGGGCTTCTTGGTTAAAAAAACAAAACAAAACAAAAAAACAAAATACAAAAAAGCATGGCACTACCTTGACAACCCAGAAGAGAAGAGGTCTAAGACCAGCAGTCCTGGAGAAACATCAAACAGTGATTTGTGTAGCTGGCTTCTGGGGAAAACAAAAGACATGAAGGCCTGAAAGGCAGACTTGTGAGTTGCCTCAGGGCACATGTTGGCTAAGCATGTCTTCCTCCTACGGTTTTGTAAGTTTTCTGCCACTCTCCCCCACAGACACTGTGTGCATCAGTAGGAGACAATGTCTGTAGCTTAGGAGTGGAATGTTGTATTATTCTTGCTTTGGCATTCTGTTCAGTACATATTTCTGAATAAGAGTTAATGGAGTTCAGCTGGCTGATTCGTTAAATGGGAAGCATTAGTAGGAGAATAGAGTAGAAACCTACCAAGAACCCTGAGAGTTAGTTGAACAAGTGTGGCGGCCTCATCTGGGGACCCCCAAACAGTTAGGGTTCAAGTATACCTTGGATGAAAGAGTCAACTGAGAGAAAAAGACAAATATTTTAATCATTGTTCCAGCAATCTTTGGCTTTCTGCCTATGGGCAAGTTATAAAAACTTCCTCTCAGCTTCCCCATTTTACAAATGGGGATGACAATGCCTATGGTACCTACTTCACAAGGTGGTTGGAAGAGTCAAGTGAGATAACAGATGAGCTTTGTAAATCCTAAAGCACCATCAAATGCCAACTGTTGGTGTTATTGATGCTATTTTACCATTCTTATCTTTTTTTTTTTGGATGGGATTCAGAAAGAGTCCTGGCACGTTACTACTTTGCTAATCTTTTTTATATTTAGTATTCTATAGACTATTTGTGCGGGTGGATAAACTGAACGCTTTTTGAAGTTAAATAAAAGTATTGTTGTTGTTATTTATTCAGTTGAGCAGACTGAGAGCGTCATTCTTCAGGGAACAGGAGTATAAAGAAGGACTGATACAAAAGAGAAATTTAGCTAAGGAATATCATCCCAAGGACAGTAAGATATCACAATAATAATATTATAGCATAATAATTACTATTAATATATAATAATACCTTTGGAAGAAAACTCCCATCTTTGATTACCCTGAGGGCATCAATAGCAGAAAACTGTTCAACTCGAGGGAGGGCTAAGAGCCACTTCCCGGTGTTTCTACAGCTCCCAGAAAAGGGCCAATAACAACGCGGTGGCCTGGCCTAGCTCGTGTTTTCTATGACCCCTTCAATAAATCATTCCCAGAAGAAGCCGAGATGTTTCAATTAATCAAGTATTTATTGAGCTCAGCGCTGTGGGGACCCATCCTGCGGATATCTTTAGTCCCTCGTCGCCCCTCCCTTCAAAGGGCTCATGATCTAGTTAGTTGAGTCGAGACTAGCGCACCCAGAGCAATTAAAGTACAAAACTGGCAGACGGTTTGCAAAATTCCCCAAGCTTTAGGGATCAGTTATGTAAAAGGAATCGGTGCTCTATTTTGCTAGGAGCCTATGTTCCTAACTTTCTCTGTATATGCTCTCTCCACACAGAGGGCAATAGGCAATATCGAAACAAATCCTGGCCTTGAAATCATCGAGATCCTAAGATTCTGCCTCTGATCCTTGCTAGCTGTGTAACCATGGGTGATCCTCAATCTCCTCATCTGTGATATGGGTTTAATAGCACTGACTTCCCAGGACTAGGGCTCAAATAAGATAGGTATGAAAAACACTTTGCAAACTTTAAGCTATTTTTAAACTGCACTGAGATTTTTGGGACACTACACAAGTGTCCAATGTTATCAGGTTTTCTTAGAATAATAGATGCCAGCATGAAGCAATAGAGTTCTGGATTAAGAATCTGGATTAAGATTTGGGTCCTGGGGCAGCTAGGTGGCGCAGTGGATAGAGCACCGGCCCTGAAGTCAGGAGGACCTGAGTTCAAATGCGGCCTCGGACCAAACACTCGACACGTACTAGCTGTGTGACCCTGGGCAAGTCACTTAACCCCAATTGCCACAAAAAAAAAAGATTTGGGTCCTACTCCTGCCCCTGTTTACTCAGATTATTCTAACAATCTGCCCCCAAAACCTTGGATATGTCCCCCTCTCTGGACCTCAGTTTCCTCAATCTGTTACATGAGAGGTGTCTTCCAGCTTTGAGAGCTAAGATTTTACAACTAAACTGGAGTCTTTAGTTTGAGGGCTGCCCTAAGGATACCACTGTCTCTTCAGAGACATAGGTATTGAGTATTTTAGGTCTAGCCCCCTCTTTCTGGATTAAAACTTGGTGGAAGAACATAAGCAAAATTTCCTCCAAATCCCAAAAGTCTTCTGTTATGTGACCTTGATCCTTCTGCCTTCATGCTAATTGTTAATTCACTGTGACAGTTCAGAGGAACAGGATAGAACCAAAGTAGAAAAGAAGATTTGGGGGAAAAATATGGTGGAAGGGAGCCTTGTTTCTACAGGAAGGGCTCCTAGATTATGTAGAAAAGATCCATGGCCCTCATAAATCCACCTTCTCCTTTCTCTCAAGTTTCAGAAGACAGATGCTTTCTGGCACTAACGGGTCTTAAAGCCTGGTATCTATATATCAGATTATGTCATACTATGAAATGATGTTATTACTGAGAATTCCAGCCCCAGAACAACTACTCTGGTGGCATAAGAATAGCTTTCTCATGAGTATCAGACAAGAGTATTAACTTCACTTTACAAAGGTAACAGTTAGAGCCAAGCCCAAGACAAAACTATAGTACAGGCATAACTCATTTTATTGCAATTCATCTTATTGAGCTTTGCAGATATTTTGTTTTTTTACAAATTGAAGGTTTGTGACAACTCTGTTGAGCAAGTCTATGGGTACCATTTTTCCAACAGTGTGTGCTCACACTGTGTCTCTATGTCACGTTTTGGTAATTCTCACAATATTTCAAACTTTTTCATTGTTATTATATCTGTTACGGTGATCTGTGATCAGTGGTCTTTGAGGTTACGATAGTAATTGTTTCAGCTACCTGAACCATGCCCCTATAAGACAGTGAACTTTATTGATAAATGTTGTATCTTCTGATTGCTCCACCAATAGGTATTCCCCATCTCCGTCCGTCTTCTCAAGCCCCCCTATTCCCTGAGACACAATAATATTGAAATTAGGCCAATTAATAGCCCTACAATGACCTCTAAGTATTCAAGTGAAAAGAATCGATCAATGGGGCAAACTTCATTCTTGTCTTGTTTTAAGAAATTGACACAGCTACCCCAACCTTTAGCAACCACTACCCTGATCAGTCAGCAGCCATCAAGATCAAGGCAAGACCCTCCACCAGCAAAAGATTGTGACTCTCTGAAGGCTTAGATGATAGCACTCTCTTTTTTTTTTTTTTTTTTTTTAGCAATAGAGTATTTTTAAATTAAGGTATATACATTGTTTAGACGCAATACTATTGTACATTTGATAGGCTATGGTATAGTGTACACATAACTTTTATGTGCATTGGGAAACCAAAAAATTCATGTGACTTTCATTATTGTGAAATTCACTTTATTGTGGTGGTCTGGAACTGAACCCGTAATATCTCTGAGGTATGCCAGTATTGGAAAAATTGGTCTTTGATGCCTATCCTTGAGCTGCTCACCAACTTCCTCATTTCCCTGGCACTCAATGCCTTTTGTTACTCCATGGCCACTCAGGGCTATTCTTTCCTCCTCTCTCACTTTCATCTCTTCATGTTTACACTGGGACTAGGTATACTCTCTCCTCTAGACCTTTCTCTTCCCTTCCCTTCTCCTCCCTGCCTACATGTGTGTATGTATATACACACGCACCTATAAATACATGTGTGTACATACAAACACGTGCACATTATACTACAGCATGCATATACATGCATGTATATGTATGTATACTTATTTGTGTGTATACAAACACACACTTAGAGAGAAGGGAAGAGAATATGTACACGTATAGGTATGTGTTTGCATATGTGAATACAAATGCGTATGTGTGCACATGTAATATAAATACATACGTGTGTATGTGTGCACATGTGTATTTATGTATAACACACACATATATGTGTGTATGTATGTATGTGTGTGTGTATATATAGATAGATAGATAGATAAAGCATATATGTGTGATTAACCCAGTTAAAAATCCATTTTTCCAGAAAGTCCTTTAGTCAGTGATGCTAATGTTGGCAATTGCACTTCCTGTGACTGATTGAAGAGATCATTTTTGTCAGGAAGGCCCCAAATGCATTTTAAATCGCACTTCCCAGGGAGCCACCTACGCTGAGTAATTCAGTCCTTCCTCACCCTCCCCCCACCCCTACCCCCAGGTCAGGCTGTTGAATGGAAAGCAGAGATCTGTGGGTTGTGGATTTTACTCAGTGCCAGGCCAAATAAGCAGTGTTCCACATTCCCAAGGCATGAAAGAACTTAGACCTGGCAGAGAACCTAGAGTTCACAAGCCCTTTTACAACGGCAGTGTGGTAGAGCAGAAAGACAAAGGCTTGGAGTCACAATGGGGCTCTCACACTTGCTACTTGTGTGACAGTAGCTGAATAATTTGCCATCTCTTAGCCTGTTTCCTCATCTGTAAAGGCCCAGAGAGGTTAAGCCATTAGTCCATAAGTAGAGATTCACAAGAGAAACAAGATCCAACCCACTGATCTAAACCTAGAGTTGCTGAGTATTCCTCACCCCACTGGTTGCTTCTCTCCTGGGAGGCGTATAATGAGTAGCTAAATACACTTTGCCTCTCCTAGTTTTTATAGTTTTTATAGAAGCTATTTGTTGTTTTTGTTGTTGTTCAGTTGTTTCAGTCGTGTCTGACTCTTTGTGACCTTATTTGGGGTTTTCTTGGCAAAGATACTGGAGTGGTTTGACATTTCCTTCTCCAGCTCAGTTTATAAATGAGGGAACTGAGGCAAACAGGGTTAAATGACTTGCCCAGGGTCACCAAGCTAGTAAGTGTCTGAGGCCAAATTTGAACTCAGGAAGATGAATCTACCTGACTCCAGGCTCAGTGCTCTATCGACTCCACTATCTAGCTGCCCTTATAGAAGCTACAGCTACTGTGGAAGAGCTCTCTAAAATGATGTGTTCCAAGTGAACACACTTTAGCAAGAGCCATAAGCATACTGTGGTATCACCCCACTTGGGGATACCCAGGCTCCAGTTTTTCCCTCCCTCTCACAATAGCTTCCCTTCCTCATTACTTATATTTTCATATGTCCCATGAACAGTTATTTCTGGGGTCCCTTATTCCAAATATAGGACCTTGTTCTTAGCCTAATGCTAGGAAACAAGAATGGAATGGAGGGTGGGAGTGGAGGAGGAGAAGAACTGTTGGTAAAAGAGGAAAAAGCTCTCAAAAACATTAAGAACCAAATGGAAATTTTTTTGAGAGCCCAATGATTTTTAAAACCCATTTGCCAGGCTCCTCTAATGGTACAGGTGTTATTTTTACAAAAGCATCTGAGGATGTCTCAGCTGGGAGTAAGGTTGGAGCGAGAGAGTGATTTGATTTGCAGCCAGTTGAATATGGGCATCCTGCCTCCCAATATGAGTCCCCTGCTAGAGCCAAAGGTACAGAACAAGAAAAGCCAGGGCCTTGGCACTGTGGTTATAAAACACGCCATCATGATTAAAGCAAAGTGCACTGTTGGCTAGGGCTGCCTTCTTGGTTATCTCAGAAATGCAGCCTTCATCTACAATCATCTAATTCACTGATTCAAACAATGAATTTTTAAAGGGGTGGGGGTGGTGTATAGAGAGGGTGGGGAGCTCAGATGGAGGAAGAAAGGGAGTCATTTTAGTGCCTTGGTTAATTCTTCTATCCTTTAAAAGTTATGTCAGGTGCATCATCAATTTCTTCTGCTTAGGGTCCTGCTGAAAAGTAAGTTTGCATCACAGGGGATCAAGAGACTGTAGCTCTTAGGATGAGTCACTGTCTCGCTCCCACTGATGCCCCAGGCAGCTAAAGTCAACTAGGTAGACTTGTTGACAAAAAAGAAAACTGCAGCTAGCTGCAGTTAGAGGTTCCTGGGCTGTAATAATTTCCCATCTGAGCCAGCAGAGCAGGGTTCACCTAGGTCAAGATTTGGGGGACAGAGCAGTTTCCAGAAAATGCTAGTTTGTAGTAGAAAGGGGAGGGGAGAGTGGAGTCAAGATGGCAGAGTGAAAGCAGTGACTTGCTTGAGCTCACCCCCAAACCCCACCAAATACCTGTAAAAAATGACTCTAAACAAATTCTAAAGCAGCAGAACCCACGCAAAGACAGAGTGAAGCAAATTTCCAGCCCGAGACAGCCTGGAAAGGAGACTCTGGGCATCTCAAGAAATCTCTTTGAGTTGGTGTCAGAGCTAAACAAAATTTGGTCTTGAAACCCAGAACTTAGACCTAGGATTTGGAAGACTTGGGTCCTACTCCAAACTGCGATGATTATTAGCTGTGTGACCTTAAGTAAGCCACTTAATTTCTCTGTGCCTCAGTTAATTTATATGTTAGTAATTCATGCACCAGAGACAGCCGTATCGCAGAAGATCCAACTTACCTTCTGTCCATAGGGTTTGTCTCATTTCTTCTCTTGGCTTGAGCTACTATCCAGAAAACTTGGAAGTACTTCATAGTGGACAGTTTGATGGTCCACGTTTTCGAGTGCTCACATCTCAAGTCACTAAAGAACTTTTAATAATGATGATTATAAAGTAGCATCATTAGATTTGCTTTTAATGGGCTGCTTGGACTCCCTATCCTATTCAGAAAACACCTCCCACCAAGATCACTAACTGCTCATGAGCCGCCTATCAACTCCATTCGGAGCAGTCTAATATATTATATCTTCACGGTCTGTGGTGACTCCATTGTAGTACCTTTCCTTTGATATTTATTCGCTGTTGGTGGGGACGTATTCCTTCTGGCTAGTGTTCTCTCTGCATCTTTTGGAGGCTTCAGTTTCTCCCCTCACTCATCCAATGACATCCTGCCTCTTTCTCTGATCATACTTTTTTTTTTTTACAAATTAATTTATTTATGTTTAGTATTCAACATTCACTTTCATAAAATTTTGAATTTTAAATTTTCTCCCCTTCCCTTCTCTTCCCCCTCCCCAAGATGGTATGCAATCTGATATAGACTCTCTATATGCATTTGTATTGTACCATTTTTTCACGTTAGTCAGATCATACATTTTCTTAATGATATCCCCTTTTGAGCATAGGTCTAATTTAATTTATGCAATCCTGACTCCAACTCATAGTTCATCTTTAGTACCTGTCCCAAATATATGGATTGATTATCCAACTGCATGTCAATATTTGGAAAATAGACATCTTTTCATCCCTTTGTTTTTTCCTGTATAGATTGTTAGGTCTTTTTCTTTTTTTCTTTTTTTAATTTTCTGTTGGTGTTGATATGATCAATTATGCTGATAGTTTTCCTAATATTGAACCAGCCCTGCATTCCTGGTATGAATCCTACCTGGTCATAGTGTATTATTCTTGTGATAAGTTACTGTAATCTATTTGTTAATACTTTGTTTAAAATTTTTGCATCTATATTCATTAGAAAAATTGGTCTATAGTTTTCTTTCTCTGTTTTGACTCTTCCTGATTTAGGTATCATAAAAGGAATTTGGTAAGACTCCTTCTTCACCTATTTTCCCAAATAGTCTATATAGTATTGGAATTAATTGTTTTTTAAATATTTGATAGAATTTGCATGTAAATCCATCTGGCCCTGGAGATTTTTTCCTAGGGAGTTCATCAATGACTTGTTCAATTTCTTTTTCTGAGATGGGGTTATTTAAGTATGTTAGGTCTTTTTCTTTTGAATAATCATGGATCTAAGTGAAGAGGCCTAGTAATGTTCAGGGGCTTTGGTGCATTCAGTATAATATCATCTGCAAACAAAAGTGTCTGGAACAACTCCAGGCTACATTCCATATTGATTATTTAAGTGTTGAGGCAGAGTGGATAGGTGAGGATAGTGCCAGGCTGAAGTCAGAAAGACTCTTCTTCTGAGTTCAAATCCAGCCTGGACAAGTCACCTCAGTTCTTTATCTATAAAATGAGCTGGAGGAGGAATTGGCAAACCACTCCAGTGTCTTAGCCAAGAAAACTCCAAATGGGGTCATGAAGGACATGACTGAAAAAACAACTAAACAACAACAACAACATTCAGAAGAAAGGAATGGTTGAAATTGGGGTAAGTTAATCAAGGAGGGCCTCCTGGAGTAGGTGAGTTTTGAGGCTACTAGTTGGTACTATGTTTTGAATGTTAAATGTCTTTGAATTTCAGTATCATGAGGTCTCCAAAAAAGGCAACATGACAGCCATGGAAAACAAAAATCACATAAATGGGATCAATGTGCATACAAGCGAGTACTCTTGAAAATAAAGTCTACTCAAAGGAAGGAAGAAAGGAAACAAGCATTTATTAAGTGATTACTATGTGCCAGACACTGCTAATTGTACAATAAAAAGACAATCCTTGCCCTTAAGGAGTTTACATTCTAAGGATGATACACTAAAGTGAGCTGAAAATTGGAGGGAGAGTTGGAAAGGAGGGGGAGATGAAGGTCCTTGACCGGAATCATGGTTTTTAAGTCCGAAAGTCAGGAACAGGGCTATAAGTAAGAATGAAGGTTGTCTCGGACCCCTTCACAAAATGTAGGCCCCCAGGGCAACTCACCAATGGCAGAAGAGGGTGGCTGTATGGATGGATATTCCAGGTTGAGAAGGCATTGGGGATGGTTAAAGGTCCCAGGGCAAGGAGACCCCAGGTGTGGAGGGAAGTTCCAAGATGAGACAGAAGTAGAGGCCTGGTTTTGAAGGCTTGGGGTCAGGAATAGGCATCAGAAGGAACAATGGAACCAAGGTGCATACAAGAAAGTACTCTTTCTTTGTTTGTTTTTTGGCAAGGCAAATGGGGTTAAGTGACCTGCCCAGGGTCACACAGCTAGTAATTGTTATGTCTGAGGGCGATTTGAGCTCAGGTCCTCCTGAATCCAGGGCCGCTGCTGCCACCTAGCTGCCTCAAGAAAGTACCCTTGAAAACAAACCCTAATCAAAGAGTTAGAGTGGAGTAGATAGAGAGCTCGATTTGGAGTCAGACCTGGATTCAATCCCTACCTCCTTCATTTGCTAGCTGTGCAACCATGGGCAAATCAGGCAACCTCTCCAAGCCTCAATTTCCTCTTCTGAAATATGGAGTAATAATACTTACACTATCTACCTCACACAGTTGTGAGGCCTAATAATAAGATAATAATAATAATAATAATAATAATAATAATAATAACAGATTTATTTAGCATTTATATACTGCTATACGACTTGCAAAACACTTTACATATATTATCTCCTTTGATCCTCACAACAACCCTGGGAGGTAGCTGCTATTATTATCTCCATTTTACAGAGGAGGAAACTGAGGCAAGAGAGGTTAAGTGACTTGTCCAGGGTAATAAAACTAGTAAATGTTTGAGTCAGGATTCAAACTCAGGTCTTCCCTACTCCAAGTCTAACACTATCCAGCGTGCTTCTACAGGTATCCTTTCCATATCGTGGGGGTTACAGGTTTGGTGCCCTCGAAATCTGGAAAATTCACAAATTCTTTTGGCCCTCCCTTTGTACCAGAGAAGAAGTCTGAATTATTATGGTATTAAAAGATAAAATATGTTAATATTATATAATACTATACATATATTTTATGCATTTCTGAGTTTCTAAACTTTTTTTTGTGTCATCTGCAGGTCTTGTGTGGCATTTGCAGCTTCTGCAAAACTCCCCCCAAATTCCTATTTAATTCCTTATGACAACCCCCGATATATCAGAACCACCATGGGGAAAGTCGAAGTGTGGAAGGGATGACTATAATGAGATAATGTATATAAAGTACTTTGAAAAAAACTGCAAATAATACGTAGATATCAGTTAGAGCACTAAGCTGGTCATGTAGTGAGAGTGAGGAATAACTGATGGACAGCTTGTGTGCTCTGTTGTTCAGAACCATAACTGTCATTTTAGGTACCTGAGGCAACTTTCATAAAACATGACCCAGATCTGCAGCCAGAAAGGTGCCATCATATGAATTAAGACAAATCCAATTGACAGTAGGGGAGAGGCCTAGGACAGGGGCCCTAAGACACTGTAAGGATTCTCCAAGAAAGATTATTGTAGTTGAGTAGGGGAAAGCATACAATCTGGTAGCTTCTGATTTTAATGAATTCTTGCTAACTAGATTGTTTCTGAGTTGCTAAGGGAGTGTAAATGCTGTCAGTACCTGTCTAAATTTAGGGAAAAGTTCCAAGTTATACCTCTACTATTGGTGTTTATGGAACATCAAGAGATGTAGGAATAGATGTGGCACATGAGGAGGACAATGACAAGAGAAACTCAGGATAAGGTGTGAATGGGTTTGTGCCATTGGTACTATTGATAGAACAGCTACATTGATGAGATCACAGGGTCTTTGAAGCAACAAAGCATTAGAGAAGTGGGCTTCACTACAAGTCTCTCCAGAGTGTATGTCTAAGTCACAGGGTTGATCATGGAAGCCAATGATCAATTTGGTTGTAGGTCACAGACCTTTGTTTGCAGGACACCTCACTCACATGGACACTGTCGTGTGCTGAAAGGACACAGATCTTCTGAATGGTTCTCACTAACTGGGGTTGTCTTAAAGATGATTAATGACTGAGAGTAAGGGGGCACAGACTCTTGTCAGAAGGCCTGCCCTTCTCTCTAAGTTTATATTTTTATTTTTATTTTTCCCTAGGTCTTTGAGGTTGAAGATAATCCTTCCCTGGTGGAAGAGAAGAGGGAAGGAGATTACTTCCCTTGTTTTTATGAGCAGCAGATGGCAATTTGTTGCAGAAGCATATGTCAGGGATAGGCATGCGTTTGTATATTTTCTAGGTCTCTGAAAAGTTCAAGGATACTTTTCCTGAACCATAACCTCTTGTGTGGATGAGGGGAGATTTTATATTGCCTTAGCAGGATGGCCTCAGGATCAAGACTTTTAGCCAGAGAAGGGAGATTTTGCAGGCAGTACACTTTGCCTCATGAGTAATCCCAAGTTTGAGAGTTCCTTTATTTGAATGTTTGGGCAAGAGAGGGCTTCTTTGAGAAGGAGTTGTTGTTTGTACTTTGTTCTTGAAGAGGAAGACCATGACATCAGAGAGGTGATGCCATGACTTGCAAGTAAATTGGATTTAAGTGAGGGAGGGCTGTGCAAAGTCACCAGCCTCACTTTCTCCTCCACAACCATCTGGGTCCAGTGGCAAGATATAGATCAACGACTGGAGAGGGTTCCCTTAGGATAAGCACATTATGACAAAGTGTGAGAATGTGCATCTCCAAGTGGAATGTGTCACTCTTCTTCCCAAAGGAGACTGCAGATTTGATTGGAGACAGGTGCCGTATGAAGTAGGAGGCATAGATTTAGATTTCTCTTGAGACAGGAAGAGTTGGCATGTTATCTGAGCATTGAAGGAAAAGAAAGATTCTGAAGAGGCAGAGGTGAAGAGGGAATGCATTCTAGGCATGGATGACAGCCTTTGCAAAAGAATGTAAAAGGGAAATAAAGAGTCATGTGTGAAAAAAGAGAAGGCCAATTTGTTTGGATCATAAAGTACCTGAAAGGGAATAATATATATATATATATATATATATATATATATATATAT
>NW_020954567.1:10762588-10828231 GCF_900497805.2 Vombatus ursinus
AATATATATATATATATATATATATATATATATGTATATATATGATGGAAGACTAGGAAGGTAGAGTGTAGTCAGGTTATGAATGTCATTCAGTGACAAAAACAAGAAGCCATGTATGAACCTTGGGGTGTTTCAGGGTTGATCGAAAGGAGGATTGACATGAACAGATGTGGGGTGTTGAAAAGAGATTTTGGACCTGAAAGGATGAAGGATTGGATGAGAAGGATGATGGACTAGAGAGACATTGTTTTGCACATTTTTCTATCTGTTCATGGGCTCCTGTGAGTCCTTAGCATTTTCTGTGGGAGTGAGTTAAAAGTTGTCTCACACCTGACATTTATACTGTACATCGACTGGTTGTGTGGAATTTGTCTATTTTGTTAACCACATTTGGGGAAACCCAGATGTGATTTATACCACAGGCAGATTTAGAAAATTTTCTGGAGTGTTTCAGGTGAGGTCAGACTCCCAGACTGGATCAGGATTGGAACATTGGACCAGGTTTGGAACACTCTAGCCTTTTGAATTCCAGGGTCATAGAGTACATCTTGGAGGCTCATCCAGATTTAGGGAGCTTATTTCCAGTCACATGCTCGGGGTAGATATCCCTCATCTGACTGATGGGTTCAAGGCCTGTCAGTTACCCTCAACCTGTTCTAGCCTATCTACCTAAATGGTTTTGCCACGGTGTGGCCGCTGTGCATGCTACAGGTAAGCCACAGGTGAGAGTGGGGTAACAGGTGAACACCAAACGTGGATAACTATCCCTGAAAAGGGCTTGGCAAGCCCTCATACCAGAGGTACTAGTCCTCTCTGAACACCCATATGTTGGTGAGTTAGGAGGGTGTCTACTCCAACCACGTGAAGATTTCCTCTGGCAGAATGGGCAGATGAGAATAATTTGTTCCAACAGACATGAAGGTGGCTGAAGCAGGTGCTGTGGAACTCCTAGAGCTTGGTCAGACATTGAAGATGCCAAGGTCATCTACTGCATCCTTGGCCATTACCAGTCATTGACTTTTGTCTTGCCACTGGACTTGGATGACTCTGGAAGAGAGAATGAGGCTGACGGGACTCTGTGCCCCTCAGTACATTTAAATCCAATTCACTTTAAAGTCAAGATATCACCCTGTGATGTCATTGCTCATCTTTGAAAACAAAGGACGAACAACAACAATTTTCAATCAATCCCAAATGCCAAATTCTTTTTTTGGGAGCCCCACATATCTCTGGATCTTGTCGAAGTTTGTTTTATTTGTAGGAAGTTGTTGACAAGATGAGTTTCTCTTCAATTTCAATTACATATGAAAAATGAATTCCTCATGGGGGCTTTGTAAATTACTTATGTAATATGATGGGTTACAATCTCAGGAAACAGTGGTGTGATAAAAAGAGTGCTGAATTGAAGGTTAGGATACCGTTTAGGAATTAGGTTTCTTATGCTAGCTTTATTACATTATTGAATGAGATTCATAACCTTGGACAAATAGGATTGTCTTTCTAGGCCTCAGTTTCTGTGATCAGTATCAATAACTACAGGCTAGAGAAACATTACTGAGAAGGGAAAAACCAAAACATAGCTATCTTTTTTTTGAGTATTTAATAAATTTATTTATTTTTAGTTTTCAACATTTACTTCCACAAGATTCTGAGTTCCAAATTTTCACATCATCTTGCCCCTCCCCCATCCTAAGATGGCATGCATTCTGGATACCCCTTCCCCTAGTCTGCCTTCCCTTCTATCTCTCCCCCCTACTCTTATCCCCTTCCCCTTCTATTTTCCTGTAGGGCAGGATGGATTTCTGTACCCCATTTCCTGTATTTCTTATTTCTCAATTGCATGTGAAGACATTTTTTTTAAACATGTGTTTTTAAAACTTTGGGTTCCAAATTTTCTCCCTTCCTCCCTCCCCACCCACCCTCATTGAAAAGCCAAGCAACTCAATACAGGTTATACATGTGCAGTTATGCAAAACACTTCCACAGTAGACAAAAACATAGCTATCTTAAGGATAACAGGCATCATATGTAAAATGAAGGGGTTGGTGCAATAGTAACACTCATTTTTTTCCTTCCATATAACACTCTGAGGTAGGTCATGAAATTATCATCATCCCTGTTTTGGAGATGAGGTGCAAAGAAATGAAATGAATTGACCAGGATCACTCAACTAATAAATATTAGATCCAAGGCTTGAACCAAGGTCAATCTGATTCAAAGTCCTGGGTTCTTTCCACTACTCTAAATGAGCTCTAGTTCAAATTTCAAGTGACCAAATGATGTCTGTTTCCTCTGAAGATGGCTCTGTTTGGATTTTTCTCTTCTCAGTAACTTTTCTCACCTACTGTCATTGACACTGATACCACAAAAGCTATAACGAGTCAGAGAAATAAGCACCATGAAGGGTGAATAGAGATGTTGAAGACCACCCAAAATCTTTGCCAGGTAGCTGCACATAGTAGGCTTGCGATGAATCCTGTGAACAAAAGGCTTGTCAAATTAACTCTGCAAACCAGGTATGCAGGAAATGCCCACTGAAGTTTATGAGTAGATAATGTGGCCTTATATAAACTTTTTTTTCCCTTGTGAATAGCTGTAAAATGATATTATTCTGAAACATTGCCATGAATACAAAATACATAGTTCTGGCCCTGGGCCCACAAGGCACTGTTAAGAGAACAGTGCCCTGGAACTAAGCCAAGGCGTTGGAGGATTAAGGATGAATCTGAAGACATTCAGAGCTATCAGAGCAGGCTGAAACCTAGGGAGAAGCACAGAGTGTACCTTCTATCTCCCTACTGGGGAGGAGAGAGAGTGTGATGGCATCTCAGAAGTGCCCGTGGACACGGACAGTATTTGTTCCATTCCCTGACCTTCCTTTGGTTCTGTCCTCTTCCCAATGATCTCAAATCACAGATCATGAGATCTAGTGCTGGGAGTGACCTTATAGAGCAGCTAGTTCAATTTCTTAATTTTTTAGAGAAGGGAACTGAATTCCACAGAGGTGAATTCAATCTGATTCAACACATATGTATTAAGTACCTATTAAGTGAGGAATAGGGGTATGGTGTTATAGTGGATAGAGGGCAAGTCATAGAATCAAGAAAATACCTACTAACTGTGCGACCGTAGGTGAGTTACCAAACCTCTTAATAGCCCAGACAACTCTCTTTGACCCTAAAATTATAAAAGAGTTACCATAGGCAGCTGGTGTAAAGAATTTCCACATCAAGATTCTCTTCACTGATGACAAGCACAAATATGGCCAAATACAGTAGAAAGAAAGAAAGAAAGAAAGAAAGAAAGAAAGAAAGAAAGAAAGAAAAAGAGAGAGAAAGAAAGAAAATAAGAAAGAAAGAAAGGAAGGAATAAAGAAAGAAAGGAAGAAAGAAAAAGGAAAAAAAAGTCAAGGCACTATTCTGGGGATTTTTAAAAGGCAAAATAGTCCCTGACCTCAAGGAGAGTACAGTCTATTTGGGAAATATAGTATATACAAGGATAAGTATTTGTTTTGAGGAGAGAGAAAATATTAATAACTGAGAGAAACAGGAAAGGCTTTGGAGAGTTCATAGATGAGATTGTACCTGAGTAAAGCCTGGAGGGAAGTGACTTACCCGAGGTCACACAGTGGTTAAGTAGCAGCCTTAGGTGGCAAAGTCAGTGCTTTTCATAGTACACTAGTGTGACTCATGGAAATTTCCCCAGCCTGCTTTGGCCAAATCCTCTGAACCTAGATGTGAGATTCTGAATTTCTTACAGGCTCTGGGAAGAGTAGATAAGGAATTCATAGAGTTTTGCAGTGGTTTGGGGAATATCACAGATATCTCCCTTTTACTGCTCCATCCTACTATGTAGGACTTTGGTGAAACACCCTGTATCCCTACCCTCCCCCCCCCCCCCCCCCATAGGTGTTTTCTCTTTGGAAAATGAGCTAATAGGAAGGGAGTCAAATGACTGCTTTCCCTCCTTAGTTATTAAGTCCTATTTCAATTCAAAATAAGGTCAATGACCTGTCACAGCCTTATGCGGGTGGGCTCAGGGCAAGTCAAGGTCAGTACACATTGCTTTAGCAACTGGGGAATCCAATAACGTGGAGGAGGTTAAGATACCATAGCAGAGAGAACAGACAGGAATAGATACGAAGATTTCAGCTGTGTGGAAATGAGACAAGGAGGAGGAGCCAAGATGCAGACAGAGGAAACCAGGACAGGCAGGAAACCAAGGAGTCAATTAAATGATTTCATTTTTCTTGATCTCAGTTTCCTTATCATTTCTCAAACAAATGAAGGGATGTCTAAAGACCCTTCTCATGCTGAATCTTGATCCTAGGTCTGCCACTCAGATATCCCAGGACCTTGGGTGGACAGAGGAATCAGTCAGTTAATCAAGCAGTCAACCAAGCACCTAACATCTATTAAAAGCTTACTCTGTGCCAGGTACTTTACTAGGTATTAGGTTTACAAATCCTGCCTTAAAGGAACTTGCATTTTATCACAGATTACAACGTGTAATGTTTCTTAGTCGTATCCAACTCTTTGTGACCCCATTGGCGTTTTCTTGGCAAAGATGTTGGAGTGGTTTGCCATTTCCTTCTCTAGTCAACACGTAAATTTATAGATATGTAGGAAATAGAAGCAAAATAAATATAAAGGTGATTTTACGGCATAGGAAAGGAGAGGCACTAGAAGCTGGGGAAAGATCAGGAAAGACTTCATGTAGAAGGTGGAGACTGAACTGAGTTTTGAAGGAAATTAGGGATTTTATGAGGCAGATAGATGGCTCTGTGGATAGATCTCTGGGACTGGAATCAGGAAGAACTGTGTACAAATCTGGCCTTAGACACTTACTAGCTGTGTGACCTTGAACAAGTCACTTAATCTCTGTTTGCCTTAATCCACTGGAGAAGGAAATTACAAACCACTCCAGCATCTTTGCCAAGAAAACAAAGAGGCAGACACGATTGAACTACTGAACGTCAACAAAAAGGGATACTATGAAGTAGAAATGAGGAGAGAATTCAGTTCCAAGTATAGGGGACAGCCAGTGAAAAGACATGGAGAGAAAGGTGGAGTGATTGTACAGTAAGAAGGCTAGTATAGCTGGACTCTGGAGTACTTGAAAGACGGTAATATGTAATAAAGCTGGAAACAGAGATTGGCAACAGGTTTGAAGGGTCTGAATGCCAAATAGATGAGTTCGTATTTGATCCCAGAGGTAATAGTAGAATTTATTGAATAGATGTATGACATGGTCAGACCTACCCTTTAAGAAGATTGCTTTAGCAGCTATGAAGACAATGGATTCGAATGGGGAGAGATGTGAGTCAGGGAGATAAATTAGAAAGCTACTGAAATACCTCAGTCTAGTGGTGGTGAGGGCTTGAATGAAGGTGGTGACTCAGGGAGTTGAGAGAAATAGACTGATGTGAGAAATGTCATGGAGGCAGAAACAAGATTTGACGATGGATTCGATATGTAGGATGAATGAGAATGCAGAGTCTGAGGATGGCAAGGAGGTTGTGAACATGGATTAAAAAAAAGACAGGTTGGTACAGGACAGTGTCATGATGCTCTGGGTATGATTCCTTCTTGTACTTCTCAGGAAAAGAGGCTTCCAAATGACCTGCTGCTATCAATAGAGAGAAGTGAATCCAAAGAGCTTGGAGGACCCCAAAGGGCCATAGAAATATGTCAAGAAGGGACAGAGCCAGGTAGTTCCAACTTTGTGCTCTGCTGGCACCCGTTAAGTTCTTATTCAACCCCCACCTTTGTAAATGGAGATGTCAGGGTATATTGGTGAGTAAACAGCCTCATAGCTCTTACCTACTCTTCTCTGAAATGAATTTGGGAGGCTTTGTAGTCCAGTGACCCTCTTTCTCATAGTCCAGACTGGAAAATACGGACACCAATTCCTGGTATCATGGATTTATAGATATGGAATTCAAAGTGACTTAAGAAGCAATTTAGTCCACCCTCCTAATTTTATGGATGAGAAAACTGAAGCCTTAATGAGGTTAAGTGACTTGGTATATGGCTATGATGTTGAATTATTAACGATACTTATGTTTGGTTCTCACTGTTGTTTTGTGAAGGTCTACAGCCTACGCTGAATTTGAATAGAAACAAGACAGTTGCTAAAGGACAGTGACATGATACTTTGTGCATTCCCCTTCTTCATCCCTTATGATTGGAGATTCTCCACCATGAGTCTCTGTAGAAGTCTGTATTGCTATCCATAAATAATATGGTGTCTTTCAGCTGTAGGCTATGGGGCCTAGATGGTAAGTTTCCACAGGATGCAGGTTAAATCAGTTTCACTTGCTTTGGGCGTTCTCAATATAGTGCCATATATCTGTACCCCAAGGATCCAGGGATCCTACAAGGGAACTCTGGGCATATACATGCCTAGATTTGATCCTGAGAACATGGCCTTCCCATAAAAGTTCTCATTGAACAGTACAAATATGAGATACAATATAGATATGAGACAGCTTTTTGTTTACTCCACCACAAAACGCCAAGGACTCACACATTCACATGAACAAATTCAGAAACAAAAAAAACAAAAATCTCGATTGACTGTTACACTCTTATTTTTTTTTTTGGCTAGGCAATGGGATTAAGTGACTTGCCCAGGATCACACAGCTAGTGTTATGTGTCTGAGGTCGGATTTGAACTCAGGTCCTCCTGAATCCAGTGCCGGTGCTGCATCCATTTTGCCACCTAGCTGCCCCCTTACACTCTTCTTAGAAGGTAAAAATCCTTTATGGGGTCTTGAACTGATACTTCATGTTCCTTCAGTTCTGCCATGTCTGAGAAATTCACAGCAACTAACATGGAAAGTTGGTAAGGTCCAGATCTCTTGTCTGGTCATTGCATAGCATTGGTTCTCCAGCTATAGAATGATCCTGTTAGCAGTCTGATTCTCCTTGGGGAAGCACATTGTTTAGGAAATCTTCCTGCGGGCATCTAAATCAGGAACTCAGGGACTCATATTCAGGATTATCCATGAAGTAGCCTCCAAAGCTAGAAACATTCATTTCTCAAGATTGTTAGCTGCTGATCCACGTGCAGAAAATGAGACAGAAAGGCAGAAGGCAGCTAAAATTGGGGGGTTTAGAGCTTGTACCCTTAGAATGTGTATATCATTTGTTTTTTAAATAATGTAATAGTAGTATTTATGTTAAATAATATATAATTACAGTACTATTATAGTAATAATTATGAACATCACAAAACTTACACAAAAGTAGAAATTAAAAACAGATGAGATAAAGGTGAAATGATATTTTGAAATAATATTTTATTTATTAATAGTGCAAAACCCTTTTTGATCTCATAATTTCATTAAATGATATAGTTAGTGAAAATGATATAATGGAATATACTTCATTATTTTTGAAAATCTTGGTTTAACATTGTGACATAGTGATTCAAAGGTCTGATTGTAAGTTCAATTTATTTCAATATTATATTTTCATGATTGTCATAGTTGAAAAAGATACATCACAAAGATACCCAAATCCAATTAGAAAAATGCAGCATTGGCTTCACCAAGTAAAACATAGTATTCATTTTTAGTCCCATCCACCAATTATGCAAAGGTTTTTATTGAAATTCTGCTAATAAATTTCTACCCTCCTTGAGGCCAATTGATTATCTTACAAACTAATCAGAAGGTGTTGCATTTTTATATTTTTAACAAATGGATTCAAACCCCACAAAAACTCAATCTGGAAGATTTTAAAACAGGCTAGAAAATTCTGTGAGCAAGCTTCAAAAGTGTTCCAGATCTGAGTTTTTCTAGGTGACACACTGACATTGTTTTCAGTAACCTAGAGAGGAGACAGTCAAGTATTTATGAGAGGGACGTCCCTAGTGCCAAATGCTGCAGAGAGGTCAATAGCCCATTGCAGAGAAAATAGTCCATCAGATTTGGCAATCAAGAGTTCATTAGTAACAATGAAGAGAGATGCTTCCATTGAGTGAGGAGTTCAGGTCAATAAGGACTTTGTGAACGAGGGAGACTGGAAGGATTGTCATGCCCTTGATGGAAATGGGGAAGTCTGGAAGAGCAGTGGGTTTGGGGAGCAATGGAGTGAGCTCTCCAAAGCAGATCACGATATATCCAAGCCTAGACCTCCTGTGTTGTAGCACTCATTCTCATCAAAAAAGTGGGGGGGGGGAGGGTGGGTGGAAGGGCAGTGTTACTCATGGTCAGTGTGCCAGAGGTTACAGTTCAGTGCCTGTTTTAACCATGAGGTGATTTGAGAAGCGTTTGCAGATCTAGGAGAGGGGAGATGGGATAACGATTTTGTCTGTTTTCCGGTGCTGGAGTCAAATTAGGTTATAACCGCCCTGAGGCCAGGTCAGTGGTGGGAGGGAGTAGAGTGGGTGAGCGTTAAGCTTTTATTAAAGGGGGTGGTATCGTTGCATTGGAGACAAGTGGGTGTGTAGAAGGGGAGAGGGCATCTTCCCACAGGCCCCTCAGTGGGCTGTGGTCCCACTTTGGAAACCACTGGTCTAAGGACTACAATCTTAGGCTTATCTGAGCAAGCACGTCTATCCTAACTCTCATGTACTTCAGCAAGTACATTCTTGCTGGATGGGGGATGGGGGGAGGACCCTTTTCCCTAGCTGGAGGGGATGGGAAGGGAAGGGGAGAAAAGGGAGGGGGAGGGGAGGAGAGAGGAGGGGAAAGGGAGAGACGGCAAAGGAAAAGAAAGGAATGGGGTATAAGCACTAATAAAGCGCCTTCTATGTTCCATGTACTGTGCTAAGCACTTTTTACAAATCCTCACAACAATCCTTTAAGGCAGGTACTATTATTATCTCCATTTTATAGCTGAGGAAATTGAAGTAGACAAAGACTAAGTGACTTGCCCAGGGTCACACAACTTGTTAGTATATGAGGCTGAATTTGAATTCAGGTCTTCCTGACTCCAGGCCCAGCCTAATAATCCATTGCAACATCTAGCTATTTCAAAGGGAGAGAAAGCCTGTGAAAAGGAAGAGCCATTCCCCACCCCACCCCAAAAAAGGCAGAACTATGCTATTTTTTTTAAGCTTTTTAGTAACTCACTCTTACAGACTACAGAATTACTCTAAGAGACTCTTCCAGACCAGAGTGAGAGGGTTCCTTAGATAAGAATCTGGCATTCCTGACTTGTAGTGACCTATTGGGAAGCAGCCCCAGTCAGTCTCAAGAGTTCACTGGGCCCTCCGTCCCAGCAAGACCCTCAACTTGGGGTCATAGAGTGTAGGCTGCTCCAGGCCAGTAAATCAATCTGGGGCTCCCCTGATTACCCCCTGCTCCGGGCAGTTGTCAAAGGAGACCATATAAAGGCCTTTCCTTCAAAGATAGCCATGTGAAAGCTAGCTATAAATTGGTGACCTTTTCTGCTCCAGTTTTTTTTTTTAAAGTTCTATCCCATTTACCAAAAATAAAAGTAAAAATGCATGGCTTATACCTCATAGATCTGAATACCTCATAGAGTGAGGTGATCAGAACTTGAGTTCCAATCCTGGTATTACTGATGTCATTTTTTTTTTGCCAAACTATTGTGCAAATCTGTCTTTTATTTTTCATTATCCCCAATGGGGGCATGATGATTGACTTTTAGATAACATTAGCAAATTTTTTGAGATTCTCCGAAGGAAGGTGTCAGGCGAATACGTGATGTGTTGCTTAGGAGGATATGCCCGAATGACCCATCTGTTTCGACAGACACTGTGTTGGACACCGGAAAAAACTGTCTTGGTTTCTCTTCATAACAAGGGCTTTTGATCCCCTCTGATGCCACTGCTTTAAGTAAGGGAACATGATAAAGTGTGTCCTTTTAGAAAAATGATAATTGAGCTTCCTTGGAATATTCTCATATCAGTTGGGGGCTTATCATATATAAAAATAGATTTGCATTAAAACAGAGAAACGGAACCAGAATAGAAACCATATTGCATGGTGCCTTTTTTTGATAAGTAGGTTAGTTCTCCTAGAATTCTTAAGCTGTGGAACAGCAGTCAGGAAATTAAATAACCCAGCTCCAGAGGCCTCAATTGTGATCCATAATTGGTCCAGGCTTAGAGAGAAAAGGATGGGGGTGGGGTTTGAACATGGAAGGATCTTTGGTCAGACCCATGCTTAGGTTTTTCTGAGCCTCTAACAAGATAATATTCCTGACCCTGCTCAGAAAGGGTCTCTTCCCATACTCAATATTCAGTTTCTCACCCTCTTCTTTCCAGGGTTGGAGAACATTTGAAAATGCTTTCGTATGAGAATTGAGAATACGTCTAGGTATACATTTTTATAAGTACTCAGACCCAAGGATAGCTGTTTTCTCTTATTCTAACATGAGCACCTGCACACACAAACACACACACACACACACACACACACACACACACACACACACACATTCTTAACTTATAATTTTGGCCACAGTGGCCGGCCCCTAAGTCTTACCTTGAAGCCCTAGTTTGGGCAGCCCTAGTTTGAAGCACTTTGTGATCTGATTGGTGTGTGATAGAGAGCTGGTACAGCCCAGTGGAAAGAGCAATAGATTTAGAGCTAAATCCCATGTGTTCTACTTACTGTGTGACCTTGGCTAAGTCACTTCACTTTTCTGAGTTTCCCTTTCCTGGTATGTGAAATGAAAGGGTTGGATTAGATGGATTGTGATATCCCTTCCAGTTTTGAATCTGTGAAATTGCTATGGGAGGTTGAACCCCATCGTTTGTGCCTGGACAGCACGTGAAATGTGTTGATGGTCTCAGACTGAAGTTCATTATCTTGAAGGCCTCATATTAATCTCAACGTTGGAAGGGCCTTAGAAATTATCTGATCCAAAGCATCCTGGGGGGAATGAATGACTTGGTTAGGAGGCAGTCTCAGCCTATCTCTTCCACGTGGAATGGGCAGGGTTTGCTGGTGAGCCTGTGTGTTTGAGTCAGCTCCTCTTTTTAGGTACTTGCTTTTAAATACACGTTTACCTCCAAGCATTGGGTGTCTGGAAAAATGCTTGATGGTCAGGGTTGTCTCAGATGGAGGCTGACTGAGACTTTGATGGAGATGGAGATGGGGGGAGGCTGCCCTACTAGCATCTCTTGTTTTAAGTTGTGCTGAGTGGTTGGAGGGGCACTGGCGGTGGTCAATGCTATGTGACTACTGACCCAAAGGGTGGGTCAGTAATGAGCCAGGTGTGGGGTAGTGTGCAAAAGGCACCTCTTCATGAAAAGTAAGGAGATCTGAGCTCCAGTTCTGGGCATGCGTTCTTGCCCGATCAAAGGAACGTGTGGGACAGAGACCACTACTCAAATTCAAAACAAAGACTTAGGTACCTTGAAAGCAGAAAGGAGTTTATTGCTTTCTCGTGAGAAAGGGTACCGGCCCTGGTCACCCTAATGGCGATGGCCAAGGTACAAAAGTACCTTGTACAAAATTGGTTGCAGAAAGCAAGGCTTATTTATACCCTCACTTGAGTTCTTCCTCCCTAACTCCCTTCCCTTTCAGGGGGCACAATCTATTCACAGAAATCTTCCCCAGCAACAGAGTACACAAGTTTGCCAGGAGACAAAAAAAGGTGGGAAGTCTGGCAGTTTAGGTTGGGGGGGTAGGGTTATTCTATTCTTTCTGCTAAGTGCTTAAAAACAGGGTGTGAGGGGGTTTTGACAAGGTCAGAAGGGAGTGTGTTTCAACAATACAATTAAATTCCTTGAGAAGGTCATCTACAACAGGTGCCTCCAATTTCTCTCCTCCCACTCTTCTTACTATCTGGCTTCTGACCTTATCTCTCTCCAAATGACCAGTGATCCCCTAATTGCTGCCCTTTGTGAGAACTATTAACGAAAACTATCAACCCTTTGAGGAAGTTTCACTTCTGAGAGATCATCTCTCACAGGAAGGAGTTGGGAGAGATGACTTCTAAGGTCAACTTTATTTATTAAGCACCTATTATATTCCAGATACTGTGTCAGCCACTAAAAAACAAAAAGTAAACAGTTCCTGTCCTCAAGGAGCTTACATTCTATTGGGGAAACAACATGAAAAAAAATACAAATTATAACCTCAGGAAACACAAAGTAGTATGGTGTAATGAGGTCCAGAAAGGCCTCCTGTAAAGAGGTGGCACATGAGCTGAGCTTTTAATTAAGGGAGCTAGAAATTCTAAGAGGTGGAAGCAAATGGAGACAGTCTAACCAAAGGAATATGCTCTATATTCAGAATAACATTTAGGTCACTTTGGCCGGACAACCACTTCCACGGTCATTAACTCCAAAATTCCTTTATCTGATCATAACCTTTTCTTGTTCCATCTTTCCCTTTGCCTTATGGACCCTAACAATGTTCTTCATCCTCACTGTGACCTCCAGCCTCTCTGGCTCTCAGTTCTTTATAGGCCATCACCCCTTCATTGGCTAGACTGTCCTCCCTTTCTTATCTCTATTCCTTAGTAAAATCAGTTCAAATTTACACTGTCTTCCACTCTGCCCCTTGTCCCATTGCTGATCACAACTTGGCCAACTCCAAACTGAGATTCGTTCCACCATTCATCCCTTCACTCCTATTCACATGAGGTTACACCCTGGCTGAAGGAAATCATGAAACATCTTGACTGAATCCACTGTAAATTTATGTTTCATAGTCTTAACTATATGCTTTCACTGGATGTAGCAAGGTAGTCCTACACTTACGTGATCAGTTCATTGTTCTACTCATCACAGTGGCTGTTCCAGACATTCTCATTCTTCCTCAAAGCCCCTACAAGACCATCCTTTCAGCTGATGATCTTGCCTCCTACTTCATTGAAAAATTGAGATTTGCTGAGAACTCCCTCTTCTTCCCTAGTCCTCATCTCCCATTATTCAGAAGTTTTCCACAATGATCTTCTCCTTCAACACTTGTCTCATCAACATATACCCTTGATCCCAGCCCCTCCAGTCCTCTCCAGTGGATTGCCCCCTCTATTATCCCCACTATTTTGTATTCATAGAACTTAGCACAGTGCCTAGCTCATAGTAGTTGCTTAATAAATGTGTATTGATGGATTCTCTCTTGAATCTCCAATTTTTCTCTATCTACTGGCTCCTTTCCTGCTGCCTACTGACATGCCTGTGTCTTCCCCTATCCTTAAAAAAACCTGTTAGACCGTTCCTGTTCCCTACTGTCCTATATCTCTCCTCTCAGATGATTCCTACACTAGGAACCTCCACTTCCTCTCCTCTCACTTCTAATATCTCTGCAATCTAGCTTCTGACTGAAAACTGTTCTTTTCAAAGTTATCAGTAATCTCTCTTTTTTTTTTACTAATTTATTTTGATTTATCAATAATCACTTCCATATGCTTTTGAGTTTAAAATTTTTCTCCCCCTTCCTCCCCGCCACCCTCTCCAAGACGGCACACAATCTGATGAAGGCTATACATTTACATTCATATTAAACATATTTTCACATTAGCGATGTTGTAAGTAAAAATTAAAACCAATAGGAGGAACCATCAGAAAGAGGAAACAAAACTCAACAGAAGAGAAAAAAATAGCAATTCGACTTCCATAGTTCTTTCTTTGGATGTGGATAGCATTTTCCATTGCAAAGCCTCTGGAGATGTCTTAGATCCTTGTATTGCTGGGAAGGGTTAAGTTTATCAATATTAGTCATCGCACAAAGTAGCTGTTATTGTGTACAACATTCTCTTGGTTCTGCTCACTTCACTCAGCATCAGACCACATAAGTCTTTCCAGGTTTTTCTGAAGTCAGCTTGTTCATCATTTCTTGTAGCACAAGAGTATTCCATCACATTCATATACCACAACTTGTTCAGCCATTCCCCAATTGATGGGCATCCTCTCAATTTCCAATTCTTTGTCACCACAAAAAGAGCTGCTATGAATATTTTTGTACATGTGGGTCCTTTTCCCATTTGTATGATCTCTTTGGAAATAGACCTAGAAGGGCTATTGCTGGGTCAAAGGGTATGCACATTTTCATAGCCCTTTGGACATAGTTCCAAATTGCTCTCCAAAATGGTTGGATCATTTCACAACTCCAGTGATCTCTTAATTGCAAGATCTAATGGTCTTTTCTCAATCACCTTCCTTCTTTACCTTTCTTCAGCCTTTGATACTGTGGATCACCCTCTCCTCCTCAGCATTCTCTTCTCCTTAGGTTTTTTGACACTGTTTTCTCTTAGATCTCCCATCACCTATTTCACTGCTCCTCAATTTCCTTTGTTGGATCTTCATCCAGGTTGCATCCACTAACTATGTGAGGGCCATCTCCAGTCGTCCTGATCTATATCTTGCCACTGGACCCAGATGGCTCCAGAAGAGAAAGTGAGGCTGGTGATTTTGCACAGCCCTCCCTCATTTAAATTATTCACTTGCATGTCATGGCATCACCTCCCTGATTTCATGATCCTTTTCAAGAATGAAGGACAAACAACAACTATGTGAGTCAAATAAAGTTTTGTCCTAGGCCCTCTTCTGTCCTCTATCCGTACTATCTTACTTAGTAATCTCATCAGGTTTCATGAGTTCAATTATTATTTCTCTGTAGATTATTCCCAGATATGTTAATCTAGCCCTAACCTCTGTCCTCAGCTACAGCCAGCCATCTTGAACTGCCTTGTGGTCTTCTCAAACTGTATGTCTTGTAGCTATCAACAAGTCTGAAGTTATCTACAAATTCAACAAGTCCACAATAAAAGTCATCATCTTTTTCCCCCAAACCCTAATTTTCCCATTATGCTCAAGGGCAGTATGATTTCCCCAGTCACCTAGGTGGGAGACTTGACTCCTTGCTTCTATTAACCTCAGATAACCAATGAATCGTCAAGTCTTGTCTTTTTTTTTTTTACTTTTGCATCATCCCTTGTACTCGTTCCTTTCTCTCCACTCATATAAACCCCACTCTGGCACAGGAGTTCATTCCCTCATACCTAGACTATTGCAATAGTCTTCTGATGGGTCTCCCTATCTTGTCTTGCCTCACTCCAATATGTCTTCTACTCAACTGCCAAAGTGATTTTCCTTAAGTGCAGGTTTGACCATGTCACCTTCCCACTCAGTAAACTCCAATTGAATGATCTGTTTGTCATTTCAAAACTTGGCTGTGATACACTTATAGATTTACTCTGCGCTATTCACGGTTTTCTCCCTCACTTTCTTAAGTCTAGACAATCACCAAAACAATAATTCAAGCGTTGATTTGTACTGTTTGCTGATTTCCAAGGTCTAAGTGCTCACACTAAAAATGTAATCAACCTCTTTTTCAAGTGAGTTCCAGCTGGCTTCAGCACACCCTTGGCCTTTTCTACTTTTTCAGCTTTCTTACAGTTTACTCCTTTCCATCTACTCTATGGTCCAGGTACTCTGGCCTACTTTTGGTTCCTCCCATATGACAATACATCTCATCATTCACTTCACATCTTTTCACTGGCTCTCCCCCAAGTCTGTCATGCTCTCCCTTCTCACTTCTACCTCTTGATTTTTCTGGTTTCCTTCAAGACTCCGCCTAAATCTCACCTTCTGCAAGGGGCCTTTCCTGATCTCCCCTTCCCCACTGCTACTGCCTACAAAATCAGAATCTTTGTCTCACCTTAATAATTTAATCGCTTTGTGATCTCACTAATTTGGGTATTTCCCATTGGGCACAAGTTGTGACCTGTTCATGGAGCCTTATCCTATGAGATTCCATGCTCTCCACAGAGAAGCCAGTCAACGGGGCTGAGGCCTTCCTCTTAATGCCGCATTAGGTTGGGAAGGTGGTGTTGGGGTTATGAAGCTGTAGCAGAGGGGCACAAAATTCTGGGAGATTCCATTGTTTCTTTAAGACTAGACCTGGAAGGCTCTTCACAAGCTGGTTGATGCCTCAGTGCTAAGTTGATTGTGACAAGTCATGAAGCAAACCAAGACATGGCCCTCCAGCCTTCTATTTCTGCAATGGCAGTAGTGGAGTTGCAGAAAGGGGAGCAGAGGAGCTAGGGTAGGAGCCATCCAGTTTTTGGATTGTCTGTTTACAAAAGCTTTGTTGGAGGTACACGTTGGGTTGATTTTCTACTTGGGTTTGTGATAAATCTATTTTGGCTGCTAATTAAAACTACTCTAGGCAGTTATAAATAATAAACAGCCCCCCCCCCAATGATTAGTTAACAAGATTTTTCAAGGTGTGGACATTAGCATAAATAGTTGTTCATCCCCAGCATCTCCTTAATTTCTCTTTTATGTTTAGTTACTGCATTTACCTTTGTGCAGCTTTCTGGGATCTTACCATTCCTCAGCAAGTCTTCAAGTACAATTATTACTGATCCCAAGATTTTAGCAGCTAGTTCCTAGAACATTTTAAGATAGGCTGTTTCTCCAAAAACTAAGTCTTTTTTTTTTCAAGTCAGCTAAGTAGCATGGTGAATAGAGCATTGGGCTTGGGATCAGGATGACTTGAGGTCAAATGTGGGTAGCCTTAGGTATTTTCTAGCTGTGTGACCCTGGGCAAGTCACTTAGTCTCTATTTGTTTTGGTTTTCTCAACTGTAAAGTGGGGAGAATAAGAGCATACCTGTTAAGGAGTCCCTTGAACTTGTCTTTTTGAGTTGCCATATTTTCCAGAAACACTGGACCCAGATTGTGCAGGAGGCCCTGCCCGTGTCAGTGATGAAGCTTCCCCCAAGCTGACATAATTTGTTGTTGCACTCCAAGCTGGACTCCTTGTGTGTCCTTGGGAGGCAAGACAGGAGCCAGCCAGTCTGTGCCAGGCTGGGATAATGCCTGTGCAGCTGGGGTCCTTTGCAGATAATCAGACCCTCCTACCTTCATAGTCTGGCAGTTCCTAAGGGAAAAGAATGAGACTTTTGCCATCACCTTACTCCTCCCTGTGGGGAGTGGTCTTGTCTTTTCTCCCACCTTTGCTGCACTATTTCCCCTCCCATGTCATGTTCCTTCCTGGTATCCCCTCTCCCTTTATCCTGTTATAAAAATATGAACTTCTGTAAAGCCTGGGAACCCTTTGGGTTCCACATGCATTTTCATTTCTTTTGTAATAAACCTGGTTTTCACATAAGTCTCCTGACTTATGTGATTGCCTGTTGACATACCTCACAGGATTGTGAGGCTCTAATGAAATAATATTTGTAAAAAGTGCTTAGAGTAGTGCCTAACACATAGTAGGGATGTAATAGATGCTTGTTCTTCCCTTCCCCTTTAGGACATGAAGCAGAAATCCATCATAATATGCCTTCATTACACAAATTTTGCTATAAACTAACCCCTTGTGGGTCAGATCATAGTGCTTCCCAAATTAGCCACTAAATAGAGGACAAAATTGCACCCTGATAACTAGAACATTTACTTCACAATTCTTTAAGCATTTATTAAGTACTTGCTATGTTCAGGACACTGTGTAGGACCTCATGATCTCGCACTTGGATTATTGCAGGAGTCTTCTGATTGCTCTCTGTTCTTTTTTTAAAAAATGGATATTAATTCTGTCTGCCAAAATTAATATTATAAAAAGATTCACTGTAAGGTGAGGGTGATAATGTGAAAGTTTTAATCCTCAGGGATTGCCTTCTTTCATGCAGCTCAAGGCACTTTATGAGAAGTTAGAAAGGAGAAAGGGAGATTGGAAAAATCACTTCATCTCTCTGGGTCTCGGTTTCTTCATCTGTAAAACTTGTGGTTGGACAAGATGATTTCCAAAGTCCTTTTTAGTTCTAATATTCTAAGATTCCTACAGGCCATGACAGTATTCTCCTAGACAGGCATTCTTTTTTTTGGGTGAGGCAATTGGGATTAAGTGACTTGCTCAGGGTCACACAGCTAGTAAGTGTCAAGTGTCTGAGGATGGATTTGAGGATGGACTCCAAGGCCAGAGCTCTATCCACCATGCCACCTAGGTGCCCCGACAGGCATTCTTAATCTGGGATTTATGTATTAAAATTTTTTTCATAACTGTATTTCAATATAATTTGCTTCCTTTGTAATCTTAAGTATTTTATTTTATGCATTTAATAACATTATTCTGAGGGGGGAATTCTGGCTTCACCAGACTGCCAAAAGGGTCCATGACTCAAATAAGGTTAAGAATCCCTGTCCTAGGAGGAAATAGAGACCACTTTCTACCCAGTCAGTCACTAAACATTTATTAATCACTTACTATGTGCCAAGCACTGGGCTAAGTGCTGGGGGTACAAAGAAAGGCAAAAGGTAATCCCTGCCCCTGAGTAGCTCACAGTCTACTGGGTGATACAAATGCAAAGAAATTATATATATATACAAACAAGGTGTATACAGAATAAACAGGAAATAATAAACGGAGAGCAGGCACTAGAATTAAGAGGGACTGGGAAAGGCTTCTGTAGAAGATGGACTTTCAGTGGGGACTCGAAGGAGGCCAGGAGGCAGGGCTGAGGAAGGAGGGCATTCCAGGTAGGGAGGACCGCCACACAAATTGCCCAGAGCTAAGAGATGGAGTCTAGCATGTGAGTACGGGCACTGGCAAAGACACTACTGGTTTTACTTCCTGCTGATAGGGTTTTATTTAGTCCAACAAGATGTGCATCAAGAATTGACTCACCAAACATAAAATAACAACACAGGGAAAGCAATAGAATCAAAAGGGAGAATTTGCTCACCAGAGTTACACTTGCTCAAAACTTTTCTAGGAATCAGCAATGGGTTCCCCAATCCTTTGAAGGGACATGAAAAATTTAAACTTACTCTTTGGGCATATTCTCTTTTCCTTTTGTATAAATCTTACTTTATGGCTATCTTCCTAACAGGATTCATCTAAGAGCCCTCCAGGTCAGGAGCTACCAACACCTGCAGCCACAGTCTAGAGAGGATACAAATGTGGGGGGCTTCTAATGCCACCCCTTCTGTCACTCATTCTTTGAGTTGCTGTCTTACAAGCTGGTAGGAAGACTACATTGCTCCTGGTTCTTTACTGACCACCCATGGATAGGAATTCTAAAGGCCCCCTCTTGACTTACTTGGGCAAGCAGAAGAATAGGTCTTGTTATACCTAACTTGTGAAACCTAAACCAGAAACTTATTTAGATGGTTCAGCTCCTCATTGGTGCTCACTGTGGAGGCTAGAAGTCTCACTACACAATTCAGTTATTATTTGGTACCTGATATGTGCCCCACAAGGTTCCAGAAGTTGTGGCCAAGTGCCATACTCTAACACATTAATTTACATGTAGTGATCCAGTCCAATCCAATTTAATCCAAGCCAAGCCAAGCCAAGTCAAGTCCTCCCTGCAAGCATTCATTAAGTACTTTTTATGTGCGAGGATTAAGGGAGACAAAAACTGAAACAAAAATAGTTTTCCCCTACTAGCATCATAGGGGAAGTGCTGGGGAGCATGTGATCAGATAAGTATATGCACAGATTATTGAGAGTGTGATCACTGATAACTAGCTGTATTAGAAGAGTCTTCCTGTAGGATGTGGCACATTAATATGCCCTTGAAGGAAATCAGAGGCTAAAAGTTGAAGATGAGAAGGGAGTCCATTCTAGGCATGGGGGAAGAGTTTGCTTCAAAGGCAGGGAAGTGGGGGAGGGGGGAGAGGGTACAAACATATGTTAAGGGCCTACTGGGTGCCAGGCTCTGTGCTAAACACTTTATAAATAATATTTCATTTGATCCTCACAACAGCCCTTTGAAGTACGTGCTGTTACTACCCCCATTGTACAGATGAGGTGGGAGGTAGGATGCTGCTTTCAGAAACAGCAAGTAGGACAGTTTGTTTGGGACAGACAGTGTGTCAAGGGAAATAATTTGAAAGAAGCCTAGAAAGTAGGCTGGAGCAGGATTGTAAGGGACTTTTAATAGCAAGCTTAAAAATGTGGTTTATATATTATTTATTAGTATATGGATTTCAATAGTGACAACTAACACTTATAAAGTACTCTCCAACATCTTTGTTTTGCTGAAGGGAAGTTAGGTAGCAGAGTGGATAGATTGCTGAACCTAGAATCAGGAAAAATCCAAGTTCAAACCTAGCCTCAGACATTTAGGAGCTGTGTGACCCTGGGCAAGTCACTTAACCTCTGTCTGCCTTAGTTTCTTCAACTGCAAAATGGGGATACTAACAGCACCTACCTCCCAGGGTTGTTGTGAACCTCAAATGAGATAATATTTGTAAAGCACTTAGTATATACAGTGCCTGGTACAGGGTAGGTACTTAATATTTGTTTCCCTTCCTTTGTTCCCTTCGTCCTCATTATTTATTTCTTTCCTTTGCTTCAGGATCAGCTCCATTTCTTAAGGGAGAAAATTGAGCCCTCTTTTCAATGGTACCACATGTTGCCAGGGCAGCATGAGCCCTGAGCCAAACTAAGACAGCTGCTTATACCTTCCAAACTGATTCAGCACACCAGCTCCCAGCGCTGAGGCCTTGTCTAATGCCTCCAATGCTGACCTGGGAAGGAAAGGGATGTGAAGGAATATAATCAAGGGATGTTGTCAGGGAGCCTCCTGGTCCTCAGGCTGTGGTGGGAGGGAGAAATATGTGAGATTTAGTAAGAGGCTTTACAATAAATTCTCACTAGGACTCCTCTGTCCATCTTTACTCCTTGGCCTAAAGCAGTTCCGGGTCAGGGCAGGTCAAATGTTTTAATAGGAAGGGTCAGGTCCTGCTCCAGCAGGTCTGATTTGTCTCCCATTTCAGTGGTCATAGGTGAGGAAAAGCCAGTCTGGTAGGAAATGGGAAGTTTGGAAGCTTAGAAAGTTCCAAGCAAAGAAGATTCCAGGTTTCAGGAGAAGGGCTCCAGAAATGGGATAGGATAGGAAGAAGGTGGGATAAAGCAGGAAGAAGGAATGTGGCTAATGAGTCTTTTGGATGGAGAAATCCTAGGGTCCTATAAGTTAACAATGAAATTTTCTTAGATTGTATCTAAGGCCTTTTGGGACAGGAAAGATAAAGATAATCTTCTTGCCTAAATTGGATGTATGTTTGCCAGTGAGTACTCCTTTCCAAGTGTGGTTCCTGACCCTCACATGTGGGAAAGGGCTAGTGTCAGTGGAGAGGTGATTAGCAGGCTGCCAGACAGGCCCTTTTCTAACGAGCCACTATAGAAGAGGCCTGGCTTTTCCTGATGTTCTGACAGGGAAATTAATTTGTGCTTGGAGAGCTGATTCATTAAGAAAAGAGATATATACTCATTCATGAGAAACAGATCCCGATCATACTTACTGCAGTGATGGCATCTGGAAACAGACTTCTGGTGTGGGAGTCACATCTGTCATCGTATAGATGTGAATGACCTAGAGCAAGAAATACTTCTCAGGACTCTGAGTCTGGGTATCCTTTTCTTGCAGACTCATTTCTGCAGCAGGGTGTAAGCAGAGTGTGTCCTAACTAAATCAATGGCATTGTGTCATTGGGTTTGAAGCTCAGCCTTTCCAGCTGACCTTGTGTTTTTAAAGAATGTAATACTTCTTTTAAAAATTTTTTAAATTTAATTTTAATTTTTTTGTAATCCTTCAAACGTGTGTGCGTGAGCATGTGTGAAAAATGAGTAAATTATGGAAGAGGGAAAATCAGTTGAACTTTCCACTTTCTCTCTTTCCATCTTACCAATACGTATTTATCAACTTTTATCAGCCTTTAAGTAGGCACATTTGGGCATGGGGAAATGGAAATTCCATTTCTCAATTTCATTCCATTCAACAAATATTTATTAAGTACCTACGAAGTACAAAACACATAGTAGGGCAGCTGGGGTGGGGTGTAGTGAATAGAGTGAGGGACGTGGAGTCAGGATAGATCAGAATTTGAATTCTGTCTCAGACACTTACTAACTGTATGATCCTGGGCAAGTCACTCTCTTGGCCTTATTTTCCTCATCTATAAAATGAGGATAATAAGAAAATATGAAGATGATAAAGATAATAAAATGAAGATAATATGAGATAATAAATGCAGATCATAAGAATACCTAACTCTCAGGGTAGTTGTGAGGATCGAATGTGACAATATTTTAAAAGTGCTTAGCCAATTTTAAAGCACTATATAAATTCTAGCTATTATCATTAAGACATTCTGCTAAGTCCTGGGGCATACAAAGACAAAAATGAAATAATTCCTGCTCTGGAGGCATTTACGTTTTTTAAGGGAGTGGGTGGGTAATATAACATCTACAAAAAGAAGTAAATACTAAGTATAAAGAAATAGCTTGATATTACAAGAGGGAGAGCTTCCTTTAGGACTCAGCTCAACTCTGACCTTTAATAAGAAGCCTTTCCCATCTCTCCCATTCCATTGCTAGTGCCCACTGCATTTGTCTTATATGTGCATAGTTTGTTTTATTATCTTCCCCATTAGGATGTGAGCTCCTTGAGAACAGGGATTGTGTTTTTCCTTTTTTTTTTTGGTATCCCCAGAGCTTAGCACAGTACCTGGCACATAGTAAGCACTTGACAATCAATACTTACTAACTGATAATTATGTGATCAGGAAAGGTCTCATGGAGGAGGTGTCACTTAGTCTAGCTTTGAAGGAAGCTAAGGATTTTAAGGGCATTCCAGTCAGAGGGGATCATTTGGCAAAAGCATTTAGGCCAAAGTTGGATTATCTGTACAGAACATGGAACAGACCATTGGAGAGTAGAATGGAGAGAAAGGGAAGACCATGAAAAGGTAACATGAGAGCCAGGTTGTAGAGGACTTTACATAGTAGGCTGTGGAGGTTGTATTTTATCCTAAATGCAATAGAGACCCATTTTAGATTTTTGAGTAGGGAGTGTGACAGGATCTATGATTTAGAGCTATCAAGTTGTTCTGGGCTGAAGACTTGGTCAAGGGTCAAGACAGGAAGTGTTCAAAGGTGAAGGGCATATGGTGGTGTTTTCTGAAGGTAAAATCAGGGCTTGGGAACTTTGGGCCTCTGTTCCTGTTTAATTTTTATAACCTTAAGTTGCTTAACTTCTCACCATCATGTCATTCTGCTTATTTACAAGATTTGAAATGTGCCAGACGCTCAGGTCAAAAAACATTTTCCTAAATCAGGTGAACCCCGTAGCCAAGAGCAGGGGTGACAGAGAGCAAAGCTGGATAAAAGCAATGTTTGTATTCTTGGGAGCCTCTGGAAGGAAGGATGGGTGGATTACATAGGTATGATTTGGCAGGAGACAGAAAATTATATTACATATTTATCTGATATATAATTACAAATGATATATTCTATTTATAATGATATAATCATAACATAATTTTATATTATTTATAATTATATATAACAATTATATACAAATCACATGTAAGTATAAAGCAACATAATTATAATAGGATACTTATATAATCATGATGTAATATGTATGTTATATCATATAAATATGTTTAATATAATTATATATAAAATGCCTTTATAATTTTTTTGGGGGTGATTCTTGAAATTAAACATGTCACTTGCTATCTTAATCCTATTTTAAGCTCTTCCTATCTGTACCACGAAGATAACAAGATAGAGGTGAAAATTTAACCTAATCTCACTTTTTCCATGAAAAGAAACAATTTATCCTCTTGTTCTCTTTGAACTGCCCTTTGAATGTTCATACATATATGTGAAAGAATCTCTTGAATTTCCTTACTGTATAATATGAAGATTTATGACAGTTTGTAGCTCTCTGTAACACTCTCCAGTTATCTTTCCACTTCCTCTAAGAGAATATGGTCCTACTATTATGATTTACCAGATAGAGAAGAACTGAAATCCATCAGGCAGATAATAGCCAACTGTGTCATTATTTTCAATCTCATACATCTTTATTACATAAACCATTTGTTAATTATAATTAATCCACAAGGGAGGGAATGTATCTGTGTACAATTGAGATTTTATCAAAGAACCCTGCTGGAGACATCCAGTCTCTGGATAATATTGACCGTAAACCAGGCTTACTAATTAGCTGCATCACCTCAGCAAAGTCACTTAAGCACCTCTGTGACTCAGCTATAAAATCAGAGTCCAGACTGGATGATTTCTAAAGTGTCTAAGGGTCCTTACAGTTCTAAAATTCAATAGGTCTATGATTCATCAAGTGCGTATGAAACAAGGATGACTGGGTAATGTTTGTAGGCATGCCTGTTGTGATTACTGGTGAATTTCCATCTATGGGATTTCAAATTGGCTGCTGGAACAAGGATAAAAGATGTAAGTGGTTCTAAGGATGTTTTGTTTTGTTTTTTGCTTTCTGTTCATAGCTGATGAGGGAGATTAAAATTTACTTATGCAAAAACAAATGTGTCCTTGTTTTAAAAACATATTTTTATGGCTTCAGGATACAAGGTATTTTCCTTTCTCAATATCAGGTTTGCAAATGCAGTTGTTTAAAAAAAAAAGAAAGAAAATTGTCTGTTTGAAGTCTCATTATCATTGTTGTAGGAGATAATGCAAAAAAATCTAAAGCGTGCTTTGGGATAATCTTTCTTATCTCGGAAGAAGCAGAGGACCAGGAAGAACTGGACAAGATCTCCATATCAATTCTACCCTGGACAGATTCTTTGATCTGAAGAAACTGATTAATTTCATCATTGTTCACATTACCCCTTTGTAAAGTAAAAAACAAGAGAGAAGACCTTGGAAAAATTGGAAAGTAGGCCAACTTTGTCTTAGGTTCCTTATCCACATGGTATCCTTGAGCCCCCTCTCCCTGAGATTTCTACCCTTTCAGACTTTGCTGCTTCAGCTGTCATTGTTGGAAATGGAGTATCTCCTAAGGTGTTGGTTGATAAAGTGTTGACTTTCCTAGTCATTTTAATAGGGAATTCTTGACAACTCAAAGGAATGAATCTCTAATGGTAGTTTTTGGCCACCATGATAAGTAGTAGGGGAGATATTTTTGGTCAGGGCAACCTTCCTGAGCTCCTCAAGTCACAGCACAGAGGTAGATGATTCCTCTGGCCTTATCATCTGATGACAATTTTATTATTATGTAATTAGAGGTCGGCTGTAATCCTGAGAGTGGGTGGGAAACAGATTAAAATGTAATTGGGAAATCTTTAACCTAATAAAAATACAATAGAATGTAGATAATGTTAATATGTGATTTTCTAAATCAATGTGCAATCCAAAGGGATAGTTATGTAAAGTTTAGTGGTCCCTATTTCTATTTGAGCTTGATGCCACCTTTTTTTTTTTGGCAATTGGGGTTAAGTGACTTGCCCAGGGTCACACAGCTAGTAAGTGTCAAGTGTTTGGTCTGAGGCCGGATTTGAACTCAGGTCCTCCTGACTTCAGGGCTGGTGCTCTATCCACTGCGCCACCTAGCTGCCCTGACACCACTTTTGTAATGCACAGAGGTGACAGGCAGTGTTGCCTGCAGTGAACAGAGAACAAGTTTCAGAGCCAGAGAGAGACCTGCCTTCAATTTCTTCCTTTGATACCACGGGGAAGTCACTCACATTCTTAATACCACTGGAAACCTCTCTAAGATTAAAATTTGTGGATCAACTTTTTTTTTAAGGCAATTGGGGTTAAGTGACTTGCCCAGGGTCACACAGCTAGTAAATGTCAAGTGTTTGGTCTGAGGCCGGATTTGAACTCAGGTCCTCCTGACTTTGGGGCCAGTGCTCTATCCACTGAGCCACCTAGCTGCCCCTGGATCCACATTTATAGAGGGAATTATCACACTGGGAGTTCCCTATACCTCTGAAATCAAAAGTTCAGACATATGTACATATATTCACATAATTACAGTATAAATACATATGGACAGATGTGTCTATTTCACACATTTATGTACTTTTTGTGTGTGGTGCTATAGGTACTGACATATGGTATCCTGTTAGAGTCAATAAAGTCACATATTTATACTTTGTATGGCCTGCACATCTGCAGGAAGACTGCAGGCTGATGTATTGCATGTAGATTAAGAGCAGGCCACAAACTGTTACTGAATTACTACTGTGGTCCTTAGACTGTTTGGACAGTCTAGACGCATGAGTCTGAAGACAAATCCCTTTAATGATCAGCCACCAGCTGCCAATGAGAGGGGAAAAGGGCTAGCTGAATAATGTACTGTGTCTCAAATTATATATAGGTATACTATCTTTATAACATACTGGTGTTCCTAAAGATCTATAAACATAAATTACATTTTTATAATAGTATTGCACAGATTTTTAATAACAGTATTGTACCTGAGGAGCTTTCCTTTTAAAGGAAACCTATGTCTTTAGTTCCTTGCTATTGCAAAAAGTGCTACTACAGGTATTTTTGATATGTATGGGACTTTGCTATTTATCACTGACTTCCTTGAGGCATAGGTTTAGCAGTGCGATCTCTGGGCCAAAGGATAGGAACATTTTAGTCACTTAGAATAATTCCAAATTGCCTTCCAGAGTCGTTGGATCAATTCGCAGTTCTATCAATAGTTTACTTGTCTTTTGAATATGATTAATGCAGAGATGCATGGGAAACTAATATGAATAGATGTAAATCAAAACCAGGAAAATATTATATATAATAACTATAGCAATATATGTGGAAAGCACAACAATGAAATATTCAAAACTGAATGCTGTAAAACTACAATGACAAAGCTTAGTCCCAAAGAGGGAAAATGTGACTGCACCTCCTTCCTTTCTTTGTGTAACACCCCTACTGCCAGAAGACTTGGCAGTAGCTCTTTGACGCTGAATGCTCTGCATCGTATATGTACGGAGATAGGACTCATGATTGGCTGAGAAACATCTGAGCCCATGACTCTGTGTGTAGAGAGACTTCAGAGAAGAGAGAAGTGGAGTTTGAGAGAGACAGAGTGAGAGACAAGGCTCAAAACTTTTGAGTGGCTAACAGGAGTCTCTGAAACCATAAACATTTACTCTCATGGATTCTATTGTCTGCACTGATCTGTATTAACTTCCCTGTCCCACCCATTTCTATTTTTGCTACTTGAGTGATAAATATCATTGCTTATTTTCTATGATTGTCTTTCATGTAATGTGTCTGTTTCCCTGTTTCCTACCATTCACTTAAGCCTCTCAACACATAGTAGTGCTATCTACAGTGGTGTCACATTAAAATAAAAACAGGGGTCACTAAACTATATATAAAGATCCTTTCGGGCTGCATAATTGACTCCCCAAATCACATATTAATATTATCTAAGTTTTATTACATTTTTACTTATTTTCTTAAATATTTCCCAATTATTGAAATCTGGTTCCCCTCTCTAGGAAGTGTTTATGGGCCATGTATTTCATACCTTTGACCTACAAAATAACCAATAGTTCCTTTTAAAAATCACATTTAATTGCTGGTAGGCTTTCAGTAGGCAGCTAGGTGGTGCAGTGAACAGAGTACCCAGCCCAGAGTAATGAAGACTCATCGTTCTCAGTTCAAATCTGGCCTCAGACATTTACTAGCTGTGTGACCTTAGACAAGTCACTTAACCCTGTTTGCCTTAGTTTCCTCATTTGTCAAATGAGCTGGAGAAGGAAATGGCAAACCACTCTAGTATCTCCGCCAAGAAAACCCCAAATGGGGTCACAAAGAGTCAGACATAACTGAAAACGACCTAACAACAACAGGCTTTCAGTGTGCTGCGTTCAGGAAACACATTACATTTCTGTCTTGTATAGGTGTCTATTTGGCAACCATTCAGTGTGATTACTGGTGAGCTCCCATCTGCTGGTTCTCATACTGACTACAGGGAGAGAAACAGAAGAGTCAAGTCGTTCGGAGGGAAGGCTTTGCTTTCTACTGACAGTTGGCGAGGAGATGGGAGATAAAAATGACGGGCTTCTCATTGATAGTAATATCTGACATTTCTATAGTACTTTAAAGTTTGCTAAGGCTTTCACATATATTACTTCTTTTGAGCCTCATAGTCGTCTGGGAAAAAGGTAATAGAGGTTTTATTAGCCCCATTTTCCAGAAGAAGAAACAGAAACTAAAAGTGGTCTGAATGACTTGCACAATGCCGAAATAAAGCTTGACTCCAAGGTCATTGTGATATGCATTTTACCTATTTTGACTTATGTCAATAGTCTTATCCGGGGAAATACTGGACACAGTGCTAGAGGGCAAGAGGTGCTGGACTGAGATTCAGAAGTATGGGGTTTGTCTTTCACTTCCTAGTTGGGAGGTCATGGGCACTTTAACCTTTTTGTAGCCTAAATTTTATGCCTCATTTGTAAAATGGAGGTAATAATACTTGCAATATGTACCTCACAGGATTGTAGTGAGGAGAGTGATTTAAAATCTAATAGTAGTAACCCAAATGTAAATTCTGTTAGTCTTTACATTTTTATATCTGATGTGCTCAAAACTTGTCAGAGGTGTATTTGTAACGGGATCATCTTCATCCTTTGAAGGTAGATTGGAGGGTTTTTTTTTTGTTTGTTTGTTTGTTTTGGCTAGGCAATGGGGTTAAGTGACTTGCCCAAGGTCACACAGCTAGTAAGTGTTAAGTGTCTGAGGTCAGATTTGAACTCAGGTCCTCCTGACTCCAGGGTCGGTGCTCTATCCACTGCGCCACTCAACTGCCCCTAGATTGGAGTTTTTTAAAACAGCCAAAGGTCATATCAAGCCAAATCTGGTGAATAAGGTGCAAGGTGATAAAGATGGCTAATACCATTTTTGGCCCTGAGTGAAGCGTGATTGTCAAGTAATGGTACTCACATGACTTGTCAAGAAGCTCTGAAAGTGACTCCCAAAGTGGAATTCTGTAAGTGCTTTGAGTAATCTCAGTACAGCTGGAAGATGTGATAGCCTCACAAATTCAAAGTCCACAATCAAGTATGTTTGTTTAAAAAAAAAACCTTAATAGATCTTATTATTTTATGGTCACAGCTTAAAGAAATCCTTCACCTTGAGGAATGAACAATTATTTTGAATATGTATAGTCCATCTAGGCTGGTGGTTCTTAACCTTTTTTTTGTGTCGAGTACCCCTTTGGCAGTCTGGTGAAGCCATTGGACCCCTTCTCAGAATAACATTTTTAAATGCATAAAATAAAATATATAGGACTGCAAAGGAAACCAATTTATCCATATATGGAATACAGTTATCAAAATATATTTTTTAAAAGTTCACAGACACCAGGTCAAGAACCCCTGTCTAGTCCAACTCCTTCATTTTATAGATGAGAAAAAGACAGAACAGTACACTGGAAAGAGCCTTCCTTGCCTCTGGAGTCAAAAGACCTGGGTTCAAATCCCACTTTTGACAATTACTATTTGAGGAAAGGCCTCAGCCATGTTTTACTTCACTCACACCTCAACTCACTCTCTGGACTTTTCTTCCTCAGCAGTCTCTTTCCTATTCTGGGAAAACCTCCATCCTGAAGCCCTGAATCTCTTGAGGCACAGTCAGGTTAAATGATTTGCACAGGGTCATGCAACTAGTAAGAGCTGAAGCAGGATTCAAACTCAGGTCTTTCTTTCAAATCCTGGACTCTATCCATTGCTGCATCTAGTTGCCCAATCTGCCGAGCTGCATGCCGTCTTATATGCTACTCCCCTCTATTCCCTATATGATCAAGCCATACTTGCCTTCCTCAAACTTGGCACTCCATCTCCCTTTTCACTAAGTGTTCCTCATGCCTAGAATGCTCTCTCTCTCTCACCTTTAAAGTCTTAGCATCTCTGGCTCTCTTTAAGACTCAGTTCAAATGTCAATCAATTAATCAATAAACATTTATTAAGCACTTAACACGTGCAAGGCACTGTGCTAAATGCTGGGGGACCTTCCTTGGTTCCCTCTTGCCCCCATCTCTCATCACTCAATATCCTACTAGCACTGTCCCCTCTAAGTTTACTTTCCACATTCTCTGCATTAATCTTGTACATTCTGTTTTATAGGTGCTGTCTACCCCTCTGTAATGAAAGCTCTTTGAGGGAAGGAATTGCTCTTTGTATTTGTATCCCTAACACTTATCACTATACCTGCACAGAGGAAGCACAATAAATACGTGTGGATTGATTGTGGGTATGAGTGGTTGGGAAGAATCTTTACAGAGTAGCTGGGACCTGAATAATACTAGTAAGATAGAATAAACATTCTTCCAGCCCACAGTGATCCCTGTAGTGGCATAATGGAAATAGCACTGAATTTGAGCTAAAGAACCTTCCCATCCCCATCTTTCTCCTCAGTGACTTCTAGATATCATCCCTTCTCAAATCTCATACATCTTTCCATTTAGCTTACATACTCAGTTTCCTATCCTAAAAAAAGGAAAAAGCCAACCTTTCCTTGACCCTACCACCTTTCTAAGCTTTCTTCTTGTCTGCTTTCTTTCACAGTCTTTATTCACTTTTTACTCATTTTTTTAGGTTCCCTCCCTATTGTTCAACTGAAATGTCTCTCTCTATGGTCCCTAATGACCTCCTTATTAACAAATCCAATGGTCCTTTTTTTTTCTGTCCTCATCTACCTTGACTTCTTTGTGATGTATAATATGGACCACCCCTCCGATTGGTGAATTGCACTTATTATTTTTTTTTTCACCTGGCTGACTACTTCTCTATTTCCTTTGCTGGCTCTTCCTCCACCTCCCTTTCATAGCAGATTCCTCCAGTTTCTATTCTAGGCTTTTTTTTTTCTTCCTCTCCATATTCTCTCTTGTTGACTTTGAACATTTCCATTACTTTAATGATCACTTTTATGCAAATGACTCCAAATTCTATGCCCCTATGCTCTAGGCATCCTCTGAACTCATCTTTTACTTCCAATTGCCTGCTAGCCATATCCTTTTAACTTATATCCTACAACCTGTATATCCTTTCAGAATTTTGAACACATCATGTCTTAAACCGAACTCATTATCTTCTTTCCTAGGATTCCCTCTTCTTCTAATTTTTCTCTTCTTATTAACCATGATTTTGGATTTTCCCCTGTTCCTTAACCCCACATATTCAGTCAGTTGCCATGCTTCATTATTTCTTCCCCTACAGTATTTATCAAGAGTGGCCCCTCCCCTCCACTCCTGCTACAACCACCAAAGATAGTTCAGGCTCTTAGTTCTTCTTTTACTAAACTAAACTCCAAACTTGGGGTGCCTCAAGCTTGCCTAAGTGGTTTTGACACGGATTGCATTCATGTGAATGAAGTATGTCTGATGTGAAGAGCTCTGTTTCCGTGAATTTACTTTACATTTACCCCCTTTCCCATCCATCCTCCACACTGCTGCCCAAGCAGTCTTCTTTTATCTTCTATAATCAAGGCTCTCCTATATCCAGTGACTTGATATTACCTAGAGAATAAAGCATACATTTCTGATTCTGGCATTCAAGTCCCTCTACTGTCTGGGTCCGACATTCTGGCCAGGGGGCCGTCTCCAGTCATTTCTGATCTATGTCTTGCCACTGAACCCTGTTGGCTCTGGAGGAGACAGCGAGGCTGGTGACTTTGCACAGCCCTGCCTCACTTAAATCCAATTCACTCTGGAGTCATGGCATCATCTTCCTGATGTCATGGTCCCCTTTAAGAACAAAGGATAAACAAGAGCCAACATATTGGCCTAAATTTATGTTATTCCTTTTCGCACAGTCTACCTTCTGGTCAAATTGGAGTATTCTCTTCCTCCTTTCTCATTCTGCCTGGCTCTCTCTTGTTAGTATGCTTTTGAGCATGTTGTACTTCATACCTGGAATGGACTCTCAGCTCCATTTGTTGATGCCTTTCCTTCCCTCATGGCTCAGTTCAGATGCCTCCTCTTATATGTAAGCCATCTCTTGCTTCCACCCCTCAACCCCTTGGCTTTGAGAAAGTGATCTTATCCTCTTCAAGTTCCTTGCAGTATTTTGCCTTGTCTCTATTTAGACTTTCTCTTGTAACATAGTTACTTCTCTTGAATTTGGACTGAGACAAAAGACTTTGGTGTTAGTCATGGATTTAGAGCTGTGAGGACATTTAGCCCCATTTCTTCATTTACAGATGAGGAAACTGAGACCCAGAGAGGGAAAGTGATTTGAGTTGCACAAATTAGGAGCAGCAGAGGCAGTATTGGAACATAGGTCTTTCAGCTCTCTGCCTTTCCAGAGCTTTCTTACCATTATACTACCTCTCTTGGCTCTAATATTTGTACTAGTGTGACCTTGCATAAGTCACTTAATTTCCCTGGGCTGTAAAATTGTTGTAATCCTATCAGCATTACCTGCTTGCTTCCCAGGGTGGTTGTGTGGAAAGCACTTGGTAAACCTTAAAATACTATAGGAATGTGAGCTTATTGTGCAGTTGGTTTTTTCACTGCTTAATCTGTTGTCTTGTCTTCCCAACTGAATTGTAAACTCTTGGAGAGCAGAAACAATGTTTTAGAATTCTTTTACCCTCATGCCCTGAACAATACTTAGCATTCTGCAGGGAAGCAGTTCAGGAGGGGGGACATCAGGGTGTGAAGGACATTGAGGATACAGTCTAACCAGAGCAGAGGGGAGGAGAAAAGTGGGGCCAATTTGTGGAGATCTAGAATGAATCATGGAATGGAGTTTATTTGAATAACAGGATGAAGTGTTTGGAATCAATTCTGTGGGCATTGGGGAGCCATTAGAGATTCTGGAGCAGGGGAGTGGCGTCGATTAATCTGGCAACAATGCGCGGAATGAGTGGGAGATTGGAGCGGGGAGGGAGAGTCCCCCTTCCTTGTTATTGCCGGGACCCCTGCTGCGGCAGAGAGGAACACAGGGTGGTGCGGGAGGACGATACTTTTTATGTCATTTCCTAACCCAAACACTTTTACCTTCGCAACAGAAAGGAGAAGACTCTTCTCTTCCTGGGGGCCTTAACATCTGTCTGCACCTGGGAGGGAAGGGGGAAAATGGCAGGGGGCGACAAGGAGAGGGAGTAAGGGGATGTCGTGTTCTGAATCTTGGGGGCAGAGCGGCTGAAAACGGGGTGTATGTGAGTGTGTATATAGATAGATGTGTTTGTGAGTGTGCGTGTGTATGTGGGGAGTGGGGAGGGGGAGGGGAAGAAGGAGGGGAGGGAGGGCTGAGCCGAGCGCCGACCCCGCCCCCTCGGCTGCGCACGCGTGGTGCGGACCCTGAGCTGTCAGAGGAGCCCTCAGGCTGCCGTGGGGCAAAGAGCCGGGGCGTCGGGTGGGCAGCGCCCGGATCCAGGGGACCGGGACCCCGAGGGCAGCGGCGGCTGCTGGGAGCGGAGCTTGCGGAGGGTTGGGGCTCTGGACAGCCAGCCGGGGCCGGCCGGACGGGCAGGCAGGCAGACAGGCAGACAGGATGGGGAACCGGGAGATGGAGGAGCTGATCCCGCTGGTGAACCGGCTGCAGGACGCCTTCTCGGCGCTGGGGCAGAGCTGCCTGCTGGAGCTGCCGCAGATCGCCGTGGTGGGCGGCCAGAGCGCCGGCAAGAGCTCCGTGCTCGAGAACTTCGTGGGCAGGTGAGGGGGGCCGGCCTGAGGGGAGTCGGGAGCGCGGGGTGGGGGTGGGGCGCCCCCGCTAGGGGGGGGTTGGGGGGGCGGCACAGTGGTCCCACTCTGGGCCGTTGGAGTGTGGCCGAGGCACGCGGAGCCAGCGCGAGGCTGGGGGGCTGGGGAGGTGGTCGCGAGCGCAAGACGGGGGATGGGGGGTGGGGGCGGCTTGAGAGGAGCGGGAGCGCGAGCCGGAGTGATGGGGACGCTCTGGACCTCTGGACTCAGCGGGTGGGGCTGGGGCTGGGATGTCTCACCCTGGCTGTGTGTGCGTGCGTGTGTGTGTGTGTGCGCGTGTGTGTGTGCGCGTATGTGGATGTGTGTGCGCGTGTGCGTGTGTGTGTGCCTGTGTGTGTGTGTAGAGGGGAGGAGGGGCATCTTCTTGCCCCAGCACTCCCTGCCCCACGCTGACTAGAGTGTGTATGTGGTGTATGTCTGTGTGTGAATGTGTGTGTGTGTGTGGGGGGGGGGGGGGGTGTGTGGGGAGATCCTTCTGACTGCCTCTCATCCTGTCATACAAAGCCATTTCCTCCCCTTCCTCCTGCAGGGATCGAGTCCTGGCGTGGCGTGGGGTGGGGTGGGTCGGGCAGTGGAGAGAGCGCCTCCTTCACCTCCCCAGTGGTGCCCACGCCGACCCTTCTGCCTGCTGTCTAACCTGGACGGACACTTGGCTGGGCCGCCCGCTAGAGCTCTCCTCTGGGCTGCTTTTTTCCGTTATCTCTTCTCCGTTAGCTCTCCATCCGCCCGGCAAAGAGGTCCTCCGTCAGAATCTGGGGGTGTTGTGCAGTCCAGAGAGCAGCGTTTCATTTGCTTCCCCTTTTCGTTCTTTCCTCTCTCGGCTCGGCTACCTACTATTTCAGACATTTGTTGTGTCTCTCTTCACCCCTCCTTTTTGTTTGGGGCTTGGATTGAGGGGAGCAGAGTGGAGGAATAAAGAAATTTCTTAATGTGTAGCTTAACGGCTCTTGGATCCCTCTTTCTTGTCACAGGAGTTGAAGGATAAAAGGTGGCGTTTGCATCTATTCACAATTAGATGCATCACAGCAATCTAAGCAAGGAGTCTGCTCTGTTTATATGCGTGGACTTTTGTCATCTGGGTGTGCTATGTCATTGAGTGCATCACATCAGCCTGTGAATTTTGACTGGCACCTTTCTAGCACTCTCTCTCTTGCTCTTTTCCTCTCAAATCTCTCCACCTTCATCATTTCCTTCCCTTCGTTCAGCTATTATTTTGCTGCAGGTCCCCAAAATGACATTCTGTCCTGTTCAATTTAAATCTGAAAGAGACTTGTGGTTTCTGCCATGACTCCCATTAGGGAATGAGGGAAGAGCTGAAAGAACTGTTTAAATAGGAACAAGACTTTTCGCCTCTGTGTAGTTACAGAAAGAGCAAATATACCTCAGTGGCCTTGCTTGAATAGTCAAGACATTTGTTAGCAATAGCCCAGTTAAAAACTTAATGAGGACCTAAAAGTCTGTTAGGGGTCTATAAACTAGTCAGAAATGTGTATTAGTGGAGAAGTATACGGGGGTATCCAGAAATTTCAAATCTTTTTTTCTTGTTTAATGGTTTATGATTCAATTTTTTTTGGGGGGGTTTGATTTATTAATCCTCAAAATTCAGAGAAAGTTGTATATATCTATCTAGTCTGAGGATGTGTTTAAAAAGTGGGTTTTTTTCTGTTTCTCCAAAAGATGCTTCAGTCATTTTAGAAGTTTTTTTTTTTTAAAAGAATGATTATTTTCTTCATGGTAGTATGGAGGTAGTATGGTTAGGAACAGAGCAGGAGCTATGTGCTGTTCAACTGCCCAATCACTAAGCTGAAGTGTGCTGACAGCTGCGTAGTCTACCTCCATTTATTCATTTGTTTCGAGGAATATTAAATAATAGTGAGATTATATAAAATTAATGATGGAGCATTTTGCTAACATCTTCTTAGAAGGGGACTGAGGAAAAGTGGACCAAAAATAAGTATATTGTAATAATTCTGTGCTTTAGGATTGTCCTTCTTTTGGTTTTGTGAACAAGGAAATACTGTGGGTTTAAAGTGATACCATTATCAAGATTTGGGACTTGACTGACAATTTTACTTGGCTTTATAGAAAACAAGATACTTTTCATTCCAGCATTTCAAAAGCTTAACCTTGTTAAATCAAGGTACTAAATTGTGTTTTGTTACTTATATGGACAATCAAGGATTAAGAATTTAAATGTTGTGAATATAAAGGGCTGTATTTTATTGAGTTTTTAATATTCTCAATTGGTAGAACTGGTAGTTCACATGAATTCTTTATTTGGAGAGACCTTTTTAACTGGCTTTGTCAATTGCTATCCTCAATATTTGAACCCTACTGTTCTTTGTAATGCAGTAATAAAGTATTTTCGCCTCAGAGTCAACCTTGCTTTGACTTTGACAAGTCACACTTGCCTTGACAAGCAAGTATTTTTTGAGCAAAAGAAGATATTTATTTTTGTATTAAAGAATGGAAAATAAACTCATTATAGATTTCATGCTAATTCTTGCATTTGCTCGTTCATAAATAATTTGTTGTTCTCTTGTGAGTTTTGTTAATAATTAATATTGTGATATTGACAAAAAAGATGATTTTAAGGGAAATTCATTTGACAGATGAATTATAGCACTTGATATCTGCAGAGAGGACATCTCTGTCTAGCAAAGCATGTATATTAGAAACTTAGAGTGACCTTTTAACCATTAAAGAACCATTAAAGAACAGATTTTCTAATTATATGTAAGAGAGTGATCTGTTTTGACCATTGACTTGGGCCAAAAAAGCAAAGGCATTTATTCCAACCACAGTATTTTAGCCTCTAGATTTAATTTCAAATTTTTTGAGTTAGTGAAATAGAAAAGAACCCCTTTCATCCTCATAGTTTTCCCTTTTTATGTATAACCATTTAAAACCTCAACTTAGGTTAAACCCACTGTGTATAGTAATAACAAGAGGTCATTACTGCTCTTTGTAAATTGCTTAGTATTCTAGAAGGCTTACATAGAAAATGATGTGATTTCTCCTTAATAATTTATAGACATCATAGTTTCTTTTGCAATGGATTAATACTATTGCCTTCTTCCCAAATTGTCTGTATACATTGTTTTGTCACCACTGAATGAGTTCATATGTGGATTTCTTTAAGCTGCAACTGTAAACTCAGTGATGGGATCTTTGATTTGTTATGAATAAGCTGTTATAAATGATATGCTTAATGTTGATTTTTCTTAAATAATGAGTAAGTATGGTAGAATATTGATGAAATGATGAGGTTCAGGATGCACCCCAAAATGTTGGGGTGCAAGGTTGTCCCAAATGAATTCCCTCAGGCTATCTCTAAATCAAGTATAGATGTTTATTGGAGGTAACACACAACACAACACAACACAACACAACACACCAAGCAGTCTCCTTTACCCCTTAAGGGAAACCCCAGCTGAAGGGAGATGCTCTCTGCTTAAGGAGGACACTCTCCCATTAAGGAATCCTCTGCCAGCCAGGAGAGGCTAGGGATTCTTATAGAGTAAAATCTGCCTTAGGCGGGGAGGTGAGGTGACTAGTGATTTGTAGGCAAGGGAGTGGGGAGGTGAAGTAATCAGGGACTGTAGTTTCAGAGTTTGGGGCATTATCTATTCCATAGTTCACCCCAGGAAAGGGACCGAGGGGGGAGGGCCCCTTTTTAGTTACCAGCCTACTTCAGTCTCCTAAAGTGGCTTTAAGTGGTACTTGAGATAATGGGCTTCTCCTTGACCACTCTATAAGAATCCCTCGCCTCTTCTGGCTAGGGAGAGTATTTCTTTTTTTCTTTTCTTTTTTTTCCTTTTTTCTTTTTCTTTTTTTTTTTTTCAGTGAGGTAATTGATGTTAAGTGATCTGCCCAGAGTCACACAGCTAATGAGGGTTATGTGTCTGAGGTCGGATTTGAACTCAAGTCCTCCTGACTCCAGGACTAGTGCTCTATCCACTGTGCCACCTAGCTGCCCTGGGAGTATTTCTTAATTGGAGGGTGTCCTCCTTAGCAGGCATCCTCCTTAAGCAGAGAGTGTCCCCCTTAAGCTAGGGTTTCTTTTCAGAGGCAAAGGAGTCAGTTTGGTGTGTTGTGTTGTGTTGTGTGTTACCCCCAATAAACATCTGTACTTGCCTTGGGGACAGCCTGATTGAATTCTTTCCGGACAACTCAGCATTTTGGGGTGTACCCTGAACTTCATCAGTATGAATAATAAAACTTATCAAGAAGGTGACTTTATGTGGTACTTAAGAAAAATAGCATGGTGTTAATGGAAAGAACACTATATTCACAGTTAGCGAGATCTGGGCTTAGTAACTTATATTGAACTCTGCCAAGTAGTTTCTTTTAAGTAACCAAGAAGTCAGTTTTGCTTTCCATCTTTAGTTTAGTATGAGGCGTTGTGGTAGAATGGAAAAGGCATTGGATTTCTAGTCTTCAGGGGCTTGGATTCAAGTATTGTCACTGACTGAATAGTTGTGAGACCATGGGCAAGTCACTTATAACCCCTCTGAATCTCATTTTCCTCATCTGTAAAATGGGTCTATAAACATGAGTAGTACTTAGCTATATGTTGCTGTGAGGCTTAAATGAGATACTACATATATAAAATGCTTCACAAACTTTAAAGTGATATACAAATGGCAGTTATTTATCAGCAATAAGTAATAGCATTTGTATAGTGCTTTAAAAACTTACAAAATACTTTACGTATACAATCTTATTTGTTCCTCCCTCACAACAACCCTGTGATGTAGGTGCTATTATTTTCCCCATTTGACAGATGAGGAAACTGAGGCTGAGTGTGGCTGAGTGACTTACCCAGGGTCATGCAACTATTGATTGTCTGAGGCAGAATTCAAATTTGGTCTTTCAGACTCAAGAAGCTGGTGTTTGCCATATTTTTTTTTCTCATGGTAGTAATGTGAGAACCAGCTCTTTGGCCACTTAAGACAAGGTTATAAAACATTGTCAAATAGTATTAAAGTCGCCTTAGATTAAAAATAAATATTTTCCCCTATTGGCATATACTTCTTTGTGAAGATCTCAAATATAATTTGTTGTTTAGAGGAACTATATGTTTATAACTTGTTTATAGAGGTGTTAAGCGAAAACTGTACTAGTTGCTAATGTGTGAATGTTTTTAATGATACACTTGTAAACTGCTTCACAAGGTTTTTTGTGTAGAGAGATGATTCCATCTCTTTTGATGCTAGCCTGAAGTAGTAAACAAATCTACTCAACATATGTGAATTTGGTTTGTGACTAATGGGGAACAGCTAACAGACCTTTTTAGAAGCTGGAGTATTTTTTTTTAAAGCAAGCTAGGAGAAAGGGGAAACTTTGATGTGTCACTGTTTCAGTAACCTAGTTTTGCTTCAGTATCCTAGAATTTTAACATTAGCTGTTCTAAGATGGATAAGTTGAATATAGCTAAGTAATTTTTTTGGTTGTTGTTAGGAGATTTCTGTTTAGTCCTCCAATGCTAATACAGAATGGTTGTGGCAAATAATTTTCAAAAAATTATGTATATAATATTAATAATTACAATAATAATCCTTTACTTTTCTGAAACTGATATAGATTCTTCTCCATCTTAATGTTCTTTAGCCAGCTTCAAGAAGAATAGTCACATTTGGAGTACCTAGAAGTTTGTCTTAACCCTCCAATGGAAACTTAGAATGATTACTTTAGGCATTTACGTATAAATGTTATCATAGAAAATCCCACTAATTCAGAATATTGTGTTTGGGTAGGAGGTGAGGGGCCAAAGGCGGATATGAGGTAGAGAAGAAAGATATTTATAGTTTCGTCAAAATAGTAAAATGTGACTTGTTGGAATATTTTTAGAGAAATACAATTCTAGTATTTTCAAGTACTGTGTATATTACAGATTAAGATAAATGTTCACCGATAAAGTATAGTCACTTCCAAAGGTAATTTACTTAATGTCATATAAAACATGCCCAAGTTATGTAAAATTCTGGACTTGTGGTACATGATGTAATTATTTGTATTAATAGTATTTGTTAATCAACATTTATTTTAATAATAATTCACATTAAATATAAAGATTATTTATGTATCAACTGTGGTCTCTCTTACAGTACATAACAGGGTATATCTCCTCTCCAAAGAGTATACATATGGTTAAATACATTGAACACTGTAATATCTTCTTACTTTTTCTAATTTAGTCAAGTTGGTGGGCAGTTAGCTACCATGAAGATGTGGAAACTATTTATTTAGCTTCACCAGTAATTATCCTATGGTGTCCTGTGTTGCCTGAACCTTTGTATTGTATTTGTGATAGTTTCACCTTAGGGTTAGCTAGCCGACATGGGAGAAATTAGTGGCCCTGCATTCTGACAGAGAAACAAACAATCAGGTAGAAATGGATATTTAATTTCACAAACAAAGTAAGCTGAGTACAGCACCACTGTTTTGCCATATATGTATACACATATAAACATATGTACAATTTAGGGACAACCTTATATATCCCCTGATCTCAATTATAGTTTTAGTTTTAACCTCTCCCAAAGTCTCTTGAACAACTTTTGGCATTTTTAGCATTTAGTCTTATCTAGGAGGGTTTATAATAAATATATTAAAAAGTTTCTGGAAAGGGACAAATATTTATTGGGCACCTATTGTGTTCAAGATACTGTACTAGATCCCTGAGGATGATGCAAAGAAGTATAAAACTATCTCTTTTCTAAAAGAACTTTCAATTGAGCTTATCATAGAACCTTAGGATCTAGATAGAGTTTGAGGGGACTTAAGAGTTTCAGGGAACTTAAGAGTTTCAGTCTAGTTCAACTTCCTCATTTAATCGATAAGGCAGGAAACTGAGGTCCAGAGAGGAGAGATGAGTTGTCCAAATTTACATAGTCAGTGGCAGAGCTGGGAATCAAACCCAGATCCTTTGGTTATTTTTTCTTTTTGCTGTGTTATGGGTAACTGAGAGAATATTAACAACTTTAGATCTCTATACCTACTTTCCCTTATGTACAAAATATGATTTCTTCATGCATGAACTGAGGGCATCCTTGATAAGAATTTTTGGTAGGAATAAGTAGGCTTTCAAAAGTGCTATCCTATAATAGGTCACATCTGTGCTCTTTTTCAATTGGCTGAAACACGTAGAGGATGTATCACACTGTGCTTATTGTTTATTGATTATGAAAAAGCGTTTGATTTGGTGGAGAAAAATACTGCCTTAAAGCTGTCTTCCAAAAAAGCATCTTTCATTCATGTGTTAAAGTCACTCAAGATTTCTAGAAAGAAAATAACATAAAATAAATAATAATAACAGAAATAATCCTGCTCAGTGACCCTCATTATAAATATCAGGTAAAGCATTAAATGTCTGCTAGCTAAAGGTGTTTGCTACTGTCATAAAGGAGATTTAGAGCAGACTCCAGGGTTGAGAGGATGGTGAGGCTCCTCAGGTACTTGTCTTTGCAGATGATACTGTGTATCAAACTCCAGAACACTGAAGAGCCTTCTGAAAGAGATCTGTAACCATTCAAAAATTGAACTGACCATCTACTTAGGAAAGGCCAAGTAGAAGAAGAATGTCTGTTATCCAGATTATCACATATAGTTGGATGGTCAGACCTACAGAGCTTGTCCATCAGTATGTATATCTGAGACAGATTTACAAATGAACAGGTGAACAAAGTGATAATGGATGATGAGGAGGAGGTTGAATCCTTCAACTCTTATTATGCTTCTCTTTTCTTTTAAGGGGAATGCTTTTTTAAACTGAGAAGGCTAAAACAAATATAATTTGTAGGTAATGGAAACCCTCCAAAAACGAGGAGACGGTCAGATGACATCTAGCTTTCCTCACTGAGTTTGTCACCAGGTCATATGAACTAATTCCTATGATGCTTAAACAACTGGCAATAAATGAATGACGAGCTACTCGCCAAAGGGACTGATGAAAGGAAGAGATGTTGCAGAACTGGAGAAGGAAATGTATCTCTGTCTTTTTTAAAAAAGGTAGAGGTTACAGACTATAGATTTATAGTAAGCAGCTTCTATTCCTGGAAAAACTGTAGAAAATATTGTTATGAGATCAGTGAGAACATTTAGAAAGGGAAGCAATGATCATTGAAAAGCTAGCATGTTTTCATTAGGAACAGGTCATACCGTTTTTTTCCCCTTCTGTGCCCTCCCTCCCCCACAGAATAGACTGCTTGATCAGAGGAATGCTGTAGACGTAATCTGTAAGATTCTTTCTGAAATCTATCTTTTTATTTGTAGACAAGATGAAGAGATATAATCTAAATGAGAGCATAATTAAATATATTTGGATCTAATTTAATGACTGCACCTTTGATGTCAAGTTAGACAGATATCTTTAGTGGAATGCCCCAAGGATCTGTCCTTAGCTCTGTGCTGTTTAAAATTTTTGTTATTTCTTGGATAAAGATATAAATGCCATTCTTGTTAAGTGTGCAGATGTCATAAATCTTAAAGTGTTAACTAATGTGGTTAATAGAGTCTACATCCCCTAAAATCTTGACAGACACTATAATAATGGGCTGAACTGAGTAAGATGAGATTTATCAGGAGCAAATGTAAAATTCTACACTTGGGTCCAAAAGATCAACTTTCATTATACAACAGAATGAAGTAGGATGTGGCTGTAAAAGTTTACACATGAACAAGAGTCCAAGTGAAAACAAATCTGAACCTTTTATGGACTGCGTGCTCAATATGTGTTAGCAGTTTGACATGACAGCCAAAAAAACTAACCTTTTCTTAAAGTTTCATTAAGAAAGGTGTAGTGTTCAGAAGGAGGCCCTAGTTATGCTATACTTTGCCATGGTTAGATCACATCTAGAGCCTGCTGTGGTGCTCGGTTCTAGGAAGTACATTTTAGGAAAGATTATATACAGGCTGAATCACTTCCATTTGAGGGTGACCAAGGTAGTGAGATTACTAGAGAATTGCTATGTGAAAACAGGGTGTTGCCTTTGGGGATCTTTAGACCAGAGAAGAGTAGACTTAGGGAAGATAGAATAGCTTTATTAAGATATTTTTAGGGTTGTAATACAGAAGAGGGATTTGGTGGTGGGTCAGTGGAAAAAATGCTGGATTCAGAGTCAGAGGATCTGGTTTCTAATCGTTTTTTTCTATCACTTAATGAGTGACCCTGAACAAGTTACTTTTCTCTGGGTCTAAATATATCTCTGCACTGTCCATGCATTGCTCCTAGTTCTGTTGTTATGGGGAGAAGGGTAATGAACAAGAGTTATAGGTTTTAGAGCTGGAAAAGGCTTTCAAGATCATCTATTGTATTACAAATATATTTATACTTATATTCTAAATGAAAAAAACTGAGACCCAGAGATGGCATTAACTGCATCCTGTAAGTCTTGGCATATTGTCTCATTGTTGTCACATTCTTTGGTGAATTTTTCTATGATCTGTTCTTTGACCCACCAGTTTCTTAGGCTTAAATCATTTAGTCTCCAATGACTTTGTCAATCATTTCTTTAAAATTCATTTATTAAATATAAATTTATTATGTTGTATTCAGGACAGGATGTATTTAATACTATTGCATTTATACATTTGATTGTGATAGTTTTATATCCAATATATATGGTCAATTTTTGTGAAAGTCCTATGCACAGCTAAAAAATATAAATGTCTTTCTGTTCCCATTCATAAATCACTAGAGTCCTATAATGTCTAACTTTAAAAATTTTTATTCACGTCTTTAAATTCATTTTCTTCGTTGTTAGATTTGTAAATGTAAGTGTAAATCTTAAAGGGGTACTTTGGCATCCTCTAATATTATAGTTTTGCTGTCTATTTTTCCCTTCAATTTGACTAACCTTTCTTTTCAGTATTTAGGTGTCATGCAGTACAGTAATTCTCAGATCATCTCTCCTTGACCCATTTTCCGGGTTAGTTGTTCTTGTTGGCAGTTAATTTGCATTTTCATCTGTTTTTTTTCAATCTTTTGATTTTGCTGCAGTATTTCTTATTGTCTCATGATGTCATTGATTTCTATGTGGTCCATTCTAATTTTCAGGGACTTCAGTTCTTGGGCAATGTTTAGCACCTCCCTCCTTCTAAACTGTCAATTTTCTTTCTCATTTTTTCTTCCCTTTATTTTTTCCCCTTCTTTAACATTAGATTTTGTGTCTCTTGTTTCATTTTTTCCCAGGTACTTTGTAGTCCTTGTGGTCAGGAAATTCTTTTCTCTGAGACTTTACTTGGACTTGTGGAATTATTCCATTCTTCTGGGTTTACCTTTGGTCTTCACGTCTTTCAATCCAATAGGTTTCTTCCATTGTTTTCAGCATTTTCTTCTGCTCACTCATATTTCCAGCTACGCTTGAGTGAGGTTTTGTGCTTGGACTCTCCTCTGCTCTCTCCTATATTCTTGTGTGGTATAAGTATGTCCTGCTTGGTCCTAGATGTTGTGGCTAACAACAAAGATAGTTTTGGATTTTGACTTGCTCTTGGGGGAGCAAGGTTTTAGCCTTCTCTCCTTTGTCTCCAGTTCCAAACCCAGAATCGGCTCTGTTTCTTGCTGTAAAGGGAGCCCTGCCAGGCCTCACCCAGATGTTGTTGATTGTGTTCTTTTGTTTCCCAAGTGCTCACCTGTCCTCTTCTCCTGCTGTGCTTGGGCATGGACTGCTGTGTGCTCCATGGCCTGGCTAATGCATTGCCTAAATACTGTGTACCCTTCTAGGTTCTCTTTTTGCTCTTTGCCTACTGTGACTTTTGCTCAGCTTCTGGAGGATCCTGGAAGGTTTTTGTGCCGTTGGAGACTGGATAAAAGGGTTTATAGCTCTTTCTCTTGGGTTTGTTTATCATTGTTCTGGTGCATTTTTAGAGCTTTATTGCAATATTTATGAGGGATCAGGGCTCCTTTAGATCCTAACACTGCCACCTTCTCCCCAATTTTCCCATATCCATTTCCTTTGATCTCACAACAATATTTTATTACCTTTATCTATCCTAACTTGTTTAGCCATTCCCCAATTGATGGGCATCTATTTACTTTTTTCCTGTTATATTTTGGGCTACATGGGATGTTGCTTTGTCTTTGACCTCTTTGGGGCATAAGCTGAGCAAAAGGATCTCTGAGTCAAGGAATTGCTTTGCAGAATGATTGGATACAAACACACCAACAGTGTATTAGTGTGACTTTCTGCGGCACCTCTAGTATTGACTACTTCTATCTTTTGTCACCTTTGCTAATCCGTAGTGTGTGAGGTTGAAACCTTGTTGATTTGCATTTCTCTTATTAGTGATTTGAAGCACACAGTTGTATTTTTAATGTGGTACAAAACTCAGCAACACTGAGTTCTGGTCTCAGACCCAGGGATATCTAACCTTTCACAAGTCTTTTGGTTTCTCTGTACCCTAATTAGCACTAGAATATTGGCAAAGATTAAATGAGGGACCATGCCTGTGTAAATCTAGTCTCTTTTCCTTTTATTATTTCTGGAGTGCCTCCCTCTTAGACTTACCCTCTTCCTATACCCCTTCCCTTTGATCTTTTTCTCTTTCTTCTTTTCTCTTCATTGTTCCTCCTGTCCCCTTTTCTTCTTCCTCTGAGTAGATCATCAAAGAGACATTGGTAGAAGATTTTTTTTTTTTACTTTCTGATAGAATGGAATAGGTAGAAGGAATGGAGCAGTTTCAATATGCATTATCTACTTATGAACTAGAAAGTTTCTAGTCCACTAATTTATTTCCTTTGTTAAATTTAGTATCTTTTACATCAGGCAGGTATTTTTAGTATAGAGCTCACCAGCAATTCATAGAAACAATTATAAAGAGAAATTGCAGCATGAAAACCTTTGAATGTTCAATTGATTAGAAAAACAGTATGGCTGTTTAAAGAGGACAGTATACTTAATTCCTGAATTATGTGACAAACATTGTATTCTACTTAGGTTTCTAATTCTGTAATTTATTTGCTGTATGTTCTAAATAAAATTTTACTAACAATTTTAAATGTTCCTATCTGAATCTGTCTCATTGCAAGTTCCTTATTACTTTTAGGTAGTCATGTTAGCATGAATACTATACACAAATGCATCTGGGAAATAGATAGAACTTCCTCAGAGTCTCATTGTCCATTGTGTCATTGGTCTGGAAGAGAGAAGTAAATTGGAAAAGCATAATCAATTTACATAAACAATTTGATAGACTAGAACTAATCTAGTTTTAGAATGTTCTTTTAAATACTCATGAGGCAAGACTTAAGAAAGAGATGAAACCTAACAAGTATTTTCTAGCTGGTTAAAAAAAATAAAAACAGGCAAAAAATGCTCCACTAAAATACTGCCCTAGATGTGGGGGTGACTGAGTTCTTGAAGGTTTTGCCACCAGATTGCAAGTTTGGGCATGTTCTATTAAGCCAGAAAGGCTTCAGATTCAAGCGCATCAGTGAACCATGTCTTCTGCCTCAGATTCAGCCTTAAAGAAGCCTGTTAGAAGGTTGGACACCAGATGAGTACATTTTTTTTTTGGTTATGACAGCTCATGATGGTGTCCATTAAGAGAATTAGGGTTGGAGGAGGGATTACCTATGCTGCTGAAATCACTGATCGTTTGAAGTATATAAAATGTAGTTAGAATTATTTGAAAGACCTTTGGATAAAAATCAGGAAACTGAAAATTTTTTTTCTGGGTCATTATTTTTAATTTAGATCAGTCCAACGTGGTTTAAATGATATTTAAGATTGCTTTAAAGGAAGATTTTCGTACTTTGTTTGGGGATAGCTAATTTTTCTGACCTTTTTCATAGTGGGTACTTAGATATTTGTTGAATGAATATGTATAACATTTGAATTGAGTTTAACACTAGTTTAGTATAATATTTGCATTAAAGAACATTAAAATTATTTAGTCAATATTGAAGTACTAAAGACAATATCTATATAAGCACCTACAGATACTCTTTTCCTCCAAGAAACACAAAGTTATTTTCCATTCCTTGCTTCATAAATCCTTATATTTCTGGAATTATTATAAAGGGCATACATATAATTCATGGGAACAATTTTAAATAAGAAATTACACATGTGACAACACTTTAATGATCAATCGACAAGAAAAGTAATAGTAAAAACTATTTGAGAAGTGGTCTAGTGGAGGGAATACTGACTTTGGACGCAGCTGCATTGGAATATTGGCTCTGTTATTTACTATCTTTTTGACTTGTCAAATTACTCCGTGTCTCTGGGCCTCAGTTTCTTCATCTGTAATATGAGACAGTCAGACCAGATGACCTCGAAGGTTCTAACTCAACATCATTGATCTTATGTGGCAAATGTAGCATTACACCTAGGTCATCTAATTCTATAAAACTTTTACTGAATCTTTTAAAAATCAGTAGTTTAGAAATGAAGAAAGCCTATTTTAGGCGTCACAGTGAATGACGGAGATAATGAAATTAATAACAGCAGAAATAATGATTTAAACTGAGATTTTATTCAATGCTCTGCTCCACAGGCTGTATTGTTGAGAAAAGTATTTGATTCTATGACATGGGATAAACCAATATTAGCCTGTCTAAGAAGGCACGTATTATTTTTTCTATTTTTGAAAAAGTAGATGAGGCCTTAGGAAAAGGGAAGGGAAGAGAGGAGATAACTGTGGTCATAGTCAGATTGTTGAAGCAGATTACTTTGCGAGGTAGGTAATAAGCTGAGGAGACAGAACAAATTTGTTGCCAAGGGAGATCCTGTTTTTCCGTTATAGTATTTTCTTCAGAAATGCTGAACAGACAGTATATAAATGGAGAGGAAAAAGAGCTGTGGTATCCGATGTTATTAGTTCTTAAGAGAAATACAAAAATTCTAGTAGTTGATGTTGTATGGTAACATTTTGTATTTTCAGAGGAAAGAAACATTTATTACTCTTTATCATAATTTTCAACTTGAGTAGCATTTACAGGACTTATTAAGTATTAAATTTAGCTCTAACTTATATATCTCTTTCTACTGAATGGAAGCACATTATCTTTGGACAACCCCAGAATGTTTGCAGATGTGTGGGAATAACTTTGCACGTTTTTTCTTTTACCTAATAGTACTACAATACTGGTAGTTGTGTTCTTGGGCAACAGAGACAAAGTAAAAGCAGCTCCTTAGAGTGGACTCCAGGGAAGAAGGTGAGTGCGTCAGGCAACACAAAAAAGCTGTAGTTCTTTTTCTCAGAGCTAGAAGTTGGTGGATTTTCAAGTTCTTCATGTGTCTCCCAGAAAAGAAAAACTGTGGTGGATTTAAGAGTTCTGTAATATTATTTGTGTCTTAAGCTGTGCCATCAACTGTCAATGCTGACATAGGTATTCAGAGACCTAGAATATTGAATTAGATTTAATAAGGTAAAATTTAATAGGTATATATGTATGTGTTAAAAATAAACTTCAAAAGCACAGGGTAGGAGAAATAGGACTAGATAGTTATTTGTCTGAAAAAAGACTGCATATTTTAGAGGCCTAGAGGCTCAATTCTAGTTAATCTGGTGGCCACAAAAGCTAATGTAGCTCCATGAGAAAGGGCAGAGTACCCAGTGCCAGGGAGATTACAGTTTTGCTGACTGTCCTGGTCAAATGACATCAGGAGAACTGTGTTCAGTGCTGGGTAACATTTGGTTTTGAATGGGGCATTGATGAATTGGGGAACATCTAGAGGAGGGTAGCCATGTTGGAGGGCCTTGAGCTGATGCTACATGAGGATTTTTCAAAAGAAGTAGAGATATTTCCCCCTTGGAAGGGGAAGGTCTTTTTTTTTTTTTTGAGAGAGAGAGAGAGACAGAGAGAGAGAGAGAGAGAGAGAGAGAGAGAGAGAGAGATAGTGAGATAGTGTTTGTGTGTGTTTGACAGGCTGACATGTGGGATGGGGATTAGACTTGTTCTGTGTGATCCCAGAGCAGCGCCTGGAGCCCTGGAGGAAGTAGCAAAGAGACTGCTCTGAGTTTCAAGTAAAGAGGCTCTCCAGAGGCAGGGCAGCCTTCTTTTAGAAGTGAGGGGCACTCTCTCACTGAGGTCTTCAAGCACATTCCAGATGACTGACTACCTGTGTGACATGTGCTAGAGGGAGCTCTTATTCAGGGAGTGGTTGGACCCTGTGGCCTCTGAGATCCTTTCCAACTCTGTCATTTTGAGTACTGACTTCAACCTCTAATGATCCTATTCATGAAATCTAAAAGGCAAATACCTAGAGAAAAGGGCAGAAACAAACACTTCTATGGGACCAGCTCTTAAAACTGTCAGGAACATTTGTGAATCAGTTCAGTTTGCTGTGCCTGACTAATAAAGGGGGTGATAAGCATTATTTAGTTTAACAAATATTTATTGGGTGTCTAATGTATCAGCTATGATAGCTATCTTTATTTGTTGTTGTTCAGTCATTTTTAGTTGTGTCCAACTCTTTGTGACCCAATTTGGGCTTTTCTTGTCAGAGATACTGGCGTGGTTTGCCATTTTCTCCTCCACCTCATTTTATAGATGAGGAAGCTGAGGCCAGCAGTGTTAAGCGACTTGTCCAGGGTTGCACAGCTAGTAAGTGTCTAAAGCCAGATTTAAACTTAGGAAGATGACTCTTCCCGAATCCAGGCCTAGCACTCACCTTACCACCTAGCTGTTCCTAACTACCCTTAAGGGGTTTACAATTTGGGGGAGAGACAGAACATGTTTATGAAACAGAGAACATTGTTTATACAGAAAAGTTAAATTGAACATAATCAGATGCCTATATATGGTACATATTAGTAGCAGTCAGAGAGGAGAGAGAAATCAAGTTTTGCAGGAGTTGTGATTGAAGATTTTTTTTGGAGGGAGGGTAATTAATCACATTTTTTACTCTCCCTTAGTAGTTTACATGTAAAAGTAAAATGATCTAGAGGAAGGAACCATAGACAAATAGTCAGGAGACCTGGGTTCTTACTGCATCTCTGCTCCCATGAGCAAATTACTGTTTCTTCTTTAAAATAAGTTGATTAGGGCATTCTATTTCATTATTTGTTGAGTTTGCATCCTCAGTACCTAATACAGTAGATGCTTAGTACGTGTTTGTTGGTTAATTGATTAAGTCATCTACGGTACCATCTATCTTTAACACGCTCTACTCTGGTAGTAGGACAGTCCAATTTCTAAAAAATTGTTCAATCAGCTGCTTTGTGCCTTTCACTGAAAAATGTTAAGCAGTGAAGGTATGACCTCAGGGGTATTATAAGAGAGTCTAGCACTTGTGGGAGGTTGGTCTGTGTTATCTTTAAGTACCTTTCCACATCTAAGAGGCTGTGAATTCTGGGTAGATTTCTTAGATACTTTTCCCTGTCGAGTATGTTAGGAGAGAATTCTTGTTTAGCTATGGGTTGGACTGGAGGGTTCTGGGGTCCTTTCTAACTCTGGTCATTCCTTTTGTTTTTGATTTGTTAACATTCTTGGTAACAGGGAGAAGCCAACCTTGATTTTAAAAATGTCCTGTGATAATTCACAAAATAGATTAAACCACTGGTCCATCAAAGGTAGATTTATATTGAATTTAAAAATACGTTACAATGTGTTAAAATAGTCGCTAGTGTGCTCCTGGCTAATATAGATTGACTTTGTGGTATAATGCAGAGATTGCTAGACTTGAAAGTCAGGAGAGACCTGACTTCAAATCCTTCCTTTGACACTTAACACTTCTGTGATCAGTCACCCTAAGGATCTCAGAGCCATGGTTCCCTCATCTGTACAACAAAGAGATTAGACTGAATACCCTCCAAGGTCCTTTTTAGTCTCAATTTATGATCCTATGTATTTATCTAAAGCTCAGTTTCCTCATCTGTAATACTTTATAGGATTGTTGTGAGGAGCCAGTGAAAATGTACGTAAAGCATATTGCAAATCCTAAAGCACCTTATCAATGTCCGTTCTTACTATTATTTATTACTATGAAATACCTAAAGACAAGCACGAGCCCCTCCCTTCTCTTTTCCTGACTTGACATATCCGGTTTTTCTACCAATTTCGCATGTCATGAACTGGAGGCCCTTGACTGTCCTGGTGGCAGTATGGTACATTGGAAAAGGTAAGAGGTATGGCATTGGAATTCTGGTTCTACCACTTAACTAACTGTACCTTGGGCAAGTCACTTGACTTCTCTGTGCCTCAGCACCCTCACCATAAAATGAAGAGGTTAAACTAGATCAGAGGTGTTGAACATACAGCCCTTTGTAGTGTGACCTGAATTGGGTTAAAATGTAATTGGGAAATATTTAACGAGATAAATAGAAATACAATAAAACCTAGATAATATTACATTTAATATGTAACCCACAGATGTCCTCCCTTTCTGTTTGAGTTTGACAACACTGGACTAAATGACCTCTAAAATCCCTACCGGCACCAAATATATAATTTTATCCTCTAGGTATTCTCTGGCTAACTAATGTCCTTCCTAAAAATATGTCACCCAGAATTTGACACGATACTCTGAATAGCCAGGATACTATATGATGGGAGTAACAACTTCCTATTCATGAATTCTGACTCTTAATATAACTGAATATTATATTAGTTTTCTCAGCTGACATATATATATATATACACACATATATGTGTATATATGTATCATGTTGTTGACTCATATTGAGCTTGTAGTTCACTGAAACTCCCAGATCCTTTTCAAACTAATGTCTATGCATACCTCCTCCTTCTTGTGCTCATAATTATTGGTAAAGATCTGTGGAACAGAACTCTTCTGTTTAGTCATTGCCCTGGTCTTCTTCAAGGTGAACTATGTCCATTCCCCAAATATTTGAGTGGATACAGAGCTTCAGGGTGCAATCTACATAAACCACTATAGAATCATTTCCTTTCCTAAAGATTCATTTCTTAGGTTAGAATCTTTAGTCGTCTTTGACTCTTTCCTCTCCATTCTGTTTAGTCCAGTTATTTCTTCTTTAGAAAAGGAATGTGAACAGTAGCCTCTTAATGAATGCTTGTTGAATTGATTTGAAATACCTCTTGGATTATTCACTGTTCTTTCTTCATTACTACTTGCATTATTTTAGTCTGGGCCCTTCTTAATTTACACCTCAGTTACAATTAACTTTCTCCTAGCTGGTCTTGCTGCCTACAGTGTCAGAATTTTTTAAAATTAAAAAACACTTTTTTTTACTCAACTTATGATTTCACTGGAGTAAGGGAGCATCTGGTGGGGAATACTTCCCTCTGCCCATGCAGATTAATGACTTGTGTGATTTGTAGTTTTAGTGAGTTGCCTGATGTGACTTGCTCATTCTTGGTCACACAGTCAATAGTATCAGAGATAGGACATGAACCCAGATCATCTAGCCTCTGTCCTCTGTGCCATTTTTGTTTTTAGCTGCAAGATTAATCTTTCAAAACTACCACTTCCATCAGATTTATCTCTTGTTCATGAACCTATGATGTACCTCCCATACCAAATCTAAACTTCTCTGCCTGATTTTCAAGGTTCTCTATAATCTGGTCTCAAGTTTTCTATCAAATATCATTTTCCATTAATCCCCAAGGTGTATCATCCCTTCAAGATTGGAAAGTCTCTTCACTATTGTTTGACTGTAACATGATTGTTCCTTTTTCTCTGTGCCCCCTCTCTTGTCCATCCCCATCTCTCCCACTCCCATACCTCATAGAATGCGCTTGCTTCTATTACCATCTCTCTTATTGGTCCATATTTCTCAGCAAAGTTTTCTTTTGATTATTTTGTCTATCACCATCCCTGCCTTCTCTGATATATTGTATTTATACTACCTACCACATGTGTAGCATTTAATTTCTTTTTCTAATTTTTGCATGTGTTTTGGTTTTGGTCTTTTCAACTAGGCTGTTAGTTCTTAAGAACAGAGACTATGCCTTTATTAACCTTTGCATTCCCTATAGTGTTTTAGCACACTTCAGGTCACATATACGTCTTCAGGAAATACTTTTTGACTTTGTGATTTGCCTTAAGATTGATTAGTGTTGGTAATGTTGTTCATAATTTTTAGTGATGATTTTATTATTTGGATTACTAATTCAGGTGGGGGGCTGGTCTTATGTTTATGATAGAGATAGAAACAAGACCTTTGATTTCACTGGCTTAACTCCTTCTACTAGTGTAAGTCAACAACTTCTCTTTCATTTATAGTTTAGTTGCCTAAAGCACCGAGAGGTTATTACTTGTCCAGAGTCACACAGGCAGTATGTGTCAGGGGTGGGATTTGAACACAGGTCTTTCTGATTCTGAGGCCAGTTCTTTATCCACTATGTTGAGATGTATATTTATGATACTGCCAAATGCCATGATAAGTGACTTGCCCAAAGTCACACAGCTAGGAAGTATTATGAGTCTGAGGCCAGATTTGAACTCAGATCCTCCTGACTCCAGGGCTGGTACTCTATCCACTCGGCCTAGCTGCCCCCAAGAAATAATATTCTTAACCCAAGTTAGTTAAGATGGTTAGGACTATGGGCTCCTGGAGCCCTGTTTGAACAATTGAAGTTGCTTAGGAAAAGAAGATTTAAATATAGCCAAAACAAACATTCAAAGATTTTTATTAAGTATCTATAGTCCGCTTAATTGTACATACTAGGTCCTGGGAATACAAAGGCAAAAATGAAGCAGTTCTTGCCTTCAAGAAATTTACGTTGTGCTGAAGATACGGCATGCACAGATAGAATAATACAGGGCAGGGCATGATTATGGCAAAGGAGAGATCAGGCAAGGTATCCTAAGAATACATTTTGAGAACTGATAGTATCCAAATACCGATTGAAGCATACTTTTTTATTTTCTTTATTTTTCTTGAGATTCCCCCCCTCCCCCCCACTTTGGTCTATGTTTTCTTTCACAACATGACTATTATGGAAATGTTTTACATGGCTAGGCATGTGTAACCTATATTGAATTGCTTGCCTTCTCAATGGGGGGGTGGGGAGGGAGAAAGGGAGAGAATTTGGAACAGAAAATTTTAAAAACAATGTTAAAATTTTTTTTTATGTAACTGGGAAAAATAAAAAAAGAAAAAAGAATACTTTTATTTCAGGTATTTAAATTTTTTTATTAATTATTTTAACATCCTTTTTTTAAATTTTGAGTTTCACATTCTCTCCCTCTCTGCCCTCCTATCTTTCATGAAGGTAAGAAATGTGATATCAATTATACATGTGAAATCATGCAAAACATATTTCCGTATTATCCATGTTGCAAAAAAAGCAAGAAAAATAAAGTGAAAAATTATGCTTCAATCTGCATTCAGACTCTTATCAGTTCTTTCTCTGGAGGTGGATAGCATTTTTTTATTATAAATTCTTTGGAATTTATCTTGGATCATTGTATTGTTGAGAGTTGCTAAGTCATTCATAGTTAATCATTGTACAATATTGCTATAACTGTGTGTAATATTCTTCTTGTTCTACCCACTTCCCTCTGCATCAGTTCATATAAGTCTTCCTGGGTTTTTCAGAAATTATCCCCCTTGTCATTTCTTATAGCATAATAGCATTCCATTACAATTATATACCATAACTTGTTCAACCATTCCCCAATTGATGGGCATTCCCTCAATTTTTAATTCTTTACTACCACAAAAAGAGCTGCTATAAATATTTTTGTACACATAGATCCTTTTCCTTTTATCTCTTTGGGATTTGTTGTTGTTTATTCAGTTGTATCAAACTCTACGTGACCCCATGGATGTTGTCTATGGGATTTTTTGGCAAAGATATTGGACTGGGTTGCCATTTCCTTCTCCACTGTGTCCACATTTTGATAAGGAACTAAGGCAAAAAGGGGTCAAGTGACTTACCCATGGTCAAATAACTAGTCAGTGTCTGAGGTCGGATTTGAACTCAGATCTTCCTGATTCCAAGCCTAGTACTCTATCCTACTGTACCACCTAGCTGCCCTTTCTCTTTGGGATAGTGACCTAGTAGTGGTATTGCTGGGTCAAAGGGTATGCACGGTTTGATAGCCTTTTAGACACAGTTCCAAATTGCTCTCCAGAATGGTCGAATCAGTTCACAACTTCACCAGCAGTGCATTAATGTCCCAATTTTTTCCATGTCTCCTGTGACATTTGTTATTTTCCTTTTCTGTCATATTAGACATTCTGATAAGTGTGAGGTGGTACCTCAGAGTTGTTTTGATGTGTTTCTCTAATCAATAATTTAGAGCATTTTTCATATGACTATAGCTACTTTTGATTTCTTCTTCTGAAAACTGCCCATTCATATCCTTTGACCATTTATCAATTGGGGAATGATTGGTATTCTTATAAATTTGGCTCAGTTCTCTACATATTTGAGAAATGAGGCCTTTATTAGAGAAACTTGCTGTTTAAAATCCCACCCCTCCCCCCCATTTCCCACTTTCCTTCTAATCTTGGCTGTATTGGTTTTGTTTGTGCAAAACCTTTTTAATTTAATGTAATCAGAATTATCCATTTTACATCCCACAATCCTCTCTATCTTTTGTTTAGGCATAGATATTTCTCTTACCCATAGATCTGACAGTTAAATTTTTCATACTCCCTTAATTTGCTTATGGTATCACCCTTTATGTCTAAATCATGTACCCATTTTGACCTTATCTTCATATATGTTGTGAAATGTTGGTCTATACCTAGTCTCTGCCAAACAGCTTTCCCAGTTTTCCCAACAATTTTTGTCAAAGTGTGATTTCTTGAACCAAAAGCTTGGATCTTTGGGTTTATCAAACACTAGATTACTGTGGTCATTTACTACTGTGTATTCCATTGATCCACCATTCAAATTCTTAGTCAGTACCAAATTGTTTTGATGATTATCTTTGTAATAAGGTTTGAGATCTGGTATTGCTAGGCCACCTTCCTTCACATTCTTTTTCCATTGATTCCCAATAGATATTCTTGATCTACTGTTCTTTCAGATGAATTTTGTTATTATTTCTTCTAGCTCTGTAAATTTTTTTTGTCAGTTTGATTGGTATGGCATTGAATAAGTAAATTAATTTAGGTGGAATTATCATTGTTTATTATATTGGCTCAGCCTATCCATGAGCAATGAATATTTTTCCAATTTTTCAGATCTGTCTTTATTTTTGTGAAATGTGTTTTGTAATTATGTTCATATAGTTCCTGGGTTTGTCTTAGAAAGTAGACTCAAATATTTTATACTTTCTACAGTTATTTTAAATAAAATTTCTCTTTCTATCTCTTGCTGCTGGACTTTGTTGGTAATATATAGATGCTGATGAGTTATGTGGGTATATTTTATATCCTAGAACTTTGCTAAAGTTGTTAAATGTTTCAACAATTTTTTTAGCTGATTCTCTAAGATTTTCTAAGTGTGTGAGATATATTATATTGACTGCAAATAGTGATAGTTTTAAATCAGGTATTTTTCAGTGTTCACAAGGTATGTGTTAGAGAAAAGGAAACACAAAAGGAAAAGTAGGGAAGATTTGGGTCTCCAGTATAAACTTGGTCAGTTGAGTCTGTGTTCTACACTCCAGAGCCTGGAGGGCCCTGCCATTATGATGCCATAGTGAAAGACCCTTCCTTTCTCTACTCCCTAATTGGAGTCACTCTTGTCTTCTTGAGAGCTGCCTCCAAGAGTTCCATCTGCCAACTGGAAGCTACCCCTTCTTCTTGGTATAGCTTCTTGAATCACCAGCTTTTCTGAATCAGCAATCAATGAGGAAAACTCCACTCAGTGGTGAGTCATATGTAGCTGGAAGCAGGCAGAAGATATCTCTGCATTATCCTGTTTCCATGTGGCCCTGCTAGGAGGCAGAGAATATCTGTGCATATTCCAGGTGGAAGAACTTCTTGGTTTGCCCCAGGTATCTCTCAAACCACAGTATTTCTTTATGGGGTTTGGATTTTCCTCAATTTGTTCATGGAAGGCTGGCTGCTCTTAGGGCAAGTTCCCCAACTGGATGGTATGGGCAGGTGCTGCTGGGTCTTCTTCAATGGCCTCTGGCACTGCGCTCTGCCTGGGGTTCCTATCACCTTTCTCTATTCCTGTAGGCTCTGTCTGAGGGACTCCCCCCCACCCCCCACCGCCTCTGGACTCAGGCTGCTGTCATACTGAACTCCTACCCAGACTTCTGGGACTCTGAGGGCTTATCCTTAGAATACTTAAGGAGGAAAATAAATGTTTTTAGGAGATTACCTCAATTGGAAGGGCATATGCTTAAATTAAAAGGCTGAATTTTCTTGACATGAAATTTTATTTCATATGAACAATCTGTATTTGAAGAAAGTACTTTCTCCTTTTTAGAAGGGATATATAAAGTTTGAAGATTAAAACACCAAAGACATTTTTTCTTTAGAATGGCATGTGACATGGAAGAATATTTCATTGTATGCATCAGGAGGGAAGGCAGAGGAGAGAACCACATTTGACTAACCATTAGAAGATAAGGTATCCAATTCTATATCCATCATTTTCTAGTAGAGGCCTCCAGCTGCCTGACCTTTCAGGACTTGTGCCAGCTCAAAGAAGAAGACCTAAGAGTTGTCAATCCCTGCCTGATTAGAACGGATTAATGGAGTTTCCAATAAATCTTGCCAGTGTCGAAGACAAGCTCCCAGCTGTCTGCAGAACAGATAGGCCTTGTGAGAGTAGAGTGGGTTTGTAGAGGCCCCAGAGCTGGAGGAAAAGGGCGTCGATATTAGCTGAAACCAAAAGGAGAACAAAGAAAGCACAGTTTGTACACATCAGTGGGGCAAACTTTATTAAAAAAAAAAAAGTGCTAGAAATACTAAAAGAAAGAGGCTTTTCCCGGAAAACATTGTATGTTAATTAAGCTAAAATAATATTTTCCCATTAACTTACAATACCACTTCAGAGATAATTTATCTTTATTTCCTTTTGATATTTGGCAGTAGCTGCTAATACTCTCATTTAAATTTGCCAGGCTGCTCTTTATTTAGAGCATGAATCTTTTTGTGAAGTACAGAATTATTTTGCAATGTGATCATTTTTTAATTTGTCTGTTTTTAAGCTTACATTTTCACACATGAAATTTTCTTAATAAAGGGAATTAAGATTAAAAGATGGATGACTACATTATTGATTTCTGTGTTGAACACTCCATTTTGACCACAGATGTGTTGTTCGTGATTAGTGGAATGCAAGCTCCTTCAGGAGATGGGGCCTTTTTCCTTCTGTGTTTGTTTCTATAACGTTTAGCACAATGCTTGATACATAGTAAACACACAAGTGCTTTTTTCATTCATTTAACAACTTACTGTTTACCATTTAACAACTTGTTTCTAGACATGACTTATTTTGCACCATCATCAAACTTGTTTATTGATTTGTACTGAAGAACATTTATTATTTGTGATTTGATAGCGTGCAGTGTATAGTTATTGTTGGAGAGATAGCCATAGAATTCTAAGTAGAACAACTGTTTTGTTACGCTGTTGTCAAGTTCTAAATACTCGGTTATATTGTTAATACTCAGCTGCTGTTTGGCTCCTGTAATTTAAAAAATTTACTTTGGATGCTAGTAGGTTTCTGATGAAAGCCGAGTATTTCCGTTTTCTTTTAAAACATGAAGCTATGTATGTAATTGCATATCAACGTTGTCTTTGAAATTAGCAAGTGCTCCTCAGTGTGCATAGAGAAGAGGAAAGGGTGGGGTGGATTGGGTTTGGAATCAGAACTTTAGGGCAGGCCTAATGAAGGAAAAACATTTAAGTTGAGGTTGAATTTGAAGCAAACTTGTGCCAAAGTGAGAGAGCAATTATGTCAAAGCCATTTGAAATCTGGGAGTAGTCTAGAATAGCCCGCTATGAAATTTATTACTGATTGTGACTGAAGAAATACTAATCAAGATGATGACGATAGAATTAGAGCTGGAAGGGACTTTAGAAGTTATCTAGTCGAATTCCTTCTTTTTACAAACAAGGAAACTAAGGCATAGAGAGGTTAATTGACTGCCCAAAGTCACATAAGCAAGTAACAAGCATTTCATTAAGTGCCTGTATGTGCCTGACACTATGCTAAGTAGTATGTGGCAAAATTGTGATTCAAACTCAGGTCCTCTGGATCCAAATCCAATTTTTCTCTTACTATTCTGTGCTGCCTCCCAATTTTTCTCAGTGGTTCAATGTGTTTTATCCTATAAAAAGCATTATATTAATTTAAAATTTCTGAACCTAAATATTAGGGATATGGAAACATAGTGTCCTACTCAGTCAATGTTTACCTAGCCTAATACTCTAGAGGTGTCAGAGGTTCCAAAGTACATGCTGAAGCAGAGTCAGCATAGTTGTCACTTTCAGCTTTTGGGACCAGAGGAGAGTTAATGGAAAAGATAATAAAGTTGAACATTTAAAGAAAGGAGCTTCAAAAGATGGAGAAGGGCTGGGGAGAGAAATACAGCTTTGTTGGAACATGAATACATAATTCTACAGGTTGGCAGAATATAGCTGTTTCTTAACTTCTTGTAACATTTTCTTTTTTTTTTTACACTTAATAGTGTTTTATTTTTTTCAATTACATGTAAAGATAGTTTTCAATGTTCATTTTTGTAAGATTTTTTAGTTCCAAATTTTCCCTCTCCCTCTCTTCCTTCCCTCCTCCCCAAGGCAGCAAGCAGTCTGATATGGCTTATACCTGTATGATCATGTTAAACATATTTCCATATTAGTCTTGTTGTGGAAGAAGAATCAGAACAAAAAAGAAAAAACAACAGAAAGAAAAAAACAAAAATCAAAAAAAGCGAAAACAGTATGCTTCTATCTACATTCAGACTCTTTCTTTGGATGTGGGTACCATTTTCCATCATGAGTCTTTTGGAATTTTCTTGGATCACTGCATTGCTGAGAAGAGCTAAGCCTATCATAGTTGATCATTGCACAATGTTGCTGTTACTGTGTACAGTGTTCTCCTGGTTCTGCTCACTTCACTCAGCATCAGTTCATGTGAGTCTTTCCAGGTTTTTCTGAAATCCACCTGCTTATCATTTCTTATAGAACAGTAGTGTTCCATTACATTCATATACTGCAACTTGTTCAGCTGTTCCCCAATTGATGGGCATCATCTCAGTTTCTAATTCTTTGCTGCTACAAAGAGAGCTGCTATAAATAATTTTGTACATGTGGGTCATTTTCCTTTTTTATGATCTCTTTGGGATACAGACCTAGTAGTGGTATTACTGGAGCAATGGGTATGCACAGTTTTAAAACCTTTTGACATAGTTCCAAATTGTTCAGAATAGTTGGATCAGTTCACAATTTCACCAATAGTGCATTAGTGTTTTAATTTTCCCATATCTTCTCCAACATTTATCATTTTCCTTTTCTGTCATGTTAGCTGATCTGATAGGTGAGATGTGGTACCTCAGAGTTGTTTTAATGTGCATTTCTCAAATCAATAGTGATTTAGAGCATTTTTTTTCATATGACTATAGATAGCTTTAATTTCTTCATCTAAAAACTGCTTGTTTATATCCTTTGACCATTTATCAATTGGGGAATGACTTGTGTTCTTATAAATTTGACTCAGTTCTGTATATGTGTTAGAAATGAGACCTTTATCAGAAATACTAGCGGTAACAATTGTTTCCTAGCTTTCTGCTTTCCTTCTAATCTTGGTAGCTTTGATTTTGTTTGTGCAAAACCTTTTTAATTTAATGTAATCAAAATTATCCATTTTGCATTTCATAATATTCTTTATCTCTTGTCTGGTCATAAATTCTTCCATTCTCCATGAATCTAACAGGTAAACTATTTCTTGCTCTCTTAATTTGCTTATGGTATCACCCTTTATGTCTAAGTTATGTACTCATGTCAACCTTATCTCGAGATGTGAGGTGTGAGATGCTGGTTGGTCTATACCTAATTTTTGCCATACTATTTTCCAGTTTTCCCATCAGTTTTTGTCATATAGTGAGTTCTTTTCCCAGAAGCTGGAGTTTTTGGGTTTAGCAAACAGTAGTTTACTATAGTCATTAACTACTGTGTCTTGTGTACCTAACATATTCCACTGATCTACCACTCTATTTCTTAGCCAGTACCAAATAGTTTTGATGATTGCCACTTTATAATATAGTTTTAGATCTGGTATGGCTAGGCTACCTTCCTTTGCATTTTTTTTCCATTAACTTCTTGTAAAATTTTCTAAAGTAGTAGTATCTAAAAATGGAATAACAGATTTTCCTTACCAGTCTGATGACCAACATACTTGATAAATGAAAGCAGTAGAAAAAAAGAGAAAGTGGCAGTTAGTCAACAAACATTTTTTAATTGCCTACTATGTGCTAGGGACTATGCCAGAGATCCAAAGGAATTTGAAAGTCAGTCCCTGCTCTTAAGGAGTTCACAGTCTAGTGAGGGAGACAACATTTAAAGAACTATCTATGTACAAACAAATTATATGCAGGCTAAATTGGAGGTAAAAAAACAGAGGGAGGGATCTGGAAAGGATTCTTATAAAAGGTGGGATTTTAGTTGGGACTTTAAGGAAGCCTGGGAATCCAGGAGATGAGAAGAGAGGGAATTCCAGACATGAAGGACAGTTAGTGAAAATGCCAAGAATTGGGAGATGGAGTATCATGTATGAAAGAACAGCATAGAGGCCATATCACTGGATCACATAGTATATGGGGAGAGTAAAGCATTCATTCTTTGGTGTATGTTTTTCTAAGCAGATTCAGTATTGCTTTCCTATAACTACATCAGAAGTAATTAGCCTAGATTCATTTTAGAAATTCTGTTAACTCATTTATGCACTGATTGGGTTGGCTTGGAGTAAAGCTGAAGTTCTACCCATTTGAGTTACAGTTTAGTTTTTCCACTTGTCACTTTTTAGTGACCCAAATGTTTTAAGCTATTATCTTTTTGAATTAGTTTACAAATGTGATAGATTTCAAGATGAATAAATCACAGAATTTCCGTATTATGGGGAAAATCACATTTTTGTTATATCATTTTTTATTTACATCTGAGAGTCTGGATTAGGACTCATTGGAAAATACCCCAATGTTGGGAAAGGTTGAAGACGAAAGGAAAAGGGGATGGTAGAGGATGAGATGGATAGATCATGTCATGGAAGCAATGAACATGGACTTGGACAGACTTTGAGAAATAGTGGAGGATAGAAAGGTCTTATGTGCTATGGCCCATGGAGTCATGAAGGATTGGATACAACTGAACGACTGAGTAACAGCAACAAAAGTCCCTCTCAACTTTAAATCCCATCATTACCTCTGAAAGTGTACAGAGCTTATATTCTGTTGTGGTTTCTCAAACTTTGTGCCTCAGTTTCACTATTGGAAAAAAGAGAGGGCTTAGTTTAGATGATATTTGAGACCCTTTTCAGTTTTGACCTTCTGTTATTTTGGTACATACAAAGAGACAGTTCCTACTCTCGTAGAGCTTACAGTATAACACATGGTAACAAACTAGGTAGTTTTACCTGTTTTTAATCCTTACATGTACTTTGCAAATGACTTATGTTAGTAGAAATGACTGTTAGAAGTAGCTTTATGCCAGCTAGCTTTGAAATGTAGACATCCCATCTATTCTTTTGTTTAAGTATCTGCAAGTAGACCATTAGGGCATTTCTGACTGAGTAGTAAGAAAGTGCATCTCATTATTGCCTATGGCCTCAGGAACCATCTAGCCTGACTCATACTTGGTCACATAGCTTGGAAACCTCCAGGGAGTTGAGCCCACTGTCTCAGGAATCAGCTCATTCAATATTTTGATAACCCTTCATTGTGAGGAAGCATTTTTATTGCACTTCCTGGAAATTGATCTCTCTGAATCTTCCACTTATTGCTTCTGGTTCTGTCCTCTGGGACCTCTGGGGTCAAGAAGAATACATTTCATCTTTCTTTCACATGACAATTCTTTAAATACTTGAAGAGAGTTATCATTTATCCTTCCCTCCCACTGAGTGTTTTGTCAGAATATACATCTTCAGTTTTTTTCAACAGATTTTTGAATGGCATAATCTCTAGGCCCCACGCCATTCTGGTTACAATCCTTTGTATAAGCTTCCATTTGTCAATGTCCTGCCTAAAACGTGACACCTACAACTGGACATGATACTCTAGGTGTAGCATAAGCATTGCACAATGTCGCAGAATTAATATTGTCTTCACTCTGGACACTGCCTCTCTTGGGAAAGTATAAGATTATACTAGGGTTTTTTTAATCTGCCACGCCACACTATTGAATAAATTTTGATATTGAAGTCCATCAAAACCCTCAGATTTTTTTTTCACAGAAATCATGTTGTATATTTATGCTTCCTTTATCCTTCATTTATGCAGTTGACATTGTGAACCCAAGTGTAGAACTTTAATTTGTCCTTTGACAATTTGACCTTAATGAATTGAGTCCATCTTTCAAGCTTGTTGAAATCATTTTATAATTTCTTTATTTTGTCATCTGTCTCATTTACTCTCCTTCCCAGATTTGTATTATCTATCTACAAATTTGATAACTTCATTTAAGTCACCAATAAAAATGTTGAATAGCGCAGGGCCAATGATGGATACTTGAGATAATGTACTAGAGGCATCTGTCCAGGTTGACATAGATCTATTAATTACAGTTCTTTGGATCCAGTCAGTCTTATCAGTCCTAGATCTAGCAACCTCTTTCACATGACATCTTATAACAAGTTAAAATTGGGTTAAATACATTTTGACTTAAGTTAATTTTTAAAGCTTAACATTCACCTAAAGTGAAAATTTTTATTTATTCTCTCTATACCTTCCTCTAATTTATTTGAATACATAGGAAACTTGGCCAGTAGGGCCACAAAATTATATTTAGGTGCCATTGTGCACTTGGTAGCAACTCTTCCAGTTGTAGACATAATAACCAGCAGAAAGTAAAACAAACTTTTTAAGATTAGTTTTGCAAATCCAAATGCATAGAATATTAGCAAACTTTATCCTGTTTCTCAGGTGTTGATACATCAACCAAAAAGTGAGTTTGTTTACTTTTTTTATTGATTTCTTTATTTTCATATACTGTTCTCAATTAAATGCAACAAATATTTATTAAGTTTTTACTCTGTCAGGAATTGGCTATGTCCTGTATACAAAGATGGGAGGTAAATAATAAATGTTGGAGAAGATGTGGGAAAATTGGAACACTAATGCATTGCTGGTGGAGTTGTGAACTGATTCAAATTTTTTGGAGAGCAATTTGGAACTATGCCCGAAGGGCTATAAAAATGTGCATACCCTTTTATAGCACTTCTAGGGCTGCAGCCCGAAGAGATCATAAAAATGGGAAAAGGACCCACATATACAAAAATATTTATAGCAGCTCTTTTTGTAGTGGCAAAGAATTGGAAATTGAGGTGATGCCTATCAATTGGGAAATGGCTGAACAAGTTGTGGTATGTGAATGTAGTGGAATACTATTATGCTATAAGAAATGATGAGCAGGTGGACTTCAGAAAAACCTGGGAAGACTTATATGAACTGATGCTGAGTGAAGTCAAGAGAACATTGTACACAGTAACAGCCAAGTTGTGTGATGACTAATGTTGATAGACTTAGCCTTTCTCAGCAATACAGAAATCTAAGACATCTCCAAAGGTCTCATGATAGAAAATGCTATCCACATCCAAAGAAAGAACTATGGAGTTTGAATGCAGATTGAAGCATCCTATTTGCTATTTTTTCTTCTGTTTGTTTTGTTTTCTCTTTCTTGTGGTTCTTGCTATTGGTTCTAATTCTTCCTTACAACATGACTATTGTGAAAATATATTTAATAGGAATGTATATGTATAGCCTACATCAGATTGTGTGCTGTCATGGGGAGGGAGATGGGGAGGGAATGGGAGAAAAATTTAAAACTCAAAAGTTTATGGAAGTTATTGTTGATAAAATAAGTTAATAAAAAAATTTCATTGCAGGAAAAGAAAAAAAGGATGGGAGGTGACAGTTTTTGCCTTCAAAATACTTATAGTCTAAGGGGGAGGATGGGACATGTTGTGGGCCAGGGAAATCCTGAGTTAATATTGAGCTCTCACCCAACCCCTTCCAATGACAGCTCTTGTGATATAAGATTCTCCAGAATAGATTGGGGGAAGTTTCAGTTAACTTAATCACCAGGTGAAATAGCCTGAATCTCAACTGTGGGACCATTGCCATGTAATAAACAGTAGGCTATGATGACCTCTCAGGACCTCCTTGGTCTGGGACTGCTTTTGTCTGCAGGTCATCAAGTACCTTTTTAGTTTTGTTTGAACCCTTGGATACTAAGTGGTCCATTGCACTGCATTTGGAATTCTTCTTAGTACAAATAAGTATGATGTAATGTAGTATATAATGAAGAATTCATCTCTATATATTATATATCTGGCCCACATTTACTGATTTACTCCCCAACCCCTCTACCAGAACCAGGATCACAGATTAAACCCCTAGTGCTTTTTTTCCCTAGTGCTTTTCTCTAGGCCCAGAGCACCAGGTTGTCTAGGACTGATCTCTGGAAAAATGAGTAAGCAAAAAGATAAAAAAATTATGATTCCAGGGATGTAGAAGACACGAATCTAAAATAGGAGACTAAGTCCCAAATACCTTTAAACGAAATCTCAAAGGCAAACAGTTTACTGACTAGATTAATTGTCAACACATATGAAAGAAGGAAGGATACCAAACACTTTGAAAAATAATACAGCTTATTATTACAAATAAGCTCTGAGAAAATACTAATAACTACAAGCCCCTGTGCCTACTTTCTTATCTATACAAAGTCTTTGTGGAAATGATCTACATATGTATGAATAACATTCTTGGTGAATTTCGAGAATAGAACAGGAAGACTTTCACAAATGATATTCTGTAGGAGACCATGCCTCTACGGTCACACAACTGACAGAAAGGTATGGAGGATACGAGATCCCACTGTGTGTATTGTTTGTTGACTATGAAAAACAAATCAATCAATATGCATTTTAAGTGTCATCTGTGTGCAAAGCATTATGGTAGGTACTGAGGATAGAAAAACAAAAGTGAAAGAGTTCCTCCCTTTCTCCTGCCTCTAAAGGTATGAGAATTGGTACAGCATAACATTTGCTTACATGATCAGGTCCAAAACATTTTTTAACATTCATTTTTAAAACTCTGCATTCCAAATTCTCTCCCTTCCTCCCTCCTCCCCACCCACCCTCATTGAGAAGGCAAGCAATTCAATATAGGTTATACATATTCAACTCACCCTGTGCCCTCTGTCTCTATCTATCTATCTATCTATCTATCTATCTATCTATCTATCTATCTATCT
>NW_020954567.1:10828241-10828415 GCF_900497805.2 Vombatus ursinus
TCTATCTATCTATCTATCTATCTATCTATCTATCTATCTATCTATCTGTCTGTCTGTCTATCTATCTATCTATCTATCTATCTTTCTATCTATCTATCTATCTATCTATCTATCATCTATCTATCTGTCTATCTATCTATCTATCTATCTATCTATCTATCTATCTATCTATCT
>NW_020954567.1:10828425-11174733 GCF_900497805.2 Vombatus ursinus
TATCTATCTATCTATCTATCTATCTATCTATCTATCTATCTATCTATTCCCTCTAACTACCCTAATATTGAGAAAGGTCTCGTGAGTTACAAATATCATCTTTCCATGTAGGAATGTAAACAACTTAATTTCAATAGTCCATTATGTTTTCTCATTCCTGTTTACCTCTTCGTGTTTCTCTTGAGTCTTGTATTTGAAAATCAAATTTTTTATTCAGCTCTGGTCTTTTCATCAAAAATGCTTGAAAGTCCTCTCTTTCATTGAATGTCCATTTCCCCCCAAAGGATTTATACTCAGTTTTGCTGGGTAGGTAATTCTTGGTTTTAATCCTAACTCCTTTGACCTCCAGAATATAATATTCCAAGCCCTCTGATCCCTTAATATAGAAGCTGCTAAATCTTGTGTTATCCTGATTGTGTTTTTACAATACTTAAATTATTTCTTTCTGGCTGCTTGCAATATTTTCTTCTTGACCTGGGAACTCTGGAATTTGACTACAATATTCCTAGGAGTTTTCCTTTTGGGATCTCTTTCAGGAGGTGATCACTGGAGTCTTTCAATTTCCATTTTTATCCTCTGCTTCTAGAATGTCAGGGCAGTTTTCCTTGATAATTTCTTGAAAGATGATGTCTAGGCTCTTTTTTTGATCATGGCTTTTAGATAGTCCAATAATTTTTAAATTCTCTCTCCTGGATCTATTTTCCAGGTCAGTTGTTTTTCCAATGAAATATTCACATTGTCTTCAATTTTTTCATTCTTTGGTGTTTTATAATTTCTTGATTTCTCATAGAGTCATTAGCTTCTATTTGCTCCATTCTAATTTTTAAGGAAATGTTTTCTTCAATGAGCTTTCGGACTTCCTTTTCCATTTGGCCAATTCTTCTTTTTAAGGCATTCTTCTCTTCATTGACTTTTTGGACCTCTTTTGCCATTTGGGTTAGGCTATTTTTTAAGGTATTATTTTCTTCAGTATTTTTTGTGTCTCCTTTAGCAAACTATTGACTTGTTTTTCATAATTTTCTGGCATCACTTTTATTTCTCTTCCCAATTTTTCCTCTGCTTCTCTTACTTGCTTTTCAAAATCCTTTTTGAGCCCTTCCATGGCCTGAGACCAATTCATATTTTTCTTGAAGGCTTTGGATGTAGGAGCTTCGACTGTGTTGTCTTCTTCTGGTTGTATGTTTTGATCTTTTTTGTCACCAAAGTAAGATTCTATAGTCTGAGTTTTTTTTGCACTGTTTGCTCATGTTCCCAGCCAATTACTTGACTTTTTAACTCTTTGTTAAAGTAGGGCTCTGCTTCCAGTGTGGCAGGTGTACTGTCCCAAGCTTCAGGGGTTTTGTGCAGCTGTTTTCAGAGATACTTCTAGAGACCTGTAAATTCTCCGTTCTTCCAAGGTGATATGATCAAAGATGAGGTGTTTACTCCTTTTCTGGCCTGTGCTCTGTTCTATGAGTGACCATAAACACTCTTTTCTGCCTTGGAACTGTGAGGAAGATTCCCTGTCCACCACTGCCACAAGCTCCACCCCACCAACACTCCTCCTCGCCACAGGACTACCACCCAAGACTGCGACCCAGATCCAAGCACAGGCAAAGCAAGAGAATCCTGCCTTAGTGCCAGCAAAGATATCCTTGCAATCCCCCTGTGATCAGCTGCTCGATCCCTCGACAGTCTGTGGTCTGAGAGCTCTGAAAGCGACAATCACCATTTCGGGGCTGCACCAGGGCTGAGGCCAGATTGTGCTCCTCTCTCACCTGGATCTGACAGACCTTTCCTACTGATCTTCTAAGTTGTCTTTGGCATTTGTGGGTTGAGAAGTCTGGAAACTGTCACAGCTGACCATGATTCAGTCCCTTGAAGCCTGCTCCAGGTTCTCTGGGGGCCCCATCTTTAGCTGCATCATCCACGTGAACTGTGCTCCTCTCCTAGCCTGGAGCAACGGACCCTTCCCATTACCATACAGGTTGTCCTACATTGGAAATTTGTTTCACTCTATTTTTTTGTGGGTTCTGCTGCTCTAGAATTTGTTTATAGGTATTTATTTGGAGGAGTTTGGGGAAGAGCTCAAGCAAGTCACTGCTTTTACTCTGCCATCTTGGCTCCACCCCCCTTGTTCTTTTCTTACCTGTCTGGCCATTCCTTCTTAGTCTCCTTTGCTAGATCAGCATCCTTATCCTATTCTCTGATGTGAGGGCTCTATCCTTGGACCCTTTTCTCTTGCCTCCCATCCCTGTCTTTTTCTCTGAGAGATCTTGTCAACTTCTATGGGTTCAATTATCATCTCTTTGTGGAGTGCTCACAGCTCTATATATCCAGCCCCAGCCAATTACTTGAATTCCAGTCTCTCATCACCAACTGCCTATTAGTTACCTCTAAATGGATATTCTGAAGGTATCTCAAACTCAAAATATGTAAAACAGAAGTCATTATCTTTCCTCTCAAACTCTCTTTTCTTCCTAACTTCCTTATTTTTTGGTAAGGGCATTAGTGTCCTGTCAGTCACCCAGATGCACAACTTTGGAGTCATCCTTGATTTTTCTTTCCCCCTCATCCCTCACATGTAACCAGTTACATGGCAATTCTTATCCATTTTATACCTTCAAAATATATCTTGATTCTGTTCCCTTCTCTCTGTTCCTACAATCATTACCATAGTTTAATTCTCACACAAACTATTTCAATAGCCTCCAAATTGGACTGCCAACCCATAGTCCTTCTCTTCTTTCCAATTTATCTTCAACAGAGCTGCTAGATTGATATTCTTAACAGCACAGATCTAACCATGTCACATTCCAGCCCAAGGAGGTCTTGTGGCTCCCTTTTGCATTAAAGATAAAATTAAAAAATTGCTCTTTTTGGTTTTTAAAACCCTTCACAAGTTGGTTTTATCCTGTCTTTCCAAACTTATTGTACATTTCTTTTCTTCATGTACTTTTTTCCCCTACCAAACTGTCCCTCTTGCTATTTCCCATACACAAGCTTCCATTTCTCATCTCACATCTCTGTGCCTTTGTACTTATTATTCCTCATGCCTAAAATGCACTTCTTCACATTCCCTTAGAGAAGCTTTAGCTTTCTTCAAAGTGCAGTTCAACACAGCACTCAACACATAGTAAATGCTTAATAAATGTTTGTCAACTTGACTTGATTTGAAAGCTATCTTGATTCCACAATTTGCTAGTGTTCTCCACCTGGAAATTACTTTTCCTAGGGAGACCTGGAGAGATTACAGGAAAACACTTCCAAAGTGTTTTTTAGTGCTAAATCCTTTGACCCTGAGATCTATATGATGTGAAAATGATCTGATAGTTTAAATTACTGAAAATCAAATCATATGAAAAATTACCTAATTTTCCCTTTTTATGTTTGAGACCGAAAAGAAATTCTTCTCACTACTTTCATTACGATTGAATAAGCCCTCCTAATAATAGTATTCTCAAATCTTTTAGGAGAGTAATTTCTTTTAGATTCTAATGGGTTTGTATCTGACTGAAACCAGAAGCAGTTAGATTAGTTCTTGTTTGACTTTAATGCTGAGTTTGTTTTCACATGTTAGAATGTGGCCCTTAACCTTAGAAAAGGAATGTGAAAATCACTTAGACCCAATCTTGCTATAGCATTTAAAGAACTATTCAAACTTAGCAAATGGTAGAGGTTTCTGCTCTAATTATTATATGACTTGAAACATTCATTGCTTTATGAACTGAGCATTTTCTAAGTACCTATTCAGGGAGATTAATTTTTTTCTAGTGTTAAAAACTGGATGCCATTTAAAATGTAATATTACAGTAGCATATGAATTATATAATCTTAAGAGATGGGAGGGATGTCAGAGTCCAATCTCTACTTGAATCACAAATTCCCCTGATGACAATGAAAACAGGATTAATTAAATTTTCCATTTGACCTGTCTTTGAAAGAATTGTCCAAAATTGGATAAGGCAGGTGGATAATTGATCATTAGAGTTAAAACCTGCTCTCAGAGACTATATTTGGCAGTGTGAATCGAATCATTGATGAACAATTCAATAGTGCAAATGTTTCAGTTTTTTAAAAAAAATGGCAAAAAGGTAGAAAATAAGAATGAGATAAACAGAAAACAATGACAATGAGACAATCAATCACTCAATATTTATTAAGTGCTTACTATGTGCCAGGCACTTTGCTAAGTGCTGGACAAGAAATAATGAAATAAAATCACAATAATTAAGAAAGAAGAAAATACAAGAAATGTATTTTCAAATACCTGATCCAAAGAAGTGGTCAAGATGAGATAATCTAAGATTTATTAAGCAATTTGAACATCATAACCCAAAATTTAATACTACATTTCAAAAAATCATAAATGGAAACTGCTCAGAACTCTTAGTAGCAGAGAGAGAAGTAAAAATACTAAGAAAATAGCAACCTCCTGAAAGAAACTTTATAATGAAAACTCATAGGAACATCAAAACCCAAATCCAAAGATTCTAGGTCAAAGAAAAAATACTCCAAAAAGCCAAAAAGAAAGTTTTCAAATACTAATGATTTGACAGTTGACACTCTAAAGAAGAGGAGAGCTTGGGATATTCCAAAAGTCAGGAAAGATAAAGGCTTATAACCAAGAATAACATATCTGGGAAAATAAGCATCCTCCTATAGGGACCATTAGGGAAAGAGAGGATTTCTAAGCATTCTTTTAAGAATGCCTAGCAAAAAAAGCAAGAACTGAGTAGAAATTTTGAAGTAGAAATTGAGTCAAGAGAAACATGAAAAGATATGCACATTTGTTTAATTGGGAAAAGATATGACAGAATGAATTTGTACATGCTAATCTGGGGATAATAAACAAATGTCTCCTCAGAACCCTAATCTCTTTAAGGGTCATGAGAGAGGTAAAAATGACAGAGGGTATGTAGGTTGTTTTTTCTTCTATTTTGATGACCTCAGGAGAAGCCGGAAAAGGAATGAACAGGGGATTACCCTGGTAAAGGAAATGAGAACGAGAGTGTTTGCATAAAATGAAGACTACATTATCATGGAGGGAAGAGCAGGATGGGGAATGTGTATCCTATGAAACTCACTTTCATTTCAATGGGATGAAAATTGAACATTATTTCACTTAGATTTCAGTACAGAAATATATTAAATTCAAAAGTGAAATAAGAGGGTACAGGAAGAAGTGAAAAGGAAAGAGCGATTTAAGAGGGAGGGCAGAATAGGTAAGGGAGAAGATAAACAAGACAAATCAAATGTTACAGAAAGGAATGTGAATGTGGTATCAAAAGGAAAGAAAAAAGAGTAAAAATTTGGGATCAAGACTAGGACAAGAGGAAAAGAAAGCTGCAACAGAAATGAAGCAGGTCAGTTCAATTGTGGACCGCATGTCAGGCAAACTTCTCTATTACCACCATCTTATTTGTAAAGTAGGGGTTGCAAGTAAAGAGGGAAAATTACAAGAGAACAGGATGGAGTGAAATAAATAATTAGCAATCATTAGCAATCATAATGAACATAAATGGATGAATTTGCTCATAGAATTCTATAGAATAGAAAATATATTAAGAAATAAAATATAACAATATGTTGCTTATAAGAAACACATTTAGAATACAACACACTCACATACAGTTAAAATGAGGGACTGGAACAAAATCTATTATGCTTTAGCTGAACATTTTTTTTAAAAATAGGGATAGCAATTATGATTTTAGATAAAGTTACAGTAAAGATAAGCCTGATAGAGGTAAGCAGTAAAATTATATGAAATTATATTAAGCTTAAAGATATCATAGATAATAAATCAGTATCTAAGTTTAATATGCCAAATAGCACCAAATAGCATAACATATAAATACTAAAAGGAAAAGTTAATTGAACCAGAGGGAGAAATACATAGCAAAATTATAATAGTTGGTGACACCAATGTACTACCTTCAGACCTAGGAAGAGCTAACCAAAAGATAAACTAGAAAAAAGCTAAAGACCTGAACAGAACTTTAGAAAAATTAGAGATAATAGATCTCCGATGACTACAGAGTGATAATAGACAGGAATTTACATGCCTCTCATCTCTACCCAACACCTTTGCAAAAATTGACTAAGTATTGGAGCATAAAGACCTCATAAAATGCAAAAAATTGAAATACAAAACATCATTTACTGACCACAATGCAATAAAAGATATATTCAATAAAGGGCCTTTGAGGAAAGAAGTAAAAAAGTAATTGTAAACTACATAATATAATTTCAAAGAAGTGGTGGGTCAAAGAACAAATTATAAAACAATAGAAAATTTCATCAATGAGTGATACCTTTGACAATGAGACCATATACCAAAACTTATGGGGATGTGGTTAAAGCAGTTATTAGGTGAAAATGTATATCTCTAAATGTTTTCATTAGAAGAAGGATAAAACAAATCAATTTGGCACGCAACTTAAAAATAGCTTGAAAAACATTGAATAAAAAATACCCAAATAAGCAACAAAGTAGAAATTTTGAAAATCAAAGAAGGGCTGAATAAATCTGAAAGCAAAAACTCCATTTAACTGCTAAATCTAGGAGGAAAGAGGTCATGTAGTCCAACACAGCCTTCGTTTTATAGATGAGGAAACTAAGCCTTAAAAAAATAAAGTATAGGGCTATAAAAATGTGCATACTCTTTGGCCCAGCAATAGTACTTCTAGGGCTGTATCCCAAAGAGATCATAATAATGGGAAAATGAACCACATGCACAAAAATATTTACAGCAACTCTTTCTGTGGTGGCCAAAGATTAGAAATTGAGGTAATGCCCATCAATTGGGGAATGGCTGAACAAGTTGGAGTATATGAATGTAATGGAATACTACTGTTCTATAAGAAATGAAGAGCAGGTGGATTTCAGAAAAACCTGGAAAGACTTGTGTGGACTGATGCTGAGTAAAGTGAACAGAACCAGGAGAATGTTGTACACAATAATAGCCACGTTGTGTGATGACTAACATTGATAGACTTAGCCTTCTCAGCAATGCAAGGACCTAAGACATCTCCAAAGATCTCATGGTGGAAAATGCTATCCACATCCAAAGAGAGAACTATAGTGTTTGAATGCAGATCGAAGCATACTATTTGCTATTTTTTTCTTCGTTTTGTTTTGTTTCTTCTTTCTGGTGGTTCCTCCTATTGGTTCTAATTCTTTCTTACAACATGACTAATGTGAAAATATGTTTAATAGGAACATATATGTATAGCCTATATCAGATTGCGTGCTGTCTTGGGGAGGAGGGGAGAAAGGGAGAGAAAAATTTTAAACTCAAAAGCTTATGGAAGTGATTGTTGATAAATCAAAGTAAATTAATAAAAAAATTAAAAAAATAAAATATACCTAGAATGGACAGTGCTTATCAGCTGTCTCTTCTTCAAATTCAATTGGGAGAAAAAGTTTTTACTTTGATTCTTTCCATTCCTTAATCTATATCCACCCTATTTGTATGCTCTGAGTTATCCAGTTTGACCTTTAACTGTTGGTTAGCATTTAAATGCATGAGAAGTAAGTTACCTTATTCAGATCTGCAAGGTCAGAATCCTGATTAAATTTGAGGATGGGGTGTATCAGATTCTTAATAATTGGAAAATGTGTGTGGGTGTTTTTCTGTGAGGATACTATGTTTTCTAAGCTTGGAATCCATTCATTCTAGCTTTCTTTTAGCTCTCAGGATAGTGATTCCTAGACTTGATGTTATGAATCACCAGAGTATCTTCAGTTATATCAAGTACTCTAAAAACATCTACAAATAAAATTAATTTTAAATCACCTTAAAGTAATACATCACACTGCACTTTTCAATTAAGGACATTAAAAAATCAAATAAATGATAACAGTGTCTAACTCACAAAATTTAGGAGACATTGATAGCTCTAAAAATTTTAATTTAACTTTTATTGATCTATATTTCTCTTCACATATAACTGTCTTTTACCTACTTCTTTCATCATAATTTCTTTGTTGGTAGGAACTTAATTCACTGTTTCCATTGTGTCTCTACACAGCAAATAGTAAAAGTACATTGTACAAAGTGCTCACCCTAAAACTGTCATCTCTATTATGCTTCCATGATTCTATGCAATCTGATTTGATTATTTCCACCTCTGACACAGATCACAACCCATCCATGCCTTTTTATCCTGTATAATTCTTGGCCATGGTCTCTTAGAAATTCTCCATAGAGGGGATGTGGGAAAACTGGCACACTAATGCAGTGTTGATAGAATTGTGAATTGATCCAACCATTCTGGAGAGCAATTTGGAACTATGCCCAAAGGGCTAAAAAACTGTGCATATACTTGATCCAGCAATACCACTGCTAGTCCTGTATCCCAAAGAGATTGAGAAAAAAGGGAAAAGGATCTATTTGTACAAAAATATTTGTAGAAGCTCTTTTTGTAGTAGTGAAGAATGAGAAATCGAGGGAATGTCCATCAATTGGGAATGACTGAACAAGTTGTGTTATGTGATTGTAATGGAATATTATTGTGCTATAAGAAATGACAAGCAGGATGATTTCAGAAAAACTTGGAAAGAGTTACATGAATTGGTACAAAGTGAAGTGAGCTGAACCAGAAGAACATTGTACACTGTAACAGCAATATTGTACAAGGAAGAACTGTGAATGACTTGGTTATTCTCAGTAATACAATGATCCTAGACAATTCCAAAGGACTCATGATGAAAAATGACATCCACTTCCAGAGAAAGAACTGGTCTGAATACTGCCTGAAGCATACTATTTTCTCCTCCTTTCCGTTCTCCTTTTCTTCCTTTCCTTCTTTCTTCCTTTTTCTTCATTTTACACAAAATGACTAATATGGAAATGTTTTACATGAGTGCACATGTATAAACTATATCAGATTGCATACCATCTCAGGGAGGATTGAGGAGAGGGAGGGAGAGAGGGATAGAATTTGGAACTAAAAACTTAAAAAAAACCAACAATGAATGTTAAAATTATTTTTGCATATAATTGGGGCAAAATATTATTTAATAAAACAGAAATTCTCCATAAATGATTTATTAAGTGTCCTGGAAGCCTTAATGTAGGTCTTTTAACATTCTTTGGGTATCAGTAAAGTGCTCAAAATGTCTATTTCTTATCCCTCATTTTTGGTTTGTAACCAGCTTCCCTCCTTTTTCCTTAGATAATATATGACATATCATTTCTTGTGCATGTGTGTATGCATGCATGTGTGTGTGGATGCATGTGTGTGTGTGTATAGGGCTAATGCTTAGGATCATTGAAAGTACTGGACATTTTTTCAAATATAATTTAATCTATTCTTTTCCTTCTGTTTCTAAAAAAATAAAAAATAGCTTCCTTTTTTAAACTGAAAGCTGAGAAGTTCTCAGTTGGCCCTGCTGATTACCACTGACTCTTGGTCTTTTGATCTTATGCTTCGATACAGATTCATTGATGTAAGGATTCCCTCCATTAGTACAGGCTACAACTCATTTATGGCTTCTTATCCTGTATGATTTGTATTCATATCTTATTTCATTCATTCATATCATATTTATCATCTACTCTAATCTCTTTATTTTACAGAAGAGGAAACTGAGGCTTAAGGAGATTAAATGACTCACCTAAAGTCATATAATAAGCAACTGAACCAGATTTCAAGTCTAGTTACTCTGATTCATATCCAGTTCTCTTGTTACTATGTCATCCTACCTCTCAGAAAATTAAAATCTTGCCTTGAGGTCTTTATATCTTGGAGGTACCAATGAAGTGTTCAGACTATCTTATCTGTTATTCCTTGTTTTTATTACACAAGTAGTCCATATCCTGATTTCAACTTCTTACAATATTTGTTTGGTGATATACATTTGCTTCTACTTGCTTATGCCCATCACGTGTCTCTTCTTTGATTATGCAAGATTCCTTGATGAATGCAACAACAGAAATCATTTTGTTCAGTGGCATAGAAGCATAAACCAAGAAATATCTGCAAATAAGAGAAACTTGATACTTTCATGGCAGAGGTCCTACATAAGACCCAAATTGAAATGTTTCTTTTATGATTAATAATAATAGCTAACATTTATATAGAACTTTGAGGTTTGCAAAGTGTTTTACACATATTATCTCATTGATCTTCACATTGACCCTGGGAGTTAAGTGCTATTATGATCCCCTGATTTATAGATGAGGAAACTGAGAAGGAGGGAAGTTAAGTGACCTTCTGGATCACATAGCTAGTAAGTCCCCAAAGCTGAATTTTAATTGAAGTCTTGTTAATTTCAGGTCTAGTGCTCTCTCTCTCTCTACTGCTCTGCCTTGCTGCATTTAGATGGTGAGGTAGTCCAGACATTCATGTTTGTGGATGACATTATATGGAGGATAGACAAATAGTTGGGATCAGAGGTAGTGAGAAGAAAAAATAGAGTTGTTCCCATGACATAATGGTATTAAATGTTTGCATTTAAACAGCATATTTTTGATACTTTTAAGTGTATCTGTGATCTCATCGGTGTTGGCATTTTCCCTATTCATACATATTGCGACCCATCTATGTAATTCCTGTTCAAGTTCTTCCATAAATCTTCTACAGAAATTCTAGCTCATGCCCTAGAGACCCTTTGAGTCCTTAAATATAACAGTGTAATGGTGGGGTTGTCTATATATCATTATTTTATCCCTTATTCTCATTTTATGGTTAGACCACTTAATTTTATGGTCATATATGTTCTTAATGATTGCTTTAATACAACTTTCTATTCACAAATAATATTCCAATATACTTAATAACACTTTCAAGTGCTTTCAGTATAATTCTTGGGGTAGATAGTACAACAAACAATCAATAAACCTCCATTGATTAAGTACTTACTATGTACCAGGCATAGGGCCAGGTACTGGGGATACAAATATAAAGAATGAAAGAAACCCTACACATGAGGAGTTCACATTCTAACATGGACCTCAATTTCCTCCCCTATAATATGATGGGATCGGATAACCTCCAAGATTCTTTCTAGTTCTAAATTTGTGAACCTCCAAAATTCTTGCAAGTGATGAAATCAGAATCTTCCTCTTTTTAACTTTCATCCATTGGTGTTAATTCTGTCTTTTAGGGAAAATAATATTAGAACAAATCTAAGCCTTCTTCCATACTATCTGATGACAAATACTATCCTCAATTTACAATTGTAGAAATGGAAAATTTGTGATTTGTCTATGATCATTTATCTAGCATGGCTCTGAGGTAGGTTTCAAACACAGAATTCCCAACTACAAGTTCAATGCATCATCCTCCCGTTCTCTGTTGCTTCTCAGTGCTGAATAAAAAGCCCGTGTTCTTTATTATTGTTCTGACATACTCCTGAGGTCAGAATGATTGAATGTGAATACTGTTTCTTTTTCAAGGAATATGTCAAATAAATAGGAATACTCCGAAGTCTCATTTTCATCAGTGTGCTTTTGCCTAGAGACCAATATATTTCAGAATCTTAATTTCAAAGGTGAAAAAAAATTTAACTTGTTTTCCCCTACAAAGTTGCAATGGAATTGCTTTTTGTTTGTCCTTTGTGGTTATTAGAAAACATAGTTTTTTACTTAGAATTTGGCAGTTAAATAAGTAGAAAAAAATTTAAGCTATATTTATAGCAAAATATATGTATATACATATTTTATGCATACATATATAGTTATAGCATTGCATGTTAAATATAGGTCTCCGCATAGATTGTTTTATTTGCAATGGGTTCATGGGTGGCCCTTTAAAAATGCATCATCATGTAAGCCTTTGCAAGTGAATAAATTAACCATTAGAAATTACTGTGCCAGCTAGAGTATTTCAGGCATCTATGTGTGTTTTTGATTGATATTCCGGATGTCTCCTCTTCCAAACATGACTATTTCCTACTGGCTATGGAGCTTATACAATTAGTTGAGGTTTATTTTTTACCCAATGAGCATTAAATGGAACAAATAAAATAATTTATATTAATGGAAGCAAATTTGGAAATTCCAAAAATGGAAGCTAGGTCTAAAGTAATTTCTTAAAGTTGTAATAAGCCATTACATGTTCTAGAAAGTAACTTTCCCTCTGTATGGTCCGTGTCAAAACAGTTGACCTAACTCAGAGGCACAATGAGGTATAGGATAAACTAAAATGTTGAAGAACTTTTTCTTTGCATATGCCTTATTAATTTTGTGGACTTCTGAGGCAGATGACCATCCACTGAATACATTAGTTATAAATTAGGAGAATGTGATTACTTTGTTGTATTACAAATTTAAATATGTGACCTTAATGTCTGATCCAGTTGTTAAATAAGTTTCTAAGAGGTTGGTGAAAGGGCATGCATCTAATCAAAAGAATATAGTTGATGAAAGCATCCTATAGTGGAAAATAACACTAGACTGAGAGACAAGATACCTAGGTTCTATGCCGGGCTTCGCCAGTCCTTAAGAGCAGTATATTAGACAAATCTCTTAATTTCTTTGGTTCAGTTCCTCATCTTTAAAATGAAGGGAATGGACTAGAAGACCTATGAAGTCTCTTCTGGATTTAGCTCTGTGATCTTCAAGGGCCCTTATAAGTCCAGAATACTATGAACTCATGTCCACAAGATTGCATTGTGCTATCATGTTTTTGATGGGACTTTGATTCCCAATAGAACTTTTCAAAGCTGATTCTGTGATACAAATTGGATATCTGAATAAATGATACAAAATTTTTATAAAGGTGATTTAAAGATTGATTTTCAACTAACCACAGGAGTTAAAAGTGAGAATATCCTTTGACTGATAAAACTAGTGATCAAGTAAAAAATAGTGTGAAACTTATTGAGGGAAGACTTCCACTACGATGACCATAGTTCTGTTGTTTCTAGATTGGAGGTTTAGAGATGAAAAGGAATTGAGAGGAACAGTCTGGCCATCCACCTATCATCTTTCACTCCTGCCACATGTCCATCTCATACAGTTGCTAGATAACATCCTTTACTATGGTTTGTCTTCAGAGTTCCTAACTGATTATGCTGCCGCCTGTTTACCCCTATCATGAGCCTTTCCATTGCCCTCTTTGTGATGCCTGTCTTTAATTCTTTGGAGACAATGGTGTTCCAGGTCTCACTACCATATAGCAACACTGGTAAAATGTATTAAAAATAGTTTTTTGCTGTTAAGGGAAGCTTGGGGTCAGTAAAAAGTGCTTTGGAGTTTTCCACAAGTAATTCAACCCACTCTCCTCCTCCTTTTAAACTCTGAGTCCAGTGTATTGTCTATCTGTGCTGTCTGTATCAGATATACATATTGTTGGACAAGCTTCATATGATATCCATTCAGAAACATGTAAAAATCTGGGCAGTAGATATTCTTCATCTATTTGGTCTTTTGTGTGGATGGACAAGACAGCCTCGTTTGAGTAATGACTGATTTCTTCCAGGAGGCTCTGTAATAATGATGTAATAAACACAATGTCATCCACAAAAAGGAGCATCTGGAGACCCTCATCATATGCAAGAAATTACTTTTTCACCTGGATTGTACACTGATTTCCTTTGACACAGTGGTGAATATCTTTGATGAGCATATGTCTCCCTATAATTTTTTTAATTGTACTTTTTCTTATAAATTTAACTAACACAGAGTTTCCATGGGCAAAAAAGAATAGAAAAAAGAGGATTTTATGTGACAAGTCCTTGTTTTTTGCCCCATCTGTTCATTATCAGAGGGCCATTGACTAGGGTTATTTTTATTTGTATTTTCCAAGGAGTCCTTGAAATGGTCTTTTTATGTGTATACCAGTTGTTTGTGCTACTGAGTCAGTACTTTTCTGTAATAAACAAATAATGAGCACAATAAGATGTTAAGTTTTCTATATTTTTCAGTCAATTATGAGATGATAAAGATGTGGTTCATCGTTGAATATTGATTATGAAAGCTTCTTGTTCTCAGTTGATGTCTTTGTTGAGGATACTCTCAATTTGTATAGATGAAGGTCATAAAGATTTTGCATATTTGGTAGAATAAATACATGGGTTGATAGTTTCTGATGTTCCCTAGGTCAGATTTTCTTGGCATCAATAATGTTTGAGATTTTCTCACCTATCTTTGCTATCTTCTTCTTCTTCATCTTCAGATATCTTGTTTAATGGTACCTCAATGCCCTCACAATTTCATTTCCTTTAATAGGCATCTTTCTCTGTTTTATCTAGTCTGGTTGACTTTTGGGTCTTTGTTTTCTTTGGTACAATTTGTAACTTTGTGCATGTCAGACACTGTGATGTTAGCATTTAAGTTTGGTGGTTCCACTATCCTTGCTGGAGAAAACTATTATTTGCATGTGTCCCTCTTACTTATGCAGTGGTGATGACAGAGTGGTGAAGGAGGGAGAAAAAGGGCTAAGAATTAGTTTGTAGACTATCAACAGACTTTAATTTGATTGTCGGTACTCTAAATGTGTTAACCTAGTCCAATGACAAATGAGTGGACATATTGCTGGAAGATTTGAAGCATTTCAATTTTGACATTCTTACTACAAATGAAACCAGAGAGAAATTGCAGGAAAATGGAAGGATGGCTCGTAGACACTACTTGGATGGCAAAGAAAACAGCTGGTAGAGTTGGTTTTATCACACACTCAAAAACTCTAAGAAACACTGTCATGAGATATTTGATCAACACATTATTTTGAACACATTTTAATAATGAGTATTTGTAAAAAGGCAACCATAAAAATAATTGCAGATTATATCCCAACAGTGGTTCATGGGGATGAAGTAGTAGAGTGATTTTATGAAGAATTTGTTAAAAGCCTCCCAATCAAATACACATAAACTGTGATACTTGGTGACTTCAATGCAAAGGTAGAAAAAAGTGGGGATGGTGAAAAATATATTTGAAAGTATGACTTGGGGCAAGAAATAAGAGAGATGAAAGTACAAATTGTATAGAATTCTCATGTCTCTATATCATGAACACTTTCTTCCAAAGAAGAATTGGTAGGTGGTAGACTCTGGGGAGTGAGCATGAAATAACATCACAAAGAATAAAACTGACTACATTTTAACAGAAGGGGAAAGACTTATTAACATGAAAGTTAACCCTGAGTTGGCCATTTGTGCACTGTCAGACCATGGAGCTAGGATCAGAATTTATAATAAACAAAAAGAAAGAATAGTAATGAGGAAAAGATATGGCATACAATTAGGAAGATTTAATTCTGAATTATTGAAATGTTATTGAAAATTATTTTTGATTTTCAATGGGAAATGGACAGAAATGACAGACATAGATTATTATTTCATTCAGAAGCCAAAACAACGTAAATTAATTGCTATAAACAAAGAGACCAAAAGAACTCAGAAAGCTTTAGTCAGCTAACATTTGACTTCCTTGCCAAACAGAGATAGATAGCTACCAAGGCAACACCAAATTTTAATATAAATTTGTTCATAAAACATTATAAAGGATGATAGACAGTTATGAACATTATTTTCCAATAAAACAAAGAGAACCAGCATAGGTAAGACCAGTTTCAAGAAAGCTTGGGAATGTATCCAACTAACTAAAGTCTTTCCAAGGGCACTCCAGGGTGAAAATGGAAATGGGATTATTTATGGACAAAGATGGAAAAGATTTGCAGAAAATGTAAACAAACTGCTCTGGTCAACATTTTAATTACTTAGATTAAGGCATAAATGGCATGCTTGCCAATATGTAGAAGATAAAAAACTGAGACGGATCAATAACTTGGCTGTCATTTGGGATTAAAAAATACGTACGGAATATAACTGACAAAGCTAGGGAGATGAATCTTAATTGGTTTAAATGTAAAGTACTATGCTTGGCTTCAAAAAATCAACCACACAAATACTAGATGGGGAAAGCTGACTAAATAGCAGTTTTCCTGAAAGCGTTCTGGAGGTTTTAATGGTTTCCAGAAAGAATATGTTTTAAAAATGGGATATGACAGTGAAAAATACTAATGTGATATTAGTCTGTTTTCAGAGAGGAATTAGCCCAGATCATAGGGAATGGTAGTCTTGTTATAGTCTTCTCACTTCTGGACAAGACATTTTAGGAAGGACATTGACAAGCCCGAGTATATCTAAAAGAGTGATAACAATCAATCATTCAACAAGTATTTATTAACTACTACGTGTCTGAACTGTGCCAAGATAGTAAACAGTCTCAAAATCATGTTATAAAAGGACTGATTGAGAAAACTAAGGATCTTAGCCTGGAGAAGAAAAAATTTAGAGGATATATGATAGATGTTTTCAAGTACTTGAAGGAACTATGATATAGAAAAAACACTTATTAAGCTTACCGTGTGACCAGCACTGTGTTAAGCACTGGAAATAAAAATGCAGATGAAAAAATAGGGTCCTTGCTCTTAAGGAACTTGTATTATAATGGAGGGAGACAACATGTGGAAAGAAGCTAGACAAAGGAGGAGAGGGAAGTAAGGAGGATACCAAAGTGGGGTATCCTCTAGAAAGAAGATAGAACAGTCCTATGAGTGAGGACTGGAGGTGGGAGTGAAGTGAGCATGCCTGGGTGCCTCATGAAATAATGGTGGTGTGAGCCAGAGATTCATTAATCAGAAGAGTCACGTGGAGGGAGTGAGTAGATTTCTGCTTTATCTCAGAGGGTGGGACCAGGGGTGATGGATGGAAGTTACTGAGCAGTAGATTTAGGTTTATTTTAAAACAATTTTTCTTTAACAATTAGAGTGATTCAAAGTGGAATGGGTGATGTCAGCAGATGTAGGCTCTTCTCATTAAAGGTCTTCAAGCAAAGGCTTGGACATTTGTGGGCATGTTGTAGAGGGGTTCCTGTTTAAGTATTGTTTGAACTGGATGGCCATTGGTGTGCCTTCCATTCCTAAGATTCTACTGTATATTGAGAATCCAAACCCTCATGTTTCTTTGACATGACACTGAGCAACTTTTTATGCTTAATTTATCTGTAAAAGGGTGTTACAAATATTTTACTTCTTTCACATGATTTTTGTGAAGATCAGATATAAAGCACATTGTGAAACTTGAGACACTTTTAAAACATAAGCTACTCTTATTCTTCTTAGTATTACATCTATCACATCATCACATCTTCTGTACTTGTTGATCTACAAAAAATCATCATTCTCCACTCCCTATTCTTATTCAGTAGCTTCCTTTGTAATTTTATTTTACTTCTTGCCTAGACGAGACCCTGTGGTCAACCACTTTTTCATCATCCCCATTTCCTGAAAATAGAATTATACCTTTTGCCCACCACCCTACTCCTAATCCAAACCCCGCACTAACCCCCCACGCTGGGTGACTTTGTTTTCTGTGGGCTCTGAGAACTGATGATAAAATTTACAAGACTCAGCATGATTTTTTTAGTGTAACCACTCAGCAATCTAAATATCAACTGGGCTTTCACTACTGTCCAACAACCTATTTAATTTCTTGTTAGCTTTCTATCACATTCCCCACATTGGCTGCCTGAAATCTTTTTCAAGGACCTCCAGAACCCAATACTGCTTCCAACTCGTTTATTCTCAGCAGATGGCCTATGCTTACACTTTACCGAGAAGCTGAGGCCCTCTAACTTAAGCACTTTCAGTTTCCCTCTTTTCTACCTCAAAAACATTTCTTCTCTTTACTATGTACTAGAAAGCAGGTAGAGCTGGTAGGTGGGCCAACTGCAAATCATGTGACCCCTCTGGGTCTCAATTTCTTATCTGAAAAATGAGGAAGTTGCTTTCGACTACTGATATCTTAACTCAAATAGAAATGGAGGCCACTACTAAACCATATGTAAGGAACCCCATGGACCACATATTGACAGTTTTAAAATAATATTACCTGTCATTAGTGTATTTTGTTAAATATTTCCTAATTACATTTTAATCTGGTTTGGGCCACACTTGGTAGTGCTATGGTCCACATGTGGCCATGCGTGTGGCAGTTCTTGTCTGGATCTCCTTAGAGGTCTCTTTCAGCTCAAAAATTTAAGATTCTACGAGCTAATGAAGTGGGAGAAGGAATCATAGTGCAATGGAAAGAGCTCTGAATTTGGAATCACAGGACATAGGTTTGACTCCCATTTCAGCACTTATTACCTGTGAGATCTTGGGCAACTTACTTGACTTTTCTGGGCCTCAATTTTGTACCTTGTGATAGGAGGGAGTTACACAAAGGAAGTTCATTTCTAACTCTAAGTCTTGAAGTTATAAATCACAATAGTTTTAACATCTAGAATCTTGTAGCCATAGACTAGGGTTCTCATTATTTTCATTTTGTTACTGCTTTTATCAGACATTGTTGCCTGATATACAAAGGATATTCCTTCCCTTTTCTACAACTAGTACATAGAGTCAATTACAGAGTTATGAGGATGTTAGGTGGGTATAAATTCCCAAATGGGTGGAACTCTTAAATGGTGTGATCATGCCATGTTTTGTCCTCATCTGAATTTCCTTGGCTTCTGCTGCTGGCTTCTACTTTCTCTGGTGTTTGCACCGAGTGTAGACAGACTTTACTGTCCTCCATCAGAGTTCTGTTCTTTCACTGTACCCCCTGGCAAAAATAAAACAAAACAGAAAACCCAAGCCCTCCCCATTTGGTGTGCTGAAGTGGTCTTCTGATCCTCCGATGTGTCCCTTCTTGCATTGTAAGGACAGGATGCAGCTGTGGGCTGATAATTCTCTGTAGGCTTGCTTTGGTTGAGGCACTGCTCTTGGCTCCTGGACCTGTTTTAGCTAAGCCTGTGCTAGCTTGCCTGACAGAATTTTTCTTCCAGAATCCATAACTTTTAGATGCTTTTTTAATGCACTTCTGGGCTGAATGGAAAGTTAACTGATGTTTCTTTTTGGATATCTTGATCTTTATCTGATCTCAATCAATAAATGTGAAGTTCCTGCTATGTGCCATGCATAGTGCTAAGCTCCAGGGATACAAAGAAAGGTAAAAGATAGTCTTTTGCAGTCTTTGCTAGAGCATATGCAGGAGTCTTATGTTCCTCTCTGACCTCTCATACCACCATCTTAACAGGAACTCTGACCAGTTTTGTTAAAAGGAGTTTTTGCTACTAGATAATTTTACTGAAGTTTTTGCACATTTTATTGGAATATATATATATATACTGTGTCATAGTTTATATAGAATTTTAAATTGGTGAGTAGGTCCATCCTAATTGAAGTTTCTCATCAAATAATCTGAAGAACAAAATTATTGTAGAATTGAAAATTAAACTGTTACCAATGAAATCTGTATTCTGTGTTTCTAGAGACTCTAAAAGGCAGCATTCCCTCTGGTGCACACACACTGACAGTGTCACTCTGTAGAATGCTAGGCTTTGATGTGCTGCCAAATACCTTTCGCCTGCACTTGGTGCCGAGTTAGAGGAAATTACAGTTGTAGCTATGACATCTGCTTCGGAGGAAAACTCAGAGCTTTGAATAGTGATTTTCCCTTTCTTATCTCTCTTTCCTCAAGAAAAGTTTGGTGTTAATTTGAGTGAAAATAAATTCTCCCTTGAACCTATCTCAAAATGTACACACAACTCCAGAACAAATAAATGAAGTTTACAAAACTTCCCCCCCAAAAAACCCCTCCAAATATTTTTTTGGGGACAGGAATCAGTAATTTGGGATGCTATTAATTTATAGACTGTAATTTTTGGTCCTTTTATAATATTTAAATGTCAATACTGCAACTGCAGAATTCTTACCAGAGTCTTAGTTATTATTGACAAAAAAAATTTGTCTAGAATTTAAGGATTAGCAAATCTTATAAATCAAAATAGGTAATTAGTACTTTTTCACTCAATGTATCTATCTACACAGTTTGCTTATTACATCACATATGGCAAGGGGCTTTCCTGAAGGGAGGCAGAATAGACAGCTCCAGCCTCTTCTTCATTTACCCTTATTTAAGGGAGACTTTCATTCCTGCCAGGAGGGGAAGCAGGAAGTTGGGGCTGGGCACTTCCACTTTTCTGTCCTCAGAGAGAGGTGGGTACTGGGTTAGAAGTATCTCTATCTGCTCCCTTAAATATTGTACATCTAAGGGATATTATCAGCTTCCATATAACTTTTGATCGCTTTGTCATTTCTGGTGGGAAGGGAGCCTCCAAGTTCTATCTCCAAGTCTTAAGCCCTTTCACATCTAATACCAGTTCCACAATTAACACATAAAGCAAAAAGCAAAGGACTCATTTACCTAAATCTATATCAAAGCAGAAACCAGAGAAGGCATACATAGGAAAATATAAACTAGATAATACATAGTGAAGGAGCTCTCCCATTGGGAGCATGATAACTTAGTTCAACCAAAGAGAGGGTCCTGGATCTCACTCAAGGAGAAATTTCCAGAAGCCTCTAGAGTAACAAGCTGGGAGTAGGGACATGATGGGAGCTTCTTGCTCTTTTCATGTTTTCCCAGAGTCAACCTGAAGTAACCTGAGGTAGGGTTGACCTCTTCCATCATCTTTCCCAAAGCTAGAAGCCCACTTGATGCTCTGCTTGAAGAAGATTCTCATTTGGAGAGTCCCCCAAAAGGGGACAGGTTGAGAACGGAATCTTACACCTTTCACCAACTAGGCCTCATGTAGGGCAGGGCCTTCATCTCTGCCAATAAGGAGAGAGTCTCATACCAATGGGCCTTGGGACAGGTTAAGGGAGGTTAGAATCTACTTTTCCCTTTAGGGACTGGTGTCGCTATTGGGTCGGATCAGAAGTCAATTTAATCTGGACTCTGCTGTGCTCTGACCCTGCCCCATTAAACCATCAGTGATTTATCCAGATAAGAGTCCTCCTTAAGGTACAACAAATTGGAATGATAACTCTGTGCCCATGGGATTCCACACTAATGGTGACCGGGTTTGATTTAGTGAGTTAGTTTATGAGAGGGAAGGAAATGGCTTTGCCAGCAGGTACCAAAAAAAAAAAAAAGAAAAAAAGAAAAAGGACTGTATGTAACATTATGCATCTCCAAAAATCTTTTTGTCATCATCAAGGCAAAGCAGGTAGGATTGTTTCTCCATCTTTCTTTACATCCATTCTAAACTTCCCATTGGAGATTTCATTTTCCCTTCAATCCTAAACATATTTATTTTAGTCCAGTTTTGTCTGTATATAGATGTTGGGTGTGCTACTAGGTGTTAGACATTTTAGTATCACCCCAAATCAGATTTTTTTTTGAAGGCAGGTATATTTATTTGGGGATCTCCTATTGTACCTTAGATATCACAGGTTCTGTGTTTGTTGAATGAATTTGTATGACTTTTCAATATTCTTTCACATATATATTACCACTTCAGTCCTCACAACTTTCGTATGAAGTAAGACAGATATTATCTGTCCCCATTTCACAGATTGAAGAACTACACTGATCTCCCCAGAGTTCTTAACATTGTTAATAACCCCAAACTTGCTTGAAATCTATTAATGCGCATAAGAATATGAATATATATGAATAAGAGAGGGGCTTCTCTAAAGGAACAGTAACTGAATTGATGCAATTTGAATATCAGGAATTTCCTTAAAAGTAGGGTGGTTTCTTCCATAACATAATAAGATAAGTAGTTATTTAATTTTACATTTTAAGAGAACAATTAAATTTGACTATCTATTTATATAGAACTTTATTCACAGTTGAACTCTAAATATTTGTCCTTATTAATACTGTGGAGCTTAGTTGCTGTGGAAGAATGGACTGATATCCCTCAGAAAATATATAAAATCATTAGTTACTTTCTATTATCAGTGCCTTTTATTGGTGGTATAAGTGATGATTTTTTAATATTTCATTCATGCCTTGTGGAAGCTGAGAATATTTTGGAGAGGTCTAATGCAAAAATCCAAAGTGAACGTTTTATTTCTCTGGCTACATATTGAATTTGGCACAAAAATCTATATTCATTTTTGTAAACCAAGAAATATCTGTAGTAATATTGTTAACTAATATGTACTTATTAATTTTATTTTCAGAGATAATATTCTTACTATAGCTGAATTGTTAACATTAAGTGTACACATGTAGGTCTTATGACAAATTTTAATTAATGGAAGCGTGCACATTATATTGATAATTGTTATGATGCTTCTTGTTTAGAAAATTCTCTGTCACTAGTTGTAGTGGAATTTCACTTTGATTTGGGATTGAGTAATACAAACTTCTCATTAAATATAATTCATGACAGGAAAAGGCAGTTTTGACCAAACAATTGAATTGCAGGAGGTGTTACTGCTGTGAAGGAAAACTTAATTACCTCTGTGTTGATGAAGAGAATCCTTGTATTTCCTGTTTGAAAGCTCTAAGTTCCAAATCAGTAGAAACTTAGTGCTATTAGTCATAGAATTTTATATCAGGAAAGAACCTTAGCAGACTCCAACTACTCCTAAACTGGAGTCAAGAGAGGTAAAGCCACTTGCCTGAGATCATATGGCTAAAAAAAGTGGGATTGGAATTTAGGTCTTTAGATTCTCAAACCAGGGCTCTGGAGCAGTGACTGCCATTTCTATATAACATTAAAATGTGTATTCTGGATATAGACCTTTTTCATTTTTATATATGAAACACATGAAAGCTGTTTTATAGCTTTCATAAATGTAGAAAACTTGACTGGTTGAAGTTCAAATCAATGTAAAACTCATTTCAGTATAACAATACATACGTGTGTGTGTGTGTGTGTGTGTGTATCAGATTAGGGGTAGCCGCCCAGCTGAACTCTCCCAATATTTCCTTCCAAACAACTTTAAAATAAAGTCTCAAAGCAGGTTTTGAAGCAGCAGATCCAACAAAAGGTTGGCGTGAGACATTTTTCTGGCCTAAGAACACGTAAGAGGTTGGCAGGAGACGTCTGTGACACTGGAGTAGAGGCCTATCTACAGCCCATACGTTCTGGTGTAGCAACAGTAGCTGCAGCCACAATCACAGTCACAGCCACAGTGGCAGCTTTGGGAGCTCTCAGCCCAGAGATGGTAAGGGGGTTGGACAACTGGACAGAAAGGTTATGGGGGACCATTTGCTGGCACTGGGTTCAGCTGGCACTGATTGGCAGCTGTATTGCCCATATACAATTCTGGGTCGCAGTTCCAGGGTGGAGAGGAGCGCTGGTGTTTGGGAGCAGGGGCTGTAGTCACAGTACCAAAACAAAGAGGAGTGCTAGCACTTGCAGCTGCAGTGGACCAGGGGCCTTTCCTGAATAAAGACTAGAGAGCAGACCAGGAGAGCAGTGGCCGTACCTCTCCCAGGAACACATCACCTTGGAAGCACCAAAGACTTGTAGACCCCCAGAACTAGCTCTGAAAACAGCAGCACCAAAAAGCCTGAAGCTTGGGACAGTGCCTCCCCAGTCCCAGGTGAGCAGAACCAAACTTTAGCATGAACTTCAAAGTCAAAAATTGCTGGAAAAATGAACAAACAACAGAAGAAGAATTTGACCACAAAAAGCTACTACAGTGGCAGGGAAGGCCAAGACATAAACTCAGGAGAAGATAAGAACATAAAAATAACTATAAAAAAAGCCTCAAAGAAAAATGCTAATTGGATGCAAAGCTTACAAGAATCCCTGGAAGATAAAAAAAGTGATAAGAGTGGTAGAAAAAAAATTAGGAAAAGAAATGAGAGTGATGCAAGAAAATTATGGAAAGAGAATTAATAGCTTGGGAAAAGAGGCACAAAAAATACTTAAGAAAATAACACTTTAAAAAACAGAATTGGACAAATAGTAAAAGAGGCACAAAAATCCACCGAAGAAAAGAACTCCCTAAAGAACAAAACTGGACAAATGGAAAAAGAGGTACAAAATCTCACTGAAGAAAATAAATCCTTAAAGATTAGAATTGGGCAAGTGGAAGCTAGTGACTCTATGAGACATCAAGAAATCATAAAACAAAGTCAAAAGAATGAAAAAAAAGAAGAAAAAGTGAAATATCTCGTTGGAAAAACAACTGACCTGGAAAATAGATTGAGCAGAGATAATTTAAGAATTATTGGACTACCTGAAAGTCATAATTAAAGAAAGAGTCTATAGACATCATATTTCAAGAAATTATCAATGAAAGCTGTCCTCATGTCTTAGATCCAGAGGATAAAATAGAAATTGAAAGAATCTACTGATCACCTCCTGAAAAAGATCCCAAAATGAAAACTCCCAGGAATATTATAGCCAAATTTCAGAGCTCCTAGGTCAAAGAGAAATTACTTCAAGCAGCCAGAAAGAAAAAAAAATTCATAGCGTAGAGCCACAGTCAGGATCATACAAGCTTAGCAGCTTCCATTTAAAAATATTGGAGGGCTTGGAATATGATATTCTGGAAGGCAAGGTTCTAGGATTGCAACCAAGAATAACCTACCCAGCAAAACTGAGTGTAGTCCTTCAGGTGAAAAATTGAAATTTAATAAAATAGAGGACTTTCAAATATTCCTGATGAAAAGATCAGGGCTAAACAGAACACTTGACCTTCAAACACAAGATTCAAGAGAAGCATAAAAAAGGTTAGCATGAGAAAGTAATCACAAGGGATTAATCACAATAAAGTAAAACTGTTTACATTACTGTATGAGAAGATGATATATATAACTCCTACATCATTATTAAGGCAGTTAGAAGAAGGAGTATATATAGATAGAGGGCATAGATGTGAGTTCAATATGTTGGAATGATATCCCCCCCACCAAAAAAATGAAGAAGTGAGAAAGAGGGATGCTCTGGGAGAAGAGGGAAGAGAGATGTAGAATGGGGAAAATTTTTTCACAGAAGAGAGGTACACAAGGAAGAGTTTTTATAATGAAGGGGAAAATGGGGGGGAGAGTGGGCAGTACTTAAACCTCATTCTCATTGGAATTGGTTCAAGGAGAGAGGAATATACATACACATATAGAATATATATGTGTCTATATATGTATGTGTACATATATGTATAGAAATGTAACTTACCAATAGGGAAATGAGGCGAAGGGGATAGAAGAAGGGCAGATAATGGGCGTCAGTGGTTAGAAGCATAATAGACTTGAGGAGGGACAGGATGAAAAAAGAGAGAGAGTGAGGAAGAAACAGAAGAAAATGAGATGGAGGAAAATCATAGAAATCGTAAGTGTGAATGTGGATGGGATGAGCTCACTCATAAAACAGAAGCAGATAGCAGAATTGATTAGAAACTAGAATCTAACTATATGTTGTTTGTAAAAGACACAGAAGGACACACATAAAGTTAAAGGGGCTGGAGCAGATTCTAATATGCTTCAGCTGAAGTAAAAAAGGCAGGGGCAGCAATCATGATCTACCAAAGCAAAAGCAAAAGTAGACCTAATTAAAAGAGATAATTGGGACACTATATGATGCTTAATGGTGCCATAGACAATGAAATAATATAAAAAATTTCTACAAGTTTCTCTGAGAAAGGCCTCATTTCTTAAATATGTAGTGAATATAGAACTGAGTCATATTTAAAAAAATAAGAGCCATTCTCCAATTGATAAATGATCAAAGGATATCAGTTTTCAGAAGAAGAAATCAAAGCTATCCATAATCATATAAAATGCTCTGAATCACTATTTATTAGAGAAATGCAAATTAAATGACTATGAGCTGGAGGGGATGAAGGAAAAATAGGTACACTAATGGTGGAGTAGTGAACTGATCCAATCATTCTGGAGAACAATTTGGAGCTATGGCAAAAGGACTATAAAACTGTGTATACCCTTTGACCCAGCAATACTCCAACTGGGTATATGAGCCAAAGAGATCAAAGAAAAAGGAAAAGGACATATATGTATAAAAGATAGCAGCTCTTTTTGTGGTGGCAAAGAATTAGAAATCAAAGAGATCCTTGTCGATCAGTGAATTGTTGAACAAGTTGTGGCATATGATTGTGATGGAGTATTGTGCTATAAGAAATGATTGGGGGGTGGTTTCAAGAAAACATGGGAAGACCTACATGAACTGATGCAAAATGAAGTGAAAAGAACCAGGATATCATTGTGCACAGTAGCAGCGCTCTTGTAATAATGATAAGCTGTGAAGGAGTTGGCTACTATGATCTATACAATGATCTGAGACAGTTCCAAAGGACTCATTATGAAAAAATTCTATCCACCTCCAGAGAGAGAACTTATAAACTCAATGCAAATTGAAGTATAATTTTCTCTATTTTTCTTGCTTTTTAAAAAAATATGGCTAATATGGAAATGTTTTAAAGAAGAAAGAATATTTGAGAGCTAGAGTTCAGAATGAATAGAGTCAGCAATAAAACTTAGAAAAATCAAAAGACATTTTTTATTTCTTTTTAAGCTCTAAGGAGGAGATAGTACTGATGCTTTAGATCAAGACAAGCTATTCAGATATTATTTTGCTTTTCTTAATCTTTGAACTGGAAAAAAGAATAAACATGACTAAGAGGAAGTCAAATGCCATGGTAAGTAGGGAGGTAGTAACGGTGTACCTAGTTGTGCTTAATGAGTTTGTATCATTTGGTCCAGATAAATCACATTCCAAAGCATGGAAAGAACTTGTAATTTTCATGGTTGAATCCCTTTAATGGAACTTTGAGAGCTTCCTGAAGGTGGGAATAGTGCCTTTGGACCAAAGAAGGGCCAATGTTTTTGTTTTTCAAAAAAGGAGAGTGAAGTCTATAAATTGTAGTCCTATTAACTTCATTTGGTAATTGGATTTCTAGTTAAATTTTTGAATTTATTATTAAAGAGATAGTTAGTGAGCAGATAGCAAAAGAAATGGTAATCACAAAGAGCCAGCATATTAAGTCATGCTGGAATTACTTGATTTAATTTGCTGACAATGTCTTTACAAGACTGAACTCTGCTTTGGTTTTTACCACATATTGAATATTGTGTTCCAGATCTGGCCAGCTGCATTTTAGAAAGGCCATTGAAAAGCATACAGAGGAGGTCAAGCAGGATGGTAAATGACCATGAGATCATGCCATGACAATCAGTTACAGGAACCAGGTAGGGTTGTTTCACCTAAAGAAAAGATGACTTAGGGAGGAATATAATATCTGTCTTCAAGAATTTTAAAAACTATCATGTAGAAGAGGGAGCAATTACATTCGGAAATCTGAGCAATAGAGAAGTTACAGAGAGGCATCTTGTGGCTTTCCATAAGAATATACTTCCCAACCATTAGTACTATTCAGAAATGGAAATGGACTGCCTCAGAAGAAACTGGGTGTGCTCTGACTGAATATGTTAAAGCAAAAGCTAGGTGACCGCTTGTTGGGTATGTCAAGGAAGGAATTCTTGGTAACTCCGATTGGATTAGGTAGCCTCTGAGGCCACTTCCAAAGCTTGTGAGGATCAGGAGTAAGTTAAGTATTGCATTCCTATACCCTTTTGATGAACAGAAAAAAGATTTGTTGAAATATAAAGTATGCAGATAACTAATGGCATGTTTGTCTTATAGAAGTGAATCTTAGACTCAGGGCTTCACAAAGGGGGAATGGTGGGTCTACAAGTAGGTTCCAAGTCATCTGACATTGTATTCTTTTCCATTAGTATTAAAAAGAGACAGCATATGGTTCTACAGTATTTAAAAGTTGAAACACTTTAAAAAATCACTGTAAGAAAAAGGTAGAGTTTTTTTTAATATAGGTTACCAAATTCATAACTTTTAAAAGAGGGAGGCAGCATCATATAATGGAAAAGAACTGTCCTCAGACAGAAGAACATATGGGTTCAAATCCTGCCTTATGGCAGCATGTGCTATCTGTATTACACTGGGGAAAACACTTCATCTCTCTGCACTTTGCAACTCTCTAAGACTACAAGTTTCAGGGAAGGTGCTTATCTGAACCAGTAGAGGGACTTTCCTTACCTGGGTGCTTCCTATATCAAAATCATTAGTGTAGTTCCTGTCTCTGTACAATGCTGGTATAAAGAGAAGATGGAGATGAGAGACTTGAGCTAGGGGTGGCATCTGTTGGTATTATAGTTCTGCTAAGAGTAGATATCTGATACATTCTTTGCTTGCTCTGCTGACAATTCCTAGAAAGTAGAGAAACTAATGATGGGAATTAATTCTCTGATCTCAATTTTATCCACTGAAGAGAAACATCAGAAGACAATTACTGTTTTGTTTTGGAATTCCTAAAAACAAAATAAGAAGAGATCTCTGGGAATGGTCCTTCTTGTACCTCAGACATCAGGGAAGTTAAACTTTGGTCATGTAGTGCATCGGTGATCTCTTAGGCATGGAGACTTTCTTCAGGGGCACCACTTATGATCCATTCCTCTCTCTCTCTCTCTCTCTCTCTCTCTCTCTCTCTCTTTGACTAGGCAATGGGGTTAAGTGACTTGACCAGGGTCACACAGCTAGTATGTGTCAAGTGTCTGAGGCCAGATTTGAACACAAGTCCTCCTGACTCCAGGGCCGGTGCTCTATCCACTGTGTCACCTAGCTGCCCTCTCTTTCTTCTCTTTATCTGTAACTCTTGTCCATGTTCTTCTGTAAATGACACCACCAAAGGGGTTGGGATTTTTCTGTAGGTCATTGGTTCTTAATGTTTTTGTGTCTTGGACTCCTTTGGCAGTCTGGTGAAACCTATTCTCAGAATGTTTTTAATTGTATGATATAAAATACACAGGATTACAAAAGAAACCAATCATATTGAAAAAAAGTTGGAATTTTTCTTCCATCTAAGTTCATGGACCCTGTGAAATCTTTGTTGGTCTGTGATTCTAGGTTAAGAATCATTACTCTACATGTCTTACTATTATAGAGACACCAGCGGAGCGAAGGCATGGGCCTTTCTCTTACTATATGACTAAGGTACCTTATATCCTGGTCATACATCTCCTAGATGAAATCTTTTATACTTTTTCCTGCATAATTCTTCATTGGTAACATGATGCAGCCTACTCACACCCACCTTTATGTCTCTCCATTATCCCTTGGGTGAGCTACAGAGTTAATTCTTTGGATTGTGCTATTTTTTGACTTGCAAGTCATGCAGTATTGAAAGAATATCATTAACAATATGAGACTTTGTTTTAGGTAACAATTTGAAGTCATAACCTGCTCTTCTTTTCACTTCTGGGTTCATCTGACTGTTGATTTTCAGTGTCTATGTGAGGAAGATAGCCCAATTTCATATCTTGTCCATCCCACTGTATAGTATAGTTTGGCCAATATTAAATCTTCATCTATTTGTTTTTTTTTTCTGTAAAGATAATTACGATGAATTCTTTTGAGTCATTATGGATCTCATTTTGGAGTCTTTGAAGTATTCTGGAGTTGGATGCATTCATCACAATGTCATCCCAAAACAGGAGAACCTGCTGAACCTCTCCATCTATAGGAAATTTCTTTTATCTGGACTCTGCACAAGAAATTATCCTTGAAAGTGGTGAACTATTGAGTGGTGAACTTTGACAAAGATTTGTCTCCCTGATTTATGCTTCACTTAATATTGCAAATCAGAGAGTTGTTGAAGAAAATTATTTCTGTTGTTGTATCTTTAAGGAAATTTTGTATGATTTTGATTATGAGATAAATCTTTTGGAAGAGAACTTTTATGAAGTCTTGCTTTACTGAATCAATTTCTTTTTTTGATAGGCGACAATAAGAATAGTGGGATTTTGTATTTTCTATACCTCTCAGGTAATTGTGTGACTTTAAAGATGTAGTCTGTTAATGACAATAACTTGTAAAATGCTCTCTGTTCCCCTTTCAAACCTATCCAGGATGCCTTTGATGAACATGGATTATTTTCATAAAGATTTTTGTAGTAGATGAGAGATTAGGTTTGTAATCACTAATATTTTTTCAGTTTTCTTTTTTGGTAATAGTAAGTATGTAAGGTCTATAAAAACTTGAGAATAATAGCTCATATTTTATATAGTGTTTTTAAGATTTGTAAAGTGCTTTACATATGTTATTTCATTTGATCTCACAATAATTCTGAGTAGGTGCATAGTTTCATGGTTATTGCTATTTTCTTTGTTGTCTGTTTAGAATAATTATAATGTTTATTGTTTCTCCCCAAAGTTTTGGAATGCTATTTCAGATAACTTAAGAATTGATTTAAGAAAATGGATTTAAAAGTATGCTTAGAAACATACCCTAGGTGGCACAGTGGAGAGAGCTCTGGCCTTGGAGACAGGAGGACCTGAGTTCGAATTTGGCCTCAGACACTTGACACTTACTAGCTGTGTTACTCTGAGCAAGTCATTTAACCCCAATTTCCTCACTCCCCCCCCAAAAAAAAGAAAAAGAAAAGAAATATACCTTGAAAGAGAAATTTGGCTTTTGAAGGATATGAAATTCTAAAAAGTAAAAATTCTGATAATATAATTATGAACAATTCCAACAAAAAAATTAGTGAATGCACTTAAAGAAACTGATGTACAGGAAACTATGATTTCAGATTTGAATAAAGACATTCAAAAGGTAGTTAGAGGTGCATATAACCAAAGATAAGCATAAAAAATTAAACAGAAATGGAAAAATAGTATCAAGGAGACTGGACCCCAGAATGAGTTCTGCAAAAATGCCAAAAAAAACCCAAAAGGCGCCTTTTAAGCTACACGAGGAACAAAAAGAATAAGGAATAGCTACATCCACTGCTTGGAGAAGATTGGGTAATGGTAAAAAATGGCAGCAAGAAGGTCGTCTACTCAGTTTAAGTGCCACATTGTCTGGCAATAAGAATCTACAAATGGAAAATGATGGAATAAACATAGTAATAGACTCAGTTTAAACCCTTGATAGGTAAGAAGAAAGTAAAAAATCATACAGAAACTTAAAATGAAGGCATCCTTCATGAAGAATTGAGAAGGGAATAGACAAGCTTTCATATACTTTCTATAAAACTATCATGCTATTTTCCTTGAGAAGAAATACAATGAGGTATATTTTAAACTGAGTTGGTGATTTGTGTAGCAAGTTAGCTGCAAAATATACATATAAAGTAACATTTAAAAACCTAAAAAGATAATGATATACTGTCACTGTGGACAATGGAACATAGTTAAGAAGTTTCAGATTTCTGTTTATTGAGTTCATAAGCAATTCCTAATTTTAAAGGATCTTGAAATATATTGTTGTTACTGCTACTACTCCTATGAAATGAACATTGGAATAAAGGAAGTGATCCAATTAATGATACAAAAACAACAGACTTCTTTCTGTTAGATAATCAACTTTCTTCTCTCTCTCTCTCTCTCTCTCTCTCTCTCTCTCTCTCTCTTTCTTTCTCTCCTCAGAGAAGTATTTCTTAGAGGAATTGATTATTTGTGAGCTTTTGAATTACTGATTTTAAATATGAGAAAAAATACACACCACTGGGCCTCTGACTAAAATTTTAATAATAATGAATATAGTTTATATAAGTTGTTGCCTGTAACTCATGGGAAAAATTTGGTTTTAAATAATGTTACTAATTCCTGAAAGTCTTCAAATGTCAATTATAACATATAGCTAAACAACAAAGCTATGACAGGATCAATAGCTAGTGATAAAAGCATAATAAAAAATATAGCAATCAAAGGTCCAGGTGGGGTGACAGGATTATATAGTATCAGTGATTAGTGGATAAGATGAATTAGAAAAAAAAATTCTCTCTTTCCCTCCTTGAGGAAATTGAGAAGTAAAGGGATTGTAGAGACAATGAGAGTTCGGTAGGGGGTAGGAGGTACCTAGGGCAGCCAGGCGGTGCGTGGATAGGGAGTCAGGCATGTAGTCAGGAAGGCTTATCTTCATGAGTTCAAATCTGGCCTCAGATACTTACTCAGTGTGAACCTGGGCAAGTCACTTAATGCTGTTTGCCTCCGTTTCCTCATCTGTAAAATGAGCTGGAGAAGGAAATGGCAAACTACTCCAGTATCTTTGCCAAGAAAATCCCAAATGGGGTCATGAAAAGTGGACATGACTGAAAAGAACTGAACAACAGCAAAAGAGATACCTAGGAATGAGTGGTAATGAGAATGCCAGGGCACCCACAAATGTACAGTCATTTTGTTGGTTGTTGTCTGCTTCTGTGACCATCAAAGAATCCAAGGCATTCTTGTCTTTGGACTGCGGCCTTGGGACCATTGCTTTACCAATTCTTCTCTTCTGTATTCCTTTACCACAATTGGCAATTAAAATAATCAGACACTCAGCCTATTCTTTTGAATGTATTTATGCTGGGAATTGCAAAATTGTAACACATCTGCTTTTAACAGCTGCTTTAGGCAATATCCTAATATATCCTTTCTCTGCTACTTACCATGTGTGTGACCTAGGGTGTTAATTCACATTTATGAGCCTTAGTGACTTCATTTGTAAAATAATTGAACTGGCTTGCATGATTTCTAAGTTCCTTTCAGAGTCTGAATCTGTGATCCCTAAAGCTGGGATGAATAACTCTGCCACTCACTAAGAAACTGAGAGGGCTCTTGAATTGCCTAAACTTCTAAAAAAAAATCAGAACATTTTAAAATACTTTAAAATTGGCAGTTTGCCAAAGCATATAATTTAAAGGGTCATAGTTTTAAAAATATTTTTGAAGTAATATTAATATCAATTAGTTTACAAGTATTTGTTTAGTGGCTACTATGTAACCAGGCATGGACCTAGGCTTTGTGAATCTAAAGGCAAAAATGAAACAATCCTTATTCTCAGGGAGCTTACATTTATTAGGGGAGATGACATATACACATATAGGTAGAGGTGTGTATGAATGCCAGTCAAGAAACATTTATTAAGCATTATGTGCCAGGCACTGTGCAAAGTGCTAGGGATACAAAGAAAAAGAGCCATCTCTGCTCTTAAGAAGTTCACAGTCTATTGTGAAACACAAGATACAAATAATTATGTACACACAAGATATAGAGAGAACAAATTGGAGATAGTCAACAGAGGGAAGGCACTAGCGTTAAGGGGGAGGGGGATCAGAAAAAGCTTCCTTTTGAAAGTAGGATTTTAGCTGGAACTTGAAGGAAACCAAGATAGTCAAGAGATAGAGAAGAAGAGGTAGAGAATTCCAGGCATGGAGGGCAGTCAGTGCTAATGCCAGGATTTAGGAGATGGAATTTATGGGAAGAGCAGAAAGGAGACCAGTGTCACTGTATGGATGAATGTGTGGAAGGGTGGGACTGGTTATGAAGAGTTCTGAATGCCAAACAGAGGTATTTATGTTTGATTTTGGAGATGATAGGGAACCACTAGGGTTTATTGAGTGAGGAGATGTGGTCAGACTTACGTTTTAGCAACATCACTTTGACAGCTAGGTGGAGGATGGAATGGAGTGGAAAAAATCTTAAGGCAGGAAACCAACCAGAAGGCTATCATTATAGTCTAGGAATGAAGTGATGAGAGCCTGCACCAGGTTGGTAGCAGTGTCAGAGGAAGAGGACTGTACATGTTTTAAACATAAAAACTGACAGAGCTTGTCAATAGATTGAACATGAGGGGTAGGAGAGAGAGTGAGGATTTGAGGATGACATAGGTTATGAGTCTGAGTAACTAGGATAGTGATATCCTTGACAATAATATGGAACTTAGAAAGTGGAGAGGGTTTTTTTTGGGCTTAAGATAATGAATTGTGTTTTGGATATGTTGAATTTAAGATGGTGGCACTTCCAATCTGAGATATCTGATAACCATTTGGAGATATGAATCTGGAAGTCAAGAGAAAGGTTATGACTAGATAAATAGATTTGATAATCATCAGTGCAGAGATGATAATTGAATCTATGAGATCTTATAAAATCTTCAAGGGAAGTAGTAAAAAAAATGGAGAAGAGAATAGTGCTCAGGACAGAGCCCTGAGTAATACCCATTGTAGTGGATACAAGGGGGCTGAAGAGCTAGGACAGGAGACTGAGGAAATAGTCAGGTAGGGAGGAGAAGAACCACCATACAGTTATGCCACCAAAATCTAAAGAGAAGAGAATATCAAGGAGAAAATGGTGATTGACAGTGTCAAAGGCTGAAGAGAGGTCAGGAAGGATGAGGACTGAGAATCTGGCAATTAAATGGTCATTAGTGACTTTGGAGAGAGCAGTTTTAGTTGAATGAGTTTGGAAGCCAGACTGTAGAGATTTAAGAAGAGAGTGAGAAGAAAGGAAATGGAAGCTTGAATTATAGACAATCTTCTCAAGGAAGTTAGCCCCAAAGCACAGAAGAGATATGGGATGATAACTAGTTGGGCTGGACTGATCAAGTGAGGTTTTTTTGAGACTGGAGGAGACATGGGCATACTTATAGGCAATAAGGAAGCAGTCCATAGACAGAAATTGAAGCCAGTAGGGAAATATTAAAGCTGATAGTGAGGGAATCTTTTAGAGAAGATGGGATGAAATAAGATCACTTCTGCAGTTAGAGTACATAGTATCACTTCTGTTTGTAGAGTTGTTTGTCTTGGTAAGGAGATGGGCTACTTCTTCATGTGAGACAAGAATGAAGTTGGAGATAGTGGCAGAAAGCAGCTGGGTGAAGTAAGATTAGGAGGAAGGGAGAATCTAGAGCTCTTGACAAATTCCTCAGTTTTTTTTTTTCAGTGAATATAAAGCAAGGTTCTCAGCTGAAGGGTGGAGAGGCTATGGGAAATTGGAAGAGGAATGAAAAGTTTTGTAAGAGTCACTGTGATGAGTTAGATAGCAAATAAATCAGGGAGATGTAAAAGGATTACCTTGCAGCAGTGAGGACCCAGAGGAGATGATGTAATGTATTTTTATGCTCATTAGCCAGTGAGCATGGCTTTGTAATTTTCTACAGTTTCATTCAATAGGAGTGAAGACAGTGTATGATGCGAGTGATCCAGGGCTGAGACTTGGCATACATGTAGAGAGACAAGGACTGAAGCTCTGACTCTGATGCAGGGAACTCCCTGGATGAGGGAAATTCCTCTTCTAATGCAAGTCACTTTCTCTGCAGCATATAGCCTTAGAAAGTTTCCCAGATTAAGTGCTTTGCTCTGTTTCAGAAGTAGGACTTGACACAGGTCTTCCTGTGTATGAGGCCAATAATCTATACACTATGAAACATTGCCTCTCATGTTTTGTGCAACCCATGAAACATAACAGCATAACAAATTAGTTAAATCTGCCTCTCAAGAATTTGGCAAAAGAAAAAAAAAACTTCACGTTCTTATTCTACTTCCACAAGTAGTTTCCTTACAGAAAAATAAATTGTACTTTTCTGGCTATCGGTCCCATCTGCCACTGGTTTTGCCCTACAGGTATGGATGAAAAGTCCATGTAGTAGTAGTAACAGTAGCTAGCATTTATATAGTACTTACTATATGAGTGTCAGATACTGTGCTAATAAGTAATTTACAAATATTATCTCATTTGAACCTTAAAGCAACCCTGGGAGATAGGTGCTATTATTATTCCCATTTTGCAGATGAGGAAGCAGACAAACAGGGGTTAAGTGACTTGCTCTGAGTCACGCAGCAAGTAAGTGTCTGAGGTCAGATTTTAACTCACATCTTCCTGACTCCAGGTTCAGAGCTCTACCCACTGTGCCACCTAGCTACCACCTAGCTGTTTCCAATGAATTTTAGAAGAGAGGAAGGAAATGTGTGGAGATATGATATGACTATAAAGTTCCATTCATCTGCTGCTGGAGATTTCAAAGATGTTATAGTAGAAGGGATTAGTCTGGGTACGGGTTGGTTTAGAATGACTCTAAACTCCATTCTTACTCTGAGATTCTTTTTTTTCCTTCTGAGGTCTCTCAAAATAAAACTGGCAAATGATGCTGAAGCAAGCTGTTTTCTTTTTTTAAATTAAAAAATTCTAATTAACAAAAATGTGTTTTCTTTCTACCATCCTTCCACCCTCCATTGAAAAAGAAAATCCTTATAATAAATATGTGTAGTCAAGCAAACAAATTCCTGTGCTAGCTATACTCAAAAACATATGTCCTAATCTTCACTTCACACTAACCTATCACTTCTCTATCAGGAGATGGATAGTCAATTTTATCATTGATTCTCTGCAATTAAAATTGGTTATTGAGTTGACCAGAATTCTTAAGTCTTCAAAAATTGTGTTTAGAAAGTTGTATAAAGTTGTATATATCCTAGTTCTGTTCACTTTATTCTGGATGACTTCATATAAGTCTTTTCAGGTTTCTTTGAAACTATCCCTTTCATAATTTCTTATAGTATAGTAGTATTCTATTACATTCATATACCATAATTTTTTTCCATTTTTTTCTGAATTTAATGAAAAAGGAGAATATTTTCACATACAAAGTAGAATGGAAAAACATATGGATTCCTTTATATAGAGTTTGTACTTTTTTCCAGGCACATAATACATTCAACATATCACTCTCGAAGCTATTGGATCTTCTTTTGAACTTCCTTCTGTTCCTCCATACATTTAAAAATATGTTAATGAACCTCTTTTTTTCTTTTCTTCTTTTCTGACCATAACCTTTTTTATTAACTTTTTTCTTTTATTGATCTGTTTCTCCCGTTATACCTCCTCTTTGAGAAAATTTAAAAAAAAGAACAACCCTGAAAAATAAAGCCCTTAGCACATACATGCAACTTCTGGCTTAACAAATTCCTACATTGGCTATGTCTGAAAATGTAGATGTCTTCCTGCCCTTTGGGTTAATCACCCTTCGGCAGGACGTGAGTAGAATATTTTATCTTCGTTCTTTCGGACTTTATGTTGGTCTGAGTTCTGAAGTCTTTCAAAGTTATTTTTCTCTATTGTTATCATTGGTTTGCCTAGTTCTCATCTTGCTCTGCATTAGTTCGTAGACATTTTTTTGAGTTTCCTCTGAAACAGTCCATTTTGTCATTTCTTAATGGCACAATAATATTCATTACTATCGTATAGAACAGTTAGTCATTCCTCAATAGATGGGCACACCCTTATTCTACAGTGGAGGATGAGGGCAAAAATTGCCCATGTGATCTGGCAGTTCAGATGCCAGAGAAAAGCAGGCATTATGTAAAAAAAGAAATTAATTGAGAACTCTAGTATTTCATAGGAGATAGTAGTCAAGACAGCTCTGATAAATTGAATGTGTGGGCTCAGTTGTCTGCACACTATTGATAAGAACTCCCAATTAAACTAGGCTCTCTGACTTTTTTTTTTCCAAATATACCTTTATCCTTAGGCTACTCTGTCTTACCTGAACATCTAATTATTTTCCAGTGAGACACAGTGCCTGGCACATAGAAACTGTTTAATGAATGCTTTCTCTAGACACTTGTTATGGTTATTCTCTCAGCAAGGAGAGCAGATGCCAGGGATATGCCAATGGAAAGCAGTAATATTTATCACAGGAGCATTATTTAGGGTGGGAAGGGATCTTAGAGGCTATCGCCTATCTGCCTATCTAATCTTCTCATTTTACAAATGAAGAAATTGAGCCACAGAAAGGTTACATGACTTGTCCAGGGCCACAGAGATATCAAGAAGCAGGGCTGGGATTTGAAAACAGGTCCCTGGAATCTAAATACAATGCTCTTTTACCGTACCACCCTGCCTCACTTCAGTTGTTTGAGTATAAGTAGATGTAGGTGTTAATTTTTTTTAATTAGTAGGTTTGCAAAGCACTTTACAAATATTATCTCATTTTATCCCCCTATGTTGCAGGGAGGTAAGTGCTATTATTTTCTCCATTTTAAGGATGAGGAATCTGAAGTTGATAGAAGTCAGTTAGTCAATAAACATTTATTAAGCACCTACCATTTGCCAGGTAATGTGCTGAGCACTGAGGATACAAAAAAAGGCAAAAAGCAGTCCTTGAGGAGTTCACAATCAATCTTATGGAGGTGAGGATACAACGCGTAAACAACTAGCAGGGAGACCAGTGTCCCTGGATCAAAAAGTATGTGGGGGAGTATAAGAAAACCTGAAAGGTCAGGTGGGAGGGAGAGTCATGAAGGGTTTTGACCATCAAACTGACAAAGCATGATTTCCTGTTTGATCCCAGAGGTGATAGGGTGCCATTGGAACTGGTTCAATGGGGTGTGTGTGTGACATCTTCAGATTTGCACTAGCAATGTTGCTTTTTAAAAAACTATTTATTTATTTTTAGTTTTCAACATTCACTTCTATAAGATTTTGAGTTCTAAAATTTTTCCCCCATCATTCCCTTCCCTCTTCCAAAGATGGCAATCTGATATAGGCTATACATGTACAATCATATTAAACATATTTCCACATTAATCATGTTGTAAAGAAGAATTAGAACCAAAAGAAAAAACCACAAGAAAGAAAAAACAAACAAACAAAAGAGAGAAAATAGTATGTTTTTCTCTGCATTCAGACTCCATAGTTCTCTCTCTGGATTTCAATAGCTTTTTCCATCATGAGTCTTTTGGGATTGTCTTAGATTCTTGCATTGCTCAGAAGAGCTAAGTCTATCAAAGTTGGTCATTGCACAATGTTGCTGTTACCATGTATAATGTTCTCCTGGTTTTGCTCACTTCGCTCAGCATCAGTTCATGTAAATCTTTCCAAGTTTTTCTGAAGTCCATCTGCTCATCATTTCTTATGGAACAATAGTATCCCATTACATTCATATACCGCAACTTCTTCAGCTACTCCCCAACTTTTGGGCATCCTCTCAATTTCCAATTCTTGGCCACCACAAAAAGAGCTGCTATAAATATTTCTGTACATGTGGGTCCTTTCCCCATTTTTATGATCTCTTTGGGATATAGATCTAGGAGTAGTATTCCTAAATCAAAGGGTATACACAGTTTTATAGCCCTTTGGGCATAGTTCCAAATTGCTCTCCATAATGATTGGATCAGTTCACAACTCCACCAGCAATACATTGGTGTTTCAATTTTCCCACATCTTCTCCAACATTTATAATTTTCCTGTTTTGTCATGTGACTCAATCTGATAGGTGTTATGTGGTACCTCAGAATTGTTTTGATTTGCATTTCTCTAATCAATAGTGATTTAGAGCATTTTTCCATATGATTATAGATAGTTTTAATTTCTTCATCTGAAAACTGCCTGTTCATATCCTTTTACCATTTATCAATTGGAGAATGACTTGTATACTTATAAATTTGACTCAATTCTCTATATATTTTAGAAATGAGGCCTTTATCAGAGACAATGGCTGTAAAAATTGTTTTCTGGCTTTCTGCTTCCCTTCTAATCTTGGTTGCATTGGCTTTGTGCAAACCCTTTTTAATTTAATGTAATCAAAATGGTCCGTTTTGCATTTCATAATGTTCTCTATTTCTTGTTTGATCATAAATTCTTCCATTCTCTATAGATCTGACAGGTAAACTATTCCTTGTTCTCCTAATTTGCTTATAGTATCACCCTTTATATCTAATTCATGTACCCATTTTGACTTTATCTTGGTATATGGTGTAAGATGTTGGTCTATGCCATACTATTTTCCAGTTTTCCCAGCAATTTTTGTCAAATAGTGAGTTCTGATCCCAGGGGCTGGAGTCTTTGGGTTTATCTAATAGCAATGTCACTTTCTTGGCTGGATGGAATGGAATGGAGAGAGACTTGTGGCAGGCAGACCCACCAGCAGGCATTTGTAGTAGTCCAGGAAGGAGGAGATGAGGGCCTGCATCAGGGTGGTGGCAGTTTCAGAGGAGAGGAGAGGGTTTATTTGAGAGATGTTACGAAGGTGAAGGCAGATTGGCTGAAGAGAGTGAATGAGTGGCTATAGAGAATGAGTGAAAGTGAGGAGTCAAGGATGACACTTAGGTTGTGACCTGAGAGCCTGGGAGGATGGCATTGCCCTTGTCAGTAATAGGGAGGGTTGGAGGGGGCAGGGTTTGGGGAAAAGATAATGAGTTCGATTTTGGACATGTAGAGTTTAAGATGCCTATGGGACATCCATTTCTAGAAGGCTAATACTCAATTGGAGATATGAGTCTGAAGGTCAGTAGAGTATTTAGGGCTAGATAAGTATATGTGAGAATCATCAATATAGTAATTTAATCCTTGGATGCTGATGAAATTACCGAGAGAAATACTGTAGTATAGAAGGGGAAAAGAATACGGCACAGGACAGAGCCCTGTGGAACACCCACAGTTAGCAGGCATGAACTAAGTGAAGATCCAGCAAAAGAGACTGAGAAGGTATGGTCGAATAGGTTGGAGGAGAACCATGTAGTATCCCAAAACCTAGAGGAAGAGAGTATCAGGGAGAAGGGGACAATCCACAGTGACAAAGGCTGCCAGAAGGCCAAGAGGAATGAGGATTGAGAATTAGATTTGGTGGTTAAACCACCATTGGTAACTTTGGAGAAAGCTGTTTCAGTTAAATGATGAAATTGAAAGCCAGACTATAGAGACTAAAGAAGAAAGTAAGAGAAGAAATGGAGGTTTGGATTGTTGTAGATGTCTTTCTCAAGGAGTTTAGTCCCCCGCAGGAGGAGTAACATGGCATGACAGTGTCTATGGAAAGATCAAGTGAGAGTTTTTTGAGGATGAGAGAGACATAGGCGTGTTTGTAGGCAGTAGGGAAGCAGCAAGTGGACAGGGAGAGATTGAAGATAAGAGAGAGAGGGGATGATGGAGGGCGCAGTCTGTTGGAGGAGACAAGATGGAATGGGATCCCTTGTACATATAGAAGTCAGGTGACTTGCCTGAGGCCACACAGCTAGTAAGTATATGAGGCAGGGCTTGAACTCATTCTTTCCTGACTCCATGGCTAACATTATCCACTGGGAAATGCTTAGACATAGAAGATTAAGATAGTGAAAGCACTAACTCTTAAGGCACAGTAGGCATTTCCTAAAAGCTGTAGGTTATGTTACCTTTGCTCTTTCTACCCTGGTGTGGTCTACTTTTACATACATTATTGGGAGCTAGTTCTACAGTATGTCTTTCCATAAGTATTTACCTGAGATGTTAAAAAAAAAAGAGTCTAGCAGAATTCATTTAATTAAACCTTTTGAATTGCTTTTCTGCTATCCAAATTTTTTTTGTTTGCTATTTCCTGGCAAAAACCACAGATCAAGCCCTTGAATTTGAAGCTTACCTCCTTTTTGTTTAGTGATGATTCCATGAATTTATACAAGAATTTTTATTCCTAAGTGCATTTTGTCATTATTGTTGTTGTTCATCATAGTATGAATAAAAATACTTTGGAAATGCCTATATGTAGTATTAGGACAGCTAACCCACTTAACTTGATTTACTTTTAAAGTGTTTTTATTTTAAACATTTCATAGATGAAGATACTGAAGAAAAGTAATATGATGTCTTGTCAATTTCAGATTTACTAAGCCTAAATCTTCAGAATCTTGATTCAAAGCTTAGTCTACTGAATTGTTTCCCAGTTTTTTCTTTTGGACTCAAAATTCATATTTAATTATCATTTTCATTTCAAATGCATCTTCAAATATAAGAATATTTGTTGTTGTGGATGATACTTAATGAATATTGTCATTTATTATCATTTCTTCTTAAATCTGTATTATGGTGATCTCAAAAATCTTTAGCACAAGCATTCAGTTTTTTCTTGGATATAATGGCCAACAATATAATGATAGCTATTATTCTTAGTGTTTCATAGGCATTGAATACTTTTTTTTTTTACAAGTTAATAGGATTGAAAAAATTTAGTTGGAAAATACACAATTTCATTTTTACTGTACCTAAAATAAAGCTATGATTTTGTCTTATGAAGAAACATTGAGTTATGTTTGAAATCAACTACAGGTTAATGCAGTAATGCTCTAGGATATTTGCCAAACGTTGTAGATATATAGTGCCTATAGGAGCTTACTTGGTCATCTGTATGTTGGCAGAAGCCTGATTTGTTAGCCCAGCTAAAAGAATTGTAGCAAAAGTAGAGTCAGCTGAACAGAGCCAGGCTTCGTTTCTGTTCTTTGTCTCAGCATTTTGCATTCATCTGTTTTTGTTGCTGCCATGTGATGTCTAGTGTGAAGCGCTATCTATGGGCTTCTTTGAAAGCCCTATTGTGAGATGCTATGGAGATCTTTGCTAGGGCCCTGCTTGTGCTTTTCTCACAACTGAATGTCCTTTCCTTCAAAGAATTGTGAAGAAAACACTCTTTTTGAGGCATTTAAAATATAAACCTAATTCTGCAGTGGAAAACACCTTGGCTTTAAAAGTTTGTAGAGTTTTATTTTGCTATTATGTATTATGAAAAGAGTTGTGGAGTCCTAAAACATTTTATGTGGATTTTAATAGGCTAAGGAAAGTTTCAGATTTTCACATTTTAAAACAAAAAAATCTTCTTATATAATTCTGAACTCATAGAATTTTGATTCTCTTTTTATACATATTTTCAAAATGTAAAGCATATGACTAAACATGGGAGGTCCTAAAAGTCTAAGTGCAGCTTAAAGTAAGTTGCATGAAGACTTTTGGGATGTGCTATATACTCTCATTTCTCATATGATGATGAGTTTTTACATAGCACCTTTCTTTCAAAAACTTCCAAGTGCATATCAATACAAATATATACAGATACATAATAATTTTCTCATAACACGTGAATTAGGGTTTTAGTGTGTGTGTATGTGTTTGAAATTTGTAAATTGTTGGTCACAAGTATGTCTCTTAGCTCTTTTGTTTCAGCTAAAAGTCTTGTCTTAGCCTCTTTGAGATTTTCTTCTTCCCCCAGCCTCCCAACTTTTTCCTCTCCCAAGAAGAGCTCCTGCTCAAACAAGTATCACTCCCATATATACGTCTTCTATCACAATTGGCCATAGTGTTCAACAACATCTTTATAATATTGGGAGAAGACAAAGAAGGGCCCCAGCAGGCTGTGTGGGGAGCTTTCAGAAGGAAATGAGTGAAAATGACACCAGATGGGCAGGCATGGCTGGGTTGCCATCTGAACTGCTGGGGTGGGGGATTCCTAAATCAATGAGAACACATTTCCATGGGAAGATGTAAATCTCAGGATCTCCAGTGTTGGAAGGAGCCTGGCTGGTCATCTAGTCCAAGCCCTCCCTGAGCAAGAATCTGCTCTACAAACACTGGAGAAGTGGTCATTTGACCTTTGCTTGAAGACCTACAGTGACCTCCTGATGCACCTGGCCCAAATTTGAAGTAGCTATGATCATTAGAAGTTCTTTCTTTATATCAGGCCCAAATTTACCTCTTTGAAACTTCAACCCATTTTCCCTAGTTCTTCCCTTTGTGTCTAAACAGGGCAGTCTACTTCCTCTTCTAAATGACAGCTCTGAATGCTGGAAAACACATGTAACATAAAGAAGCTGGATTTGTAATCATCCAACACTTGGAATTCACATCTTGGCTTTGAAATTTATAAGTTGGGCTACCTTAGTTAAGTCATCTACCCTTTTGAGTCTCAGTTTCTTCATCTGTAAAGTGGACATAATTTTCTTTGTAAATGTAAAGTTTTCTTTCTTTGTCTTACGGAGTAGTTGTGAAGAAAATGATCTATAAATGTTTTAATGTGCTTTATAAATGTGAACTATCTTTCAAGTCCTGCCTCTAACACATACTGACTGTGTGATTATTGTCTCAGTGCCCCCAGATACTTGAGTAAAACTATAAATTATAGACTTTTTGTGGATCTGCAGCAATGGTGAGAGCTTTTATCCTGAAAGTGCCCTATTCTGATGAAATGGCAGGTCCAGATTATCTCAGACTAGACCTTAATTCTTTAGACAGCAGGAATTAGAATGGAGTGATGTGGTATCCTCCTTTTAAACTGGTTAGGGAAAGGTGATTTTTAAATTAGTTTTTGAGTAGTCCTCTCTCTCTTTGAAAAGAACAGTGGGGTGAAATCTGATTTATAATCCCAGTTCTGTTGCTAATTAGCTGCGTAAAAGAATTGGATAAATTACCTAATTTCTCTTTTTTCCTAATCTACAAAATGGGAATAGGTATTATGGGTATTAAATAAAAACAGATATGAAAATATTTTGAAAAGTATACATTTTTCTATAAATGGAAAATATTATAGTAACATTCAGAACTTAGTTGTCTGGCAAACCTCGATTCATGATGCATAACTGAAAACTATGAATTAGGAAAAACATACTCAGAAAAACCAGACTAGAAATCATGGAGACTATACTCTAAAGCTTATGTACTTTTCTCATAAGTTAAGCCATCCATACCTTTATTCCTAACAGATTTATTTTGCATGCAATTTCAACAATATAAGCTACTTGGCTTTCAAACCAAAGAAATCAGAAGCAGCAAATTAGATTTGTGGAATAGGAATACCTATAAAGAGATTCATTGACGGGAAGAAGTGACACCTGCCAATCTTCCAATGAGGGAGATATGCCAATAGAAATACTGTGAAAAATAGGCACAAGAACTCCAAAACTGCAGCAATCTGGGGTTGTGTAGTGTAGGGACAAATATCAATAACTAATGAAGATTTTATAACACAGTACAATTTATGAAATTGATAATAACATTGATTCATCAAGATTATATTCTGTATATGCTGCTAAAGAAAGCAAGAAAATTAAAAATTACATTTTAGAAGGGTTTCCATTCAAGATGGTTAAATGAGGGAAAAAAAAGCTTGGTGCTTAAAGTTCATTTTATTGTATTATCAGCTGTTGGAGAATTCAGCCCACCTTGTGTCAAACAGGTGTGAGACTGATTCTGTTTAGAGAGAACTGAAAAATTGCATGTGTGAAGGTGAGCGGCAAGGAAGCCATTTGATGTCACTCTCTAGCTGACAGCATGGATGCCTACAGGGCCTTTTTTCCTTATATTTCTTGAGTGTAATTCCTTATTTCCTATAAGACTCTGAGGAATGTTCACCTTCAAAAAAGGATTAAGAAACTGCAACTATTCCTTAAAATAAAACCACTATGCCTCAAACTATATGATGTAGTGTAGTACTGTGTAACAATTATTTTATTATCTACTAAACTAAAAAACATTAGCTTTTGTCTTGTTCTAAGATAGAATGTACCATATTTTCTTCTTATATTCTTTAATTGTCTAATTTCTTATGCTATTGTATAAATAAAAAAGAACATGAGATAAGAAAAAATGGTATTCCCATTGTCATTATTGTAATTTTTTTTAATTTTTTTATATATATTTTTTAAGGTAGTTGGGGTTAAGTGACTTGCCCAGGGTCACACAGCTAGTAAGTGTCAAGTGTTTGGTCTGAGGCCGGATTTGAACTCAGGACCTCCTGACTTCAGGGCCGGTGCTCTATCCACTGCACCACCTAGCTGCCCCCCATTATTGTAATGTTAGAGAGAAATGATTTTGATTAAAATTAGTGCTACTGGGGATTAGTAATCATCAAATTAAATCTGATTGCATTTACTCCAATGGGGTATGTTCAAGCCAATTTAATTTGAATTCCTTTATTCTGGAAAATGAAAATAGTTTAGGACACTCAATAATCAATCAGATGGATTTACAATCCCAATGATTTTGGTTCTTCTCCAGTTCCACAGATTGCAATCTTTCTATGCCTGAACGTCTTATACAGATATTATCATCATGATCCCATAAATTCTGCACCAGAGGTCCTTTCAACATACTGGGTACCTTTTTTGCTTTCTTTTAATATCACCAACATACCCATAAGAGCACACAGATTGTCAGTCCTCACTATTGCCTTATGACCAATCCCTTTTCCATCTTTTTTTTTAACTCATACATTTCTTTGATGACATCAAACACTTCTTGTTTCTAATGTATTACAACCTGCTCACTCTTACCATGCATCTCTCCTTTGCTCTTTAATTTCAACTCTTTGGAGACTATAGTGTTCCATAACTGATAGTCATATAAAAATACTGAAAGAATGCACTGGGCCTGGAGTCAAGAATACCCGAGTTCAAATCTGCCCTCAGATGCTCACTAACTCTGTGACCTTGGGCAAGTCATCTTTGCCTTAATCCACTTGCCAAGAAAACCCCACGGCCAGTATGGTCCATGGGATCACGAAGAGTTGGACATGAACAACTGAACAACAACAAATATATACTGAAGAATTACTACCTTAATAGATTAACATCTATCTCAATATGTCCCACCAAGTTAGCCAATTGTGTGAATAAGTCAATCAGATCATTAGCTTGCTAGCATATAGCTAAAACTGTCAGTTGACTATTTATAGTCGGTTATTTGGGTGTCATGTAGGTAATCCTGTGGTTTTTGTAGACTTTATAAATTCTTTATTAGAATGATAGTCATACTTGACTCTGCGGTGTAGTCCCAATTTATCTATCCAACCTTAAATCACACTATTCCCTTTCACATGCCCTATATCATAGCTAAACATAATATTCCCCCACAAACATATAATTTGTGGTATCTTGCACATAGTGGGCATATAATAAATGTTTGAATGAATTAATGTATGAGGAACACTTTCCTCATTTAATCAGAATACTCATTTAAAATAGCCTTAGCATGACCTGTTTTTACTTGACCTTTCCTATAGAAGAGTTGGGATAATTTTTGTGTACTGGATGTGAACAATTTTTCTCTTTTGCTTCTTTGAAAAAGCTAATTTTATTTTAAAGATGACGACCTTAGTATCATGGACTTCTTATGACATTAAAAGACTCAATGTCCTGTGTAACACAATGAGTCACTTAATTAGTGCGTATTTCAATGGAGGTTATCTTTAAAATAGTCAGTTATAGTTTTACAAAAAAAGAGAGACACTGAAATCTTGACAGTTCATTAACAGTGGTATGAAATCCAAGCAATAGGTTTTAAGATTTGTTTTTAGCTGTAGATAAGTGAAGAACAGAAAACAAACTCCTTAAGATTAGGGATTGTTTCATTTTTGTCTTCATCTCCTGTGCTTGTTGATAAAAACCTGTTGATGGACTATATGCCTTTGTCTTTGTTAATACAAGGGGCTGTTGTATTAATAAGGTGAAGTATCTTAGTGTAGTGGGAGAACCACTGGAGTAAGAGTCAAAAATCCTGTGTGACCTTGAGTGAATGACAATCTCTCTGGTCCATTGTTCCCTCATTTGTAAAATTAGGGAGTTGGAGTAGGGGATCTTTAAGATCTCTTCCAACTCTAATATTTTTGAATCTGTAATGTTTTAATTAAAAATAATTGTATTGGAAAAATCCATTACACTGGAGTTTACTTAACTGGAGAATCCTGAAGCTTGAGAAAAGGTCATTATCTCAGGAGTGACATTTCCTCCCAAGACTTCCAGGGAGGATGGGAGGTTGCACTGTGGATATTTATACATGTATTTTGTCACTTTGAACTGTGAAACTTGGATAGGTTATTTGACTTGTCTACAGTCAGATGTTGGTGATGACAAGTCAGTTCTTCAGTTGTCTGATATAGTTCACTGTACTATGGACTTGGGCATTGTTATTTTCAGTTGATTAAAGCTAGTTAGGGGCCCCTGATCTGTTTCTAGTCACTAAGTAAGAATCACCATTATAGTTCTTTTAAATCCCCATTTAACAGTTGCAGAGCTGATAAAGATAGGGCAAAGGAATAAGAATATTTTTTGCTTGAGTGGAAAAAATTGATTCGTTTGACTAAGTTTTAAGTTAGAAATATGTTAATGAATATATTCAGGATATATAGAGTTGGTAGTTAGAAATTCTGTTGCTCTGGATACAGAAATGGTTTTGTTGTGAATCATCATTGCACTTGCTCCTTGCTTTCTCAATGTTTGCTTTTGGGATGAGTCTTTTCATATTCTAATCTATGCTCAAAGATGAATGTTTGGGAAGGACTGATTCAGTCAGTTCTTTAAGATGACTTAATGTGAGAAAATACCAAAGAAAGCATTTTGAATGGAAGTTGTTTATTCTGAGCTCAGGGACTGGAAATTTACTTTGGTAAAATAGTTCTCTGAGAGAGAAAATTTTGGATGAGCTAAGCCTTTAATATAATATTCTTCCCAGAGATCATCAAGGATACGAGCTCTGGAAGCTGGATCAAATTCTGACTCTTTTCATCTAGAGGTCTTCGTATAGCCATTTCCTTTAGGAGAATGGAGAACATTTAAAACTGCTCTGGTTTAAAAAGTGCTATTTTGCTGAGGTGTTTTCTATATGTTCAACTACAACCAGATAGCCTTTAGATCTTTGCCAGTTTACTTACTTGAATATGTGTGTGGGAATTAGGGAAGAAGGGAGGAAACCCTAAGGGAAGGAGATCTGAATTTTTGAGGGATTGTAAAATTTGGATTCTGCCATTACTAACTGATAGGGAGTTCAGAGTTCCACATTTAATAGAGATGAGTTTGTGTGTGTGTGTGTGTGTGTGTGTGTGTGTGTGTGTGTGTGTGTGTGAGAGAGAGAGAGAGAGAGAGAGAGAGAGAGAGAGAGAGAGAGAGAGAGAGAGAGAGAGAGAAAGAGAGAGAGAATAAATATAATCCCAAGGACCAGATAGTCCTGGTAAACATGACCTAGTGACCACACAGATGACTAAGTGATCAAGGCAGCATCCACTTTTTCCTTTCCCTGGGGAGGCAATACCTGGGCAGAGTTTGAAAGGAAATTATGACCCAGAAGACAGGCGTAAAATTTTGCCTATGTGAAGGGAAGGGAGAGAGAGTTCCTCAGACTTGTGCAATCAGGCCTCTGGATTCAAAGACTGATTGATAGTTCAACCTGCCCTGGTTGCCCCTTCATGGTTATATTAAAAAATAAATAAATAAACAAAAACCCACAAACCCACCTTCTCTAAAAATAGCAATGGAAAATTCTTTATAGATATGGATTTAATAAAAAATATTTCTTTTAAAAATCCTTCTATAGAAAGAAAATAGCTGATTTGGAAGGGACTTCTACATATTGTGTATGCGTATTGGGTTCATTTGCTTCACTGGCTTTCCCCACATCTGGAATGTTCTCTCTCCTTTATCTTCACCTCCTGGTTTCCTTTTAAGTTCCAGCTAAAGTCCTACCTACAATAAGCCTTTGCTGGACCCCCTCAATACTAGTGCCTTTTTCTCAGATTACCTATGATTTATCCTGTTTATATTTTGTATGTTTGTAATTGCATGTTACTTTCTCTATTAAAGATGAATTCCTTGAAGGCAGGAAATGGTTTTGCCTTTTTTTTTTTGGCATATAGTAAGTGTTTAATAAATGCCTCTTGACTTGACTGTATTGTTAACAAAAGGAGAATAGGGAGAAGAACTCTGTATTAGAAAATATTTCCAGTAAACTGTTTTAGTGACTATTCAGAATATTGTGAGATGTATATAATTTCAGTTATGTCCAACCCTTCATGACCCCATTTGGGAATTTTTTTTTTAGCAAAGATACTGGAGTAGTTTGCCATTTCCTTCTCTAGCTCATTTTACAAATGAGGAAGCTGAGACAAACAGAGGTCAGTGACTTGCCCAGGGTCACACAACTAGTAAGTATCTGTCACCAGATTTGAATTCATGAAAATGAATATTCCTGACTCAAGGGCAGACACTCTATCCACCAAGCCTTCGAGCTGCCCAAAACAGAGTTTACCATAGAAAATTTAATTGAATACAAGCCTGATGTAATGAAAAGACTCTTGGGTTTGGATTGTAGTACTGACTTTAGTGCTTAGAAAGCCATATGTAATTAAAGTAATACTTTGGTGGTTTGATTAGTATGTCACTAAATAAGTAAATTAATTTAGGTTGTATTATAATTTTTATTATATTGACATGACCTAACCATAAGCAATGAGTACCTCTCAATCTATTTAGGTTTGCATTTCTGTAAAAGGAGTGTTTTGTAATTGTAGTTACATAGTTCACTTGTGTATCTTGGTAGGTATATTCCCAAATAATTTATGCTTTTCCTAGATATATTGAGTAGAATTTCTCGATCTCTTCCTGCTTGTTTTTGTTATGATCTTTCCAGCTAAAGTTCCAGCACACACACTCATATTTATGCTGTTGATTTTATGTTTTATTTTATATTCATCTACTTTGCTAAAGTTACTATTTCAAATAAGTTTTATTGACCCTAGGTTTCTTTATGAAGACCAATATAACATCTGCAAAATGCAATAATTTTATTTCTTCTTGTCCCATGCTTATTCCATTTATTAACTTTCTTGTCGTATTGCTATAGCTAACTTTTTAGCATTAGTCATGATAATGGACATTCTTGTTTTATTTCTGTTCTAATTGTAAAGACCTCTGGTTTATTTTAATTATATATAATGCTAGCTTTTGGTTTTAGATAGATACTACTTATTACATTAGGGAAAATGCTTTTTACTACTTTCAGTGGAAATGGTTGTATTTTTGTCAAAAACTTCTTTAGTATCTGTTGATATTATCATGATATTTGCATTGTTTTTGTTACTAATATGGTCTGCTAGGTTGATAGTTTTCCTAATATTGAACTAATCTTGAATTCCTGGTAAAAATTCTGCCTGTCATGTATATTTTTTTGGATGTATTGCTATTTCTCTACTTACAATTTAATAAATTAATCAAAAAACATTTATTGAGTGCCTTCTGTGTGCTAGGCACAGTGCTCAGCACTTTATTAACTTTTTTGACTTAATTACATTATTTATTAAGGATACTGATTTATAATCTTATTTGTCTGATCTGACTCTCTCTTCTAGGTATGAAGACCACATTTGTATCATAGAAGGAATTTGCTAGGATCCCATTCCCTTCCTATTTTTGCAAACATTTCTTGTAATTTTGGAATTAATACTTTTTGAATGTTTGATGGAATTCACTCATAAATCCATCTGGTTATTGTTTCCTTCAGGAGTTTATCATTTGTTTAGTTACTGTTTCCCAGATTGGACTATTGTTAGTAACTTCCCTGTTTCTTCTGTTAATCTGAAGATTTTTCACTTTTTTTTGGTAAATTTTGTTGTATTTCATTTAAATGATCAATTTTGCTGTCATAAAATTGAGCAAAATATTTTCTCATAATTTGCTTTTTTATCACTTACTGTGATTTTTTTCATTTTCTTTTTTGATATAGACAATTTGGTTTCTCTTTTTTAGTCAAAGTAGCTAATGGCTTTAAAATTTTTATTTTTCAAAATTCCAGCTTATTTTATATTATTAATATAACCATTATTTTTTGTTTTAAATTGTGTTCATTTTATCATTCATTTTCAGAATTTCCAGTTTGATATTTAGTTTTAAGAAGCAATTGGTTTTCTAAGTTTTTTTAGCTAAATGTCCAATTCAAAAATATGTTCTTTTTTATTGATGAAAGTGTTTAGAGATACAGAATTTCATTTTAAGACTACTTTCATTGCATTTCAGGGTTTTGGCATTTTGTTTTGTTGTTGTCTTTTTCTTTGATAAAATTCTCTATTATTTCAATGATTTGCTCTTTGACTTCTGCATTTTTTAGGTTTATATAATTTGGTTTTCAATTAATTTTTAATTCTTTCTTCAAAATCCCTTTATTAAACATATTTTTGTTGCAATGTCATTACATGTAATATTTCTTCTTTTCTGCATTTGTTTGTGAGGTTTTTAATACCTTGTACATGATCAGTTTTTTTTAAAGTTGCCATAATATCTGAGAAGATAAATATTCCTTTATATTCTTATTTAGTGATCAACAGAAAAATACCATGTCTAAAGTAAAAAAAACAACTTCAGATTTTTTGTTTACTTTTTTTTTTGTTTTGCCATACATCTTTAAACAAGCAATTGTTGTAGACAATGATAGCTACAACTTTATTTTAAAGTTTAGGAATTTAAAAAATGAAGTCACCTAGAACTTACTCCTATCCAAATCCAGATATCTCGGTCCTTATTTTTCCTTGATCTCTCAGCATTATTTGATGATGTTGATTACCCTCACCTTCTTATAACTCTGTCCTTCCTTGGCTTTTGTGACACCATACAATCTGGGTTCTTTTTCCTCTTCTCTCCTAATCTTTGCTAGCTCCAACAACCTTTTCATTTTTTTTTTAGTCTTAGCTAAGAGGAACCTTGGATCCAGACAGCCTCTACATCTACTCAGAATATATCATTGTCTTGCATGACTTGATTCATTACTACATGCTATTTATTTCCAGATTTATTACTCCAGGTTTTATCTCTTACCCAAGCTCAAGATATTTATTCATTCATTCCACAATCATTTAAGCACCGTGTATGTGATAGGCACTTTGGGGGGCCCTAGTACAAAGACAAAGACAAAGACAAAAATGAAACAGTCTTTGCACTCAAAGAGCTTGCATTTTACCAAGGAGATAAAATATATACCTGAAGAAATAAATATGAGATATAATATATATATAAAAACATGTATATATAACTGCAAATGTAAACACATGTATATGTACACACATACATGCATACATACACACATGATATATGTATATATATATTTTTATATGACTTTATTTTATTTTTGCTGGAGAGGAGGGCACTAGTGATTAGGGTGATCAAGATAGGAACTGTGTAGCAGATGGTATCTGAGCTGAGCCTTGAAGGAAGTTAAGGGATCTAGTCCAGTCCTGTATTTTTACCTTCGAGGTACTTTGACCTAAGTGAAAGTCACATTTTCACTTCAAATTACATGTTGCAGTTTACCTAAACTAGGGGGTATGTAATTTTGTATCCTTATATTACAAGTTTATATTTTAAGAGCTCACAAATAATTTTAAAACTACCCAGGTTTTCAAATGTGAAGTAATTTCATTGTCCATCACCACACTGACACCTTAACAATCAGTTGCAAAATCTTGTTCATTCTGCCTCCATATTTCTCATATCTGTTCCCCCTTTGTCCATTCACATGGCTACCACTCTAGTTAATACCCTTAATGCCTGCTGCTGGGATTATTGGTATCCCTACCTGCAGCCTCTCCTTTCTCTAGTCCATTTCCACAGCTGCCAAATTGCATGACTAAAGCACAGCTCTGACCATATCACTCCTTTATTTAAGAACTTATAGTGATTCCCTATTTTCCTTAGGATACAAATTCTTCTGTTTGGTGTGTAGAGACTCTTACAATCTGACTCTGATTTATCTTTCCAACACATGAAAGCCTCTTATGAACTCTGCAGTCCAACCAAACTAGACCAACTGCATCTTGTGTGAGATATTCTGTTTCCTATTTCTGACTTTGTACAAGATGTCCCTCATCCCTGGAATGCACTACTCCCCTCTTTTTCCTCTTGGAACCCTACATCCCCTTTATGATTCAGCTCAAGTGCCACCTCTTGAATGAGATTTGTTTCTTATCCCTCCAGCTATTAGGCTTCTTCCCACACTCCCTGAAATGAATTTGTATTTACTTTGTATATACTTTGCATCTCTTTATCTGGATATATATTTTTTCCTCAGGAGAAAGTAAACTCCTCAAGAGTGAGGATTGAATCGTTGTTGTCTTTCTATCTCCAGATAGAAAACACAGTGCCTAGCATGGTGCCTGGCACATGAGTTTTAGACTTTTTAAGGTTCTTTAGAAGACTGAATTATTGTTGTTGTTAATCATCTATGTCTCCTGGTATGGTGGCTAGAGAATTGCCCTTGGCCTCAGCTTAAGTCTCACCCTCTGACACATTCAGACAGTTTGACCCCTAGTTAAGTCACTTAATCTCTTGGAATCTTAGGTGACTCTCTAAGGCAAATGTAAAATAAACTATGCTCTGTGGAACAGTTTTCTAATCAAGTACAATTTAAGCAAGCCTGATGTAGTGGAAAGACTCCTGGGTTTAGATATGGCAATCATTTAACTTGTATGCCTCAATTTCTTCACATGTATGAAAGGTGTGATAATAATGCTTGTAAGAAAAAACTCTGTAAACGATAAAAAGACACCAATATCAGCTATTATTATTTTCTCCGTTGTTTTTCATTCATACCTGATAAAGGTTTCTTTTCTTTTTTTGGTTGTTGTTCTACTGAGAAGTATGCCATTTATAATTTTATCAAGTCTGAGTGCTGCTGAATATCAGAGTAATGTTTTTGTGTTTGCGAAGTGTTTTAATGTCTTGATCCATGTGTTGAACCTGCATTATGGGCCTGGCACCAGAATAATGAATATGTTTGTACTCTGAAAGTTTTTTTATTATTCAGAATACACCCCATTTTGGGGCCACGTCACCCTATGAAACACATGAGAGAAGCTTCAAACTGTTTTTATGGTTAATGAGATGAAGATCAAAGAAATATGAAGGAAGCAAGAAAATTAAAAACACAAAATAAAATCAGAGTACTGTAACAATGTAATACCTTTTGGAATAAACCCAACATCTCTGTATAAGTTGTAATATATTTCTTATTTTTTCTTTTAAAATGTTTTATTGATTTTGTTTTTTACACTGCACATACTTCCCCTCTTCTCTTTCTCTAAAAGGATTAGCTAGAGCTGTTCCAGAGGGTAGTCCTGAAACCCTCTAGCAGTTGCTTCCTGAAAAAGAAGTGAGCTGCACAAAGTCACATAGTTTTTGCTGCTGAACCTGGAACTTGGACCAGAACCCAACAAACAAACACATTGTGACACTCTTTTAGTCTTTATGTGCTTTTATAGTACTTCAAGAATTTTCTTGTAATACTTTCAGATTCTAGGATCTAATTTCTGTGATATTCTCTTATACATAATTCCCAATAGATTAGAGAAATTTTTGCCTTGCTTGTAATTTGACACTTCCTTCCTCCCTTTAGTCTTAATATTTATCTTGTTTAAATAGAAGCATGTTGCAGTGCTATACTTTGCAGCATCTACTGCCATCAAACATGTCATCTACCTGAACTGAAAATTTCTTAAGTTCACAATATTAGCTTTTGTAAAACATTAATTAGCATCTTAGTTTGTAAGTACTGTTAGTTTGAAATTCCTTAAAATGAATTTACTTAAAATTTTTTTTTGGTTACAAATAAGCCTAGTCAATGAAAATGAATCCATATAGTGTCCACATTCAAGAATGCATGTCTTTTTCTGCACCTTGAATCCATTATCTTTCTGTCAGGAAGTCAGTCAGTTAATTAACATTTATTAAGTATGTACTATTTGCCATGCACTGTGCTTAACATTGGGGATAAAAAAGAGGCAGAAGATAGTCCTTGACCTCAAGTAGCTTACAATACAATGAAATAGGTGACATACTTTATCATAGGTTCTTGGAAGACATGGTTCTTCATGATCAGAATACCTATGCGTATCAAAATTTCTCTTTTTCCTTCTTTACGATGTTGTCTTTGTATAAATTGTTCCCCCAGTATTACTTACTTTACTCTTCATCAACTTATGTACTATTTTCTGAAATTATCTCTTTCATAATTTCTTGTGGTGTAATAATATTCCATTTATGTTCATGTATTATAATTTATTTATTCATTTCCAATTGACGGGCACCCTCTTAGATTTAATTCTTTTTTCTTTTTTCTCTTTTATCCCTCCTTCCCTTTCAGGATCAGGAAGTGTGTTTTGCTTGCTAATATTTCTTCCCCACTATTATCTACCCACTTACCTTCCCTACCCATCTCCACGTGTTTCCCTATTGTAATTGATAAATTTCTGTAGCAAATTGTGTGTGTGTGTATGTGTGTGTGTGTATGTGTGTGTGTGTGTCTTCATGTTCTTCCTTTGTCTGGTTCAGATAAGGGTAAGTTTTATACAATGTCTGCTACTCCCCCCCCAACTCTTTCATCTAGTTTGTATGTTCTTATTACATACCCCAATTATGAGAAAAAGCAAGTTCTACTCCTTTCTTCCTCCTGTCTAAACTTATATGCATTCCTTTATACCTTTATACCTTCCTTTCTTACTCCGTTTTTAAAAAGCTTCAGAACCAAATCAATACCCCTCGAAGACCTTTGTTTTTATTATTTACCACTTGTAGTCATCTTCAAATAGGTTGAATAGCTTCTTAAGGGAAATTTGTTTCTTCTTTCCCATTAGAATACTAGTGTTTCATCAACATAGCCCTTCCAATTGCTCAAATAAATTTACCTTTCCAGGTTTCTCTTGACTCCAGTGTTTGTATTTCAAGGTTTCCACTCAACTTGTCCTTTCATTAGAAATGCTTGAAAGTGCTCTAATTCTATTGAAGATCCATTTCCCCCCTAAGATCACACTTAGCTTTTTTGGGTGAATTATTCTTGGTAGTAAGTCCATATCTTTTGCCTTTTGGAATGTTATGTTCCAAACTCTTCTCTTGTTTATAGTGGAAGAAGCTGCTAGGTTGTATGTGATCCTGACTGGGATTCCTTGGTACGTGAACCCCTTCTTTCTGTATGCTTAAAATATCTTTTATTTGATGTGGAAGCTTTGGATTTTACCTATGGAACTCCTGGGATTTTATTTCTGGACTTTCCTTTAGAAGGCAGTCAAAGCATTCTTCTTACCTTTACTTTGCCTTAGATTTGTACAGTTTTCATTTATGATTTTTTTTGAAACGTAATTCCCAGGTTTTTTAACAAATGATTTTCAAGTAGTTGAGTGATTCATAAATTCTCTTGACCTGTTTTTGGATTCAGTTGTTTTTGATGTTAGCTATCTTGTATTTCCTTCTGTTTTTTTTTTCAATTTTTTGATGTTTTAATATTTCTTGCTGTTTTATGGAGACATTGATTTTTGTTTAGTCTATAATAATTTTTAATTGGTCTATTACTTGGATAAGGTTTACCATTTTGTCTTCTAAGTGGTTTATTCTCCTTGCAATTCTTTCCTTAAGGGCTTTTGTTTCTTTTTTTTTCCTCCCCTCTTGCTTCATTGCTTCATGTAGTCTTTGGAGGAAATCCATTTTTCCTTGAAAATGTACTTGTGGTTTTTACAGAGTTACTTTTTTCTTCTGGACTGGATTTTAGGAGGCATCTTTAAATCTACAATACTTTTAAAATACTGGTTGGCTTACCTTGGTTTACTTTTCTCTCTAGCTTTAGTTCTTGAATTGGATCTTCATGCCAAGGCCAGATTTTGCCTCCTGTTGAGCTTTTGAGTGGGGTGATTGACCTTGCTTAGTCTTGCTGTGGGTCACTTGGGTTCCAATGCTTATCTTTATCTCTAATGGTGAGCCCCCCTCCTCTACCCTGGATCTTTGACAGCCAGAGCATTGGATTTTCAGGACTTTCATGGCATCTCAGAACTGAGTGATAGGGACTTTTGAGTTCCTGAAATCCTGGGTTGTCCTGATATGAGTGCTGCCTTGCATATTCACTTAATATAGTTTCTGTTGCATTTGTTTTTCATTATTAATTTATTGTGTATTTCAGCTTTTTACTAGAATAAGTGTGTAGGAGCTGGGCAATCTGCCTCCATTCAAGTAGCCATCTTGGATAGAATCGACAATATTGTACTTTTATTGTTCTATCTATCTAACATTTCCATCTGTATCTCTTTTAATGCATTCTTATTCCCTTTCAACTCATTAAACATAATGTAAGTTATGCTCAATCTTTAAGATCCTTTTTATACAGAGCAGCTTAGTGTTGAAAAGTGCCTGAAAACATTCTTGTATAAAAATTATATTAATTATCAAAGGATGTAAGTTGTTGCCACTGTTATAGATGCACATTTTGATACCTAGAAGATAGAACAATGACTTTATTTTAATAAAAATAGATAACATGTATATGAAGAAACACAACTTTAAGATGGGATTTGAGCAGTTTTGGACAGAAAATAAACTGTGGTATAAACATGAGGATGTCAATCTCTATGTGAACAATGCATAATGATACTTCACTTGGGTAGAAAGTTTGGTATCTTAAAAAGACAGAGAAGGATCTTTTATTTACTAAAAATAAGACAATATGAGGGAAATAAATACAGTTTCAAGGGCAAGGGATGTAAAGGAAAAGAAAGAGTCAAAGATACAGCCAAGGTTTTAAATATTAGAGACTGGGTATATGGTGGTGCCACTGACAAAAGAATCAGAAGGAGGATCACATTTTGGAAGAAATATACTGTGCTCAGTTTTAGACATGTTGGTTTTGAGGTATCAGTCAGATGTCTGTTTAGAGATGTCCCATAGACAATTTGAAATGAAGGTCTGAGGCTCACGATAAAGATCAGAGTTGAAGATAGAGATTTGAGAGTCAAATGTGTGGAGATTAAAAAAAAAGTTGGTGTGAATGAGGTTGTAAAGGGGGAAGAACATATATAGAGAAGAGAACAGGGGATGAAGACAGAGCCTTAGAAAACATCATCTTTCAGAGTTAATAGGAAAAGCCATGGAAGGAAACAACAACAGCTGAGAATTAGGAGGCAAACCAGGAAATTCAGTGCATAGGGCAAAGGAGGGGAGTACGTCAGAAGGAAATAATGGAGTAGTCAGTGATATCAAAGGTTGAAAATAATTTAGGTTGGAGAATGCACAGAGTTTGAATTTGGCTCTAAAGAAAGAGCATATGACCTTGGAGAGAGGTTTCAGTAGATTGGTGGGATGAAGGCAGAGTACAAGGATGTTTTGCTACTTTTTCCAGAAGTTTGTCAATGAAAGGAAGGACAATTGGTCTCTTTGTTTCTAGTTTCTCCTGTTTCCAATCTGTTCCCCACACAGATGCCAAACTGTCATTCCTAAAACACAGTTCTAATATAACACAATTCTGATATAACCACATTTCTGCTCAAGAAGCTTTAGCGGTTCCCTATTGCCTCTAGGATGAAGTAAAAAGACCTCTCTTTAGCATTTAATGACCTTCACAGTCTGACTCCAGCCTATGTTTCTAGGCTAATTTCATATTACTTCCTCTCATGCATGATGTATGAGAGCCAAACTGGTATATTTGCTACTTTCTGACATTATGCTACAACTCCTGCTTCTCAGTCTTACATGAGCTGCCTCTCATGCCTAGGATGTTTTCCTTTCACACCAAGACAGCTGGTGTTGCAGTGGATAGAGCACTGGATGGAGTTAGAAAGACCAGAGTTCAGAATCAAGCTAGCTGTGTGACCCTGGGCAAGTCACAATCTTTGTTTGCTTCAGTTTCCTCAACTGAGAAATGGGTATAATAATACCTTTTGGATAACCTGCTCTTTGAGTTCCTCAGAGATTGAGATATTTTATCATTTTTTGTTGTAGTATCAGCAGAAGAATATTGGTGTTTAAAAGATGGACTTTTGCAACAATGATCAGTTTGGTATCAATGAAAATACTGTGCGATTTCTTTTTATTTTAACCAAAGAATTAGTCTTATTTTTCATGGATCCATTTAAGTTTACATTCGCCTTTGACACATGAATAGCTAATTTAAAAAGGTAAGACATAAAGATACAGTATAAATAGAGTGGTTTCAGTAGCAGGGTTGTGCATATTTCCATTCTCTCCAGAGACTCTGAGCCATTCACTGCCGCCTGGGAAGAAGTCGATCTGGCCCTTGCAGTTTCTGGGGATGACAACGTATGATGATCATCAATGACAAGAGTGACTGGATCAGTCTTCTGGGTCTCAAGGGAATTCAGGAATGAAAATTATAGGGCAAAAGGAAATTGTTGCCCCTTTCATTCTCTGTCTGCTGGCTTTACTGCTGTTTGCGATCCAAGAGGGATTCAGAATCAGTGGAACATACGAGCTTGTGTTTCATAGTGCTCAGACCATCATTTCACATATTTTGCTGTCTTTGATGCCCACAGACATTAGTTCCTCTAAAAAGCAGCAGGAAGTGACTATTGTAGTCACCCTGCCTAAAAAATGCTGAACTATTTCCAATTTTCAGATAAGCAGCTTTCCCACCTGACATTTTGTTAGGTCACCCAGGGTTCTCTTCTATCTTATTAACTCTCTGTTACTTTTTCTCCTTCATAACCACCATCTACCCATCCTTTCCTTGAACCTCTTTCTTGAGAGGTTTCATGTCCTGAGTGTGAGTTTGACCAGAAAGTGTGTCAGGCAGTTGTAGGAATAGAAGCTTTTCCTCCTTTGCAAAATTCAGCTCCCCAGGGGCTGCCACAGACACATGGGAGGAAATCCAGGATCCTTTCTGACCAGTCTAGATGGAACCTCTCTCTTGGTCTCATCCTTAACCTGGACCTTCCCTTTGACTTAAGGTGGTGGCACATCTGCCTCCATGTCCTCTTCCTTGGTACTCCTCAGCCAGGGCTTGGTATCTAGTTCTTTGTCCTTTTCCTAAAAAAGTCAACCTGAGAAGGCCACAGTTTGTTTTGAATGTCATTCTTCAGTTCTGGGTCATCAGTGAAATCATTCTTCAGAATCTGAAGACTTGGTTTCATTTCCTCATCTGTCTCCTGCTTTTCCTTTTTGAGGATGATAATTTGAAATAGGCCAAAGCCTTTCACATTCATGGACTTATCCCAGTTACCCAATGTCTTCTTCATTTTGAAAGGACCGTCCTCAGTGATGCAGTGGGACTGGATCAATTCTGGATGGACTCTTGCCCAACCATGCCCATTCTTCTTTTAATATTGATCTCCCTCTCTTGTTTCTTCTTGACTGATATTTCTACCTTTGGCTCTTAATCTTCTGTTCAATGATATTAGGAGTGAAGATTTTCTTCTTGAATCCTCTGAGGATCCAGTCCCTGGAATGTACTGTAGGGAAGCAGGCCAGGATAAGGGGTGGAGTGGCCAGAGAAGTGAGAAACAGCTTCCTCCTGAGTGCTATATTCCCTTGCAGAGGTATTTCTGCCTTCCTGACTGTACCCAGTTCCCAGAGTCAGAGCTCACAATGCCACATGAGCACCTTCGTGGCCCTGAAGCTCAGGACAAGAGAAGACACTGGCTCCCTAAAGGCAGGAACAATGACAACTGCCCTCAGCTCAGGCCAGCTTGTATTCCTTCTCCTCACATCCTGCTCACTGTGTTATTGCTGTTGCACCTAAGTCTGCAAAGTTTTCCAAATGTGATCTGACCTGATCGCTTCATTTTTATCCCAAATTATTTCCCATTTGTTACACCTATCTAAGAAATACATACTAATGGACTAACTGGATATGCTGACTTCCCAAGTGCATGTCATCATCTGAGTAATATGTGTTTTTCCATTATTTTGTTTTTCATTTGTGAATGGTTAAGATGGTTGATTTTTTGGAATGACTGGAACTTCTCGAGTCAGTCTGTCAAAAAGCATTTATTAAATAAATGATTCCTATGTGCCAGGCACTGTGCTAAGCATTGGGGATATAAAGAAGAAAAAGAAAGGCAGTCCCTGCCCTCAAGAAGCTTACAGTCCAAGGGGGGAAGATAATACATGAAAGGGAGCTGAAAAGGTGGGGGAGAGATTCTGGAGGATACCTGATGTGCGGCCATGATGTTTGTGGAGTTGAAACCAAGCAGAGCAACTCATTGGAAATGATGAGTTGCTGGGAAAATTCTGAACCTTCTCTACAGGGAGACTTTGCTCTCTCCTCTAGTCATACGAGAGAGGCAACTGAGGTTACTAAGGAGGTGTTGTATATCAAAGCTGAAGCAATCTCCATGATGTCAAGATTTCTAGTGATGAGCTTATGCTGGTAATAAATAATAATAATAATAAGAAGAAATAATTACTAACATTTATATAGCTTTTTCTATGTGCCAGGCACTGTGCTAAATCCTTTACAATTATTATCTCATTTGATCCTCACAACAACCCTGATCTTATTATCCCCATTTTATAGATGAAGGAATTGAAGCAGATAGAATTGACTTGCCCAGGGTCACCCATCTAATAAGTGTCTGAGGCTGGACTTGAACTCAGGTCTTCTGGAGTCCTAACTTGATTGTTCTATCCTCTATACCACCTAGCTGCCTCAAGTGAAGATTTGCTCAAGTCTCCTCTGATTCCAGCTCCAGTACTCTTGTCAATACAATTAATTGCCTCCCAATTTTTGCACACAAGAACATGCAGCTAGTTTGATTGATCTAGCTGCATACTTCTGTCCAGTCCCCTCTTTGATAAATAGCATGCATTTTTAAGGTCGATTACAGTCAGAAGTACAATTAGTGCTCATAGAACAGAAGGCAGTTAACTATTGTACCAGGGAGTCCAGTTAGTAACTTTAGCTTCATTAGCACAATGCTTATTAATGGAAGTTTTGTGAACTTTGTGAGCACTTAAGTGATATTCAATTCAGAAATGTTAAACATTAAAGCACCAAATTATTGAAAGACATAATTTCCTAGTGGGGAAGGGCACAGTATTGAAAGCTGAAATATGAATTCTATTCATCAATATATGGTTCCAAAATACCTTTTTCTTTAAGTTGCTTTAGTATAACTACCTCTGAGGTTGCATACAAATTAAATATTTAGACTTTGAGTGTCTGTGAAGAAAGGTATAAAAAGAAATTTGTCTACATGTCAAAAAGGAAGCTACAGTGTTATCTGTAGAAAGACTTAAAATAATAACTTTCAATGGAAAGATGCTAGTTTCAGATACTCCGTATAATAGAGATTTCATTATTTCAAAAGAGCAATGATTTCACTGCTTGTAGACATGTCTTCCAAAAAATTAGATGACAACTTCTATGTCTTAGTAGATAGTCTTTATGAAATTTTGTAACCAAAAATTTCATCATCTTGTGGTTAACCTTCTGGCTATGAGACTTTGTGTCCTTAGCTAGGTTGGTCCTTGGACAACAGACAATTCGTAAACCCATCCTTAGAAAGCTTTCCGTCTTAGCAGGGTCATCTCAGCACTTGTGCTTTCTAGTATAACCTTTAAGAAGCCAGAGCCACCTTAATGCCAGGATGAACAGCTAAAATAGGACCTTAAGGAAGTTATTATATGATGATAGTAGGAAATCCTTCATTCTCTAAATAGCTGCATTTAAAAAATCACCTCTTACAAATCTTTACAAATTGTTGTTTTTAGTATTTGTAAAATTTGTAAAAGAATAATAAATTAGTTCAGTGAAAAATGTCCAATTAATTTTGTTGATTTTAGCATAATTCTTCCTTCACCAATCATAGAAGCAGTATTGGCAAATTTCTGGGACTGAGGTAATATGCACACAATCCCACTTCCATAGTCATGGTATACTCATTATATGGAATCTATGACCTTTGTGCTTCTGGGGGTGGATGGGAGAAGGGAATCTTTTGTAATTTTCATACTAAAATTGTCATAATTAGTTTAAAATGTTGGTGGCAGTATTTCTATAGGGTTTGTGCTAGCATAGTTAACTATAACTATGGGAAGAAAAAAAGAAGTAGTGTTTAGAGGTAATTTATTGCTAAGTTGACACAAACCCAGAGAGTGGAGGTATTACTCAAAGTTGGACTATCTCTATTATCATCTGTGACTAGCATTGTACCTAAAGAATAGTCTAAGCTGTTTAGAAGTTTGTAGTTGGGGGCAGCAGGACTTTTAGAAAAGGTAATAATAACATTTGTGTTTTGGTTCATTTTGATCATGCTTTTCTTCTTTAAGAGCCTGAGCACCTAGTTCTAAAGTAAACCACTATTTTATACATTCATTAACATAGATTTACATACTACTTTGGAAACCCTAGCTTCAGGTGCTAAAGATGCATAAAGTAGGTTTGTAACCTTGAATAATTTCCCTACCCAGAAAAACTGGACTTTTTATGTGCTCAGTAATTACCAAACGCATTCCTTCTTCCGTTGACTGACTCTTTTGTGAGTCAATATTTTATTTCATGTTATTCAGCTTTATTTGGTCATTTTTATTGCTTGTTTTTGACTCATGTTTTTGTAGCCTAAGCATAGCACTGGCATTCTTTCTCTTTCTGGGCTGGTGGTGGCTTGCTCATCCTATCTTAATCCACTTCAGTGGGTCCTGGTGGTTCTCATGTTCTTCAATTCTTCCTCTACTGGTTATGGAAGCAGACAGTTTTCCATTTATTCTATTGTAGCTTGTCATTTGCAAATGGTAACTATTGTCTTAGAATTTCCAGTCAGACAATTCTGAGGGGGAAGCATCATGGGAGAGTTTTGAGGTAGAGATCAAAGAATGAGAATTGAAAGTGATATTTATCATTGGTGTCTACTGGAAACAACCTGGACTGAAGGAAGAAATAGATGAGTTTAGGAAGCAGATCACTGGCCTGGCATAGAGGCATTAAATGGTAATGGCAAGGAATAGGAAATATTTGGACATCTGTGGCAGCTTCTTTTCTGCCAAAAGCAGAGCAGCTAAAAGTTACTAGAATTGCCACAATGATATTAGGATCATAAAGTTAGATCTGGAGCGGACCTTAGAGGTCATATAGTTTCTCTGTTCCTCAGATGAGGAAGTTACTTGACTTTATCAAAATCACACAGTGGTAGATTGGGGATGGAATTCAGGGCTTCTGCTCCAGATTTGACTTTCTTTCTATTGTACTATGTTACCTCCCCTTTTTCAGAAGGTAGAAGGTCCAGTGGGAAGTTAACTGCTATTCTGGACCTGATCCTTGCTAATCAGAAAGAACTGGTTGCTAAATACTAATACTTTATACACAGATGCGAATGTCAATATGATATTAATTTGTTGAGTAATGTTTATTTAGCTCTTTCAGGTATCTGTCATTTAATGTGATTGCTTTCTTTGAAATGAATAAAACATTGGACTAATATGAAGATTTGGAATTAAAGAGCTTTTATTTTAAAAGAAGGGCAGGAGAAACCTAAATGTGCTTAACCTAGGCCATCATATATTGAGGCTGTTCAATGAAGCAAGTAATAAGAGCTCATTGCTTATGCAACCTTGGCTACTGTATGGGCACATTTGGCAATTTCAGCTTAGGATCAGATCAAACAAGAGGTCAGCAGTTTTCACTTCTATGGGACAAGATAATATCCTATTCATTAAGAGAGAATATTTCCATAAATGCATGGAAAGATAGCATTACATTTTAAAATAAGGATTCTGTTTGAATTCTCTGGTGCTGAATGCATATGAGTCAAGTACATCCTCTGAGAATGTTGAAATAGCAGCTAACATATTAAAAGGGAATAGCCAGTAGGGAAACTATTATGACCATGTCTTCAATTCACAAGTATCCCCCTGGGTTCCATTTACATGTAAGGAACGTTGGGTATAAGGTTTGGGTATGTCTCTAAATGTTAAGATGCTATTGCTATAGCTCCATGGTGTGTGTGTGTGTGTGTGTGTGTGTATGTGTGAAGATTAGGTTAGAGTGCCAGATATGGAGGAATTTGAGAAATCTTGGCTCTATCACCTTTTAATACAAAGCTTTCCTGGTGCCATGAAAGTACAGAAATAAACAAGGAGCAGCTATGATTATTATGCATTGACAACTCTCCACAGGTTAAAATTATCGACATCTGACTTGTTTTGATCCTGTTGAAAACGGAGTGCTCTTATATACTCAACTATAGGCAGCAAGCAAAAATGGGTCTAAGCTTTATAAATGTTGCAAATACCTAAAAACTTCTTTAAAAAGAGAATTCTTTAATTATTTGCATAATGAACTATTTTTCAAAAATATTAAGATCTATATAATTCTTTGTCTTTGGGTATCTCATTGGCAAATGAAGATTCAAAAACTGTGCTCATCATTTTCCCTCTCTAGTTTTATAATTTTGGAGTCATTTTCTATTCTTTTTTCTTCACTTTCTCCATATACTTCAACTCTAGTTCTGCCATTTTTTCCTTTGCTGTTTTTCTTGGATTCACTCCAAGGTCCATTCTTTTTGGACCTTGAAGGATGAGTAGGATTTTCATAGGAAGAGAGGAGAAGGGAGGCTACTTTATATAGATGCAATAGTGAAGGCATGAAGTTAGGATAGTACAGTTGTGTTCTAGGAGCAATGAGCACACTAGTGTGTAACTGCAGGGGGAGATAAGACTACAAAGAGCATAGATTTGGACCTGATCATGAAAGGACTTGAAAGTAAAAGCATTTTTAGTTAATTTGGTAGGCAGTGGGAAGCCATTGATGGTTTCGGAGCAAAGGATTATACTCTGGGAAGATTAATTTATCAAAATTGTGTAGCACAGTTTGAAAGGGAGAGACTTTAAATATAAGAAAACATTTTCAAGTCAGTTAAGGCCCCCTAAGAATCTAGAATGATCATCTTCAAATTCTTTTGATTGCTCACCTCTATCAGTAAAAAATTTTGAGCACATACCTCTAATATATGTACATTTATTAATTATGTACACTACCATATTAGTGTATTATGTGCATTAAAATTTATACATGAAATTTATTACATACATTGATATAAAAATAGACATTAAAAAGGTGATATTAAGATGGAACAATGTTTTTAAAATGTTATTAATGGTATAAAATATCCTTTTGACGTTAGTGAGAGCAATGAGATTGAATATACTTTCTTAAATATGCTTTAAAATAACTCCTGTGTATGTCTATGGGGGATAAGGCTTACTTTGAAATAATAGTTGTTAATAATTATTTTTCAGTTAATATCCTTAGTGTAGCTAATCAAGTAGATGAATTTCCTTTTAAAATATTTTTAATTGGAAGATATATAACAACCAAGTAATAGGCAATAACATTCAGTAACCATAAAACTTTTCTAGAGGAATCATATTTCTCTGTGTATAGATATTCACTATTGTTGTTCAGTTGTTTTTCAGTCATGTCCAACTCTTTGAGACCTCATTTGGGGTTTTCTTGGCGAAGATACTGGAATGGTTTGCCATTTCCTTCTCCAACTCATTTTACAGATGAGGAACTGAGGCCAACAGAGTTGTGACTTGCCCAGGGTCACACAGCTAGTAAATGTCTGAGGCTGAATTTGAACTCAGGAAGGTGAGTCTTCCTGCCTCCAGGCCCAGCATTCTATCCACAAACCTCAGATGTTCCTAACCACACTTGCTCAGTTCATTCTCTGGGTGTCCCAACATCCTTAAGTCATAATTTCCCTGAGGGGTCAATGCCTCGGATAGAAAGCTAAGCAGGTTGAAGGGGAGATGAGGAACTTGTGCAATGAAAGGAGGCAGAATTGGGACTTGTTGGATTAAGAGCAGGTCTGGTTGTATTGGAGACAAGCGTCACATTAGCTATTGTGGAGGGAAGATGTGATCCACCACCCTGTTGGCTGGCCGCATGCCCTTTGAGGTCATATCTGATCTCCTTTTCACATGAAAGGTATCTTGCTCCTGCTAAGTCTGGTTTTCTCCTTTAACAGATTATCTTACATTGTGATCTCAGGCCTCCTTGTTACTCTAGCAGCATACTTTTGTGAGCCCTCCAGCTCATCACTGTCCTTCTGAAAATATGGCACCCAGAAATGAACATTCTACTCTCCCTCTTGTCTGACTAGGACAGAATATGATGGAACTATCACCTTGTCATAAGCACTATGGCTCTCAGTGTAGCATGAGATCCAATTGCCTCTTTTGGTTGTCAAAACAGTATGTTATGTTAGAAAGACCTCTGGATTTCAAGATAGAAGACCTACATCTGATATTTTCTAGCTGTGTGATCTTGGGTAAAGGCACTTAACTTAAGGTGGGTCTTGGTTTCCTCATCTGTAAAATGAGGAATGACCTCAAAAGTCCCTTCCAGGTCCAACTCTATGAACATATAATCTTTTAGTTTAGTGGTCTGTAAACTTTTTTTTGATCATGTAACCCGATCAGTAAACAATTTTTGTGTATGTGTCCCCAATATGTCTGCATTTATTTATAATAATAGCATATGGATATGCTACTATTGTAGACCCAAAAATAGAAATTAAAAAGGATGAAGTAGAATGAAATAAGAAATATATACATTTAAAAGTTATTTATTAATGGTGTCAAAATCTTTTGGCTCTTCACCAATTTTGTTTTTTGTTATTTTTAATGAGTACAATTTGATTGAATATGCTTAATTATTTCTTAAGATCTTGGTTTACCTCTATGATCACTGTACATGATTCAAAGATTCCATTCTCCTTCATTTTATTTTAATACTTGAATATGATGGCTATCAAAGCTGAAGCAATACCTCACTATCATGTGGAAATAACTCCAACCTCAAAAAGTGCATTTTTGGCTGCACTTACTACATCATGATACTCGTCTATCCATTATTTGGATATTTTATTGATTTTTTTCAGGCAAATGTCTATCTTCCCTGATGTCAGGGAGTGGAAGGATGGTCTTTGGAGGGCAGATGCCATGTCTAGAGGTTGGCTTTGTCATGTGGGAAAATCAGCTTCAACAGGGCAGGTGACAGGATGCTTGGGTGGGCTCTGATTTTCTTGCAAATGGCTCTCCTAATTTGCTGATACACTGTCTAATGAGTCTGCTTGGTTGTTCTGCTCTTGTCACTGCTATGCCTGCTCAGGCTCTGCATGGGATCCTTTTTTCTCTTGGGGGTAGAGAAAGATGAGCCCCTGTGGGCAGCAAGGAACTCAGCCTCTGGACAGTTAACCTTTATCCTGGGCCAGCCTGATTGCCAGGTCCTATGGAGGACCACACTGCTTTTAGATTCCCCATGGCATATCTGTTTTCTCCCAGGTTTTGGAGCACACATACCATGAATCATTTATTGAGGTTAAGGCTCTGAAATGGTCCCACTGCCCATAAAGCAGGGTCTACCCATGTTTGTTAGAGTCTAAACTTATTACGGGTAGGCAAAAGCTGTGCAGAGTTGGGCTACAGAACTTAAAAAGTGTGTGCAGCTAATATTTTAGTGGGGAATACAGGGAGGATGCTTGGGGACAGTGTTTGGGTGGAAAATTATAGCCTGAGATCATTGAGCTCATAATTTCTTATAGCACAATAGTATTCCATCATAATCATATACCACAACCTATTCAGCCATTCCCCAATTGACAGGCATCCCCGCAATTTCCAATTCTTTGCCACCACAAAGACAGCTGCTATTTTAGAACACATAGGTTCTCTTTCTTTTTTCCTAATCATCTTGGCAAACAGATCTAGTAGTGGTATTGCTGGATATAGGGTATAGGCAGTTTAATAACTCTTTGGGCATAATTCCAGACTGCTCTCCAAAATGGTTGGATCAGTTCATAGTTCCACCAAAAGTGAATTAGTGTCACAATAGACTTGCATGAAATAATGAAGAGAGAAATGAGCAGAACCAAGAGAACATTGTATAAATAACAACAATGTTGTTTTAAGAACAACTTTGAGTAACTATGTCATTTTGACTATTATAAATACCCAAATTAAATACATATGAAAGAACACATTCTCTGCATCCAGAGAAAGAACTGACAAATAGATATATAGAATGGTTTTACATACATATATACATGCATACATACATAACTTTATTATATATTTTTAAAAAATAGCAAGTTGTACATAATAGATTTGCAGTTTCATGTATAATCATCCTTTTTTCTGTTCTACCATGTTATAAAAATGTTTGTTTTATTTCTTAAGTTCAGAATAAAATAAATTAAATAAAAAAATGAGACTATAGCTCATCTACCAGTCTGCCTGGAGAGGAATGCATATGACTGACTGTCCAGGGCAGCTTATATTGGGCACAGGAAGCAGGAAGGAGAATAACAAAGACAAGTATTGGCTGCAAGTGCTCTAAATTGTTCTACTCCTCTCCTCAGCTTTAGTATTTTCTCTGTTCCCTCCAGTGGATTGGACTGCATCCCCCATTTGAACACTACTGCATTAATTTTCTAGATGGTCTTGTTTTAACTTGATTTTTGTTCTGATTGTATCAAACTCCACAATTAGGTAGTAGACTATGATAGTAAATCAATATATAGCTCTAGGATGGAATTGCATGTGTGTAATGAGTTGGACTCAGAACTGAAAAGGAGGAACAGAAAGGAGTGGAGTCTACTTCCAAAATTGTATCTTGCTTGTAATAATCCCAGACTGTGCCCAGGTGCAAAGACCCATCTTTTCATTGCAAATGTTCTCCTGGAAATATCTCATGATTGTGAATCTTTGAGCACTAGCTATAGTCATTGGGGAAAGTATATTGCACAGAAGAGGCCCATGGTGAATGCAAGTGATCTGGAACAAATGTCAATATGTCCATATTTAAGCACATAAAGTGCTTTAAGGGGTATCACTGGAGGCAGCTAGGTGGTGTAATAGATAGGTAGATAGATAGATAGATAGATAGATAGATAGATAGATAGACAGAGTGCTGCAACTTGAGCTCAAATCCTGCCTCAGACATTTATTAGCTGTGTGGGAAGCCACTTCATCTCATATAGCCTCAGTTTTCCCATCTGTAAAAAGGAATAGCACCTGTCTCTCAGGATTGCTGGGATCAAATGAGATACTATATGTAAAGTACTTTGTAAACTTTAAGGTGATATGTAAATGTGAGCAATTATTATCTTTGTTATCACTGAGTAAACATGTGGATAACAAATGGACAGCTTATTTACATTTTACTTTGTTGGAAAAGTGGAGCTACCATAATCTTTTGAATAGGAGAGTAACATGATTTGAGATTACTTCTTTATTTAATTTTAGTAGAGGGAAGGATTGATTCAGATCAGTTAGGAGGCAAATTGCAATACTCATGGCAGTAAGGAGGGCCTGAGCTAGGTTGATAGCAGTGGAAATTCAATAAATTCAACAAACATTTATTGTTTACAATGTGGAAAGGGGTACAAAGCTGAAAAAGAACACAATTTCTGCCTTCAAGGAGTTTACCTTCTAATGGAGGATAAATAGAATTTGACAAGGGTAAAAGAGCTACTAGAAAAAGCTGTTTCTATCTCTAACTTCTATTTCTTTGTTTTTCACCCAGCTCTTAGGCCCTGGTCATCTGACTTTCATCTCCATCACTTTTACTGAAATTAATCTCTGAGCTCACCAATGATAACTTTGCTCCTAAACACATCAGCCTCTTATGAGTTATTCTTTGCAGCATTTGACAGTGTCTGCCATCCTCCACAATCTGGAAACTCCTCTCTCTCTCGATTTTCATAACCCAGCCCTCTTCTTGGCCTACTCCTACCTGTGTGACCCACACTTTTTTGTCCTCTGGGAAGGACCATCATCCATGTCCTTCTCCCTAGATGAGGCTGTGTGTACTCTAAGGGTCTGTGTTTAGTATACTTCTCTACACACATTATCTTTCTTACTGCTCGCATCAATTCCTAAGGATTTAGTTATTGTTTATGTGCAGATGACTCCCAAATCTACATGTACAGCCCTCATTTCTTTCCTGATATCCAGTCCCACATCTCCAACTGCCTGTTAGATATCTCCACCTGGACGTCCCTTACAAATTTCAAACCTTACGTGCACAAAACAGAACTCATCATCTCCCCGCCCCCAAAGTGCGCCCCTCTTCTTAACACTCCTATTTCTTTTGAAAGCAGTACTATCCTTCCAGTCACCCAGGTTTTCAGTCTTGATATAATCCTTGTCTCCTCTAATTCCCCTCCCCCACCCCATATCCCGCCAATTGCCCATTTTTATGAATTTTACTGCCACAAAATCTCCCTATTTGTCCTTTTCTTTATCTTCACTCACTTCACAACCATTTCAGTTGAGGCAGGCCCTGATCACCTGTCTTCTATTTCAGTATACTCCTAATTGTGCTCCCTACTTCAAATCTTTCCCTGATCCAATCCATCCTCTACACAGATGGCAAATTGATTTTCCTAAAATGCCCCCAAACCCCCAAATGAAACAAACCAAAAACGTAAGGTTCAGTGGTTTCCCTTAGCATCCAGGGTACAGTCAAAACATCTCTGTTTGACTTTTAAAGAGCTTTATACTCTTGTTCCAGCTGTTTTTTCCCCAGGATGCTTAAACCTTGCTAACCCTCACACATGCTACATTCTAGCCAAATTGTTTTACTTACTGTCCTGGCACAGACCATCATCACCCTCTTCTCCTCACCCTGTGCCTTTTCATATCTCGTTCTCTATGTCTGCAATAGTCTCCTTGTACACCCCTGCTTCCTGGAATATTTGTTCCTTCCCAGACTTCTACAAGACGCCTTTACCAACTCCCCAATTTTTAGCATTGCATCATAACTGTGTACATGTTTTTTACTATAAAGTAGAATATAAGATCCTGGAGAGCAGGGGCTATCTCATTTTTGTCTTTGTATCTACCTAGCACACTTCCTGGCAAGTAGTTCATGCTTAATAAATACTTGTTGATGAATTGAATCCCCTCATTTCACGAAGACATTGAGTCCTGAAGAGGTCTTGCCCAAGGTAACACAGAAAGAACTAAACCCAGATCCCCTAGCCCCAGCTCTTGGGCCCTTTCTTCTGTCCTATGGCTGTATCCTGCTGTAAGAAGGTCCTGCTGAGTGTCTTGTGAAGATTCTGATCCCTGTCACCATATTACCCATGTCACTGAGCACATTAGCAGATTATTGCTTCAGGTAAAATCCCCTTTGAATGATGTCCCCAGATGTCCCTACTAAAAACTCAAGTACATAATCTGCTCATTATGTTGAGTATTGTGCCATAGGTACACCTTGAATTTCAATTTTTTCTTGCAGAATCAGAAATGATTTATGCTGCACTGCAGACTTAATTGTATAATATTTTTACAGCCTAGCTGTCATGTGGATTACATAATTCTATTCAACAAATATTAACTATGATAGTAAATTTCCATTTATCTAGAATGCAGAAAACTGAAATACTCAAGTTAGATTCTTCCATCCCCTTGGACTCTGGTTTTGTTGTTTAAAAAAAATGAAATTACAAACAAGCGAGCCAGTGTTGCGGGGTTATTTTTCATTTTGTAAAAAGCAACTTTCAGAGCATGACAACACAGATTCAGCCCAACTTCCTACAATGCCTATATCTATGTTGCTTTACAATGTTAATTTATGTTCAAAGTCATGACCTGAGACATTGAGAAATATTGACGTCTGTGCTGTGTATTTTGTTTTCTAAGTCTGTGACCAGTAATGCATTTTGTTATGTACTATGGACTATGACTATTGGACAATGAATTAGAATATCCCATTCTCTCATGATTTTATTTAAACAGAAGCATCTGCTATTTGGACTTAGTTGTTGTGACTATAGAAGCAAATTAGTGCTGAGTTCTGATCACTTTGGAAAGAGGGGACCTACAAGTTTTCCTTAGGTGGGATCTGTGGTTTCTCTTTTTGACCGGACTGTGACTACCTTGGTGCAGGGAGTTCTTGCTGGGAACAGCTTCCTCTGTCAACATAGGTGGATATATTTTCTGCAATTGGTAATTACTTTCCTTGGGTCTTAAGAGGTGAAGGGCCCTGGCCAGCCACGACTAGAACACAGGTCTTCCTGATTCTTACACTAGTTTTCTTTGCACTGCACTGCCCTGCCTGCCTTTCAGTTATATGTGGTGTAAGAGGGAGAAGGGTAAGAATTCTATTGCTAGAAATATTACTATGGAAGTTTTAGGTGATCACAATTACTCTAATGCCCTAACATGTATTCTTTTTCTTTAGGGACTTTCTTCCTCGAGGGTCAGGCATTGTAACAAGACGACCCCTTGTTCTGCAGCTTGTCACTTCCAAAGCAGGTAATGAGAAATACTTTTCCATTCTTAATGCATTGTGCAGATTGTTTTCCAACTCATAGGGAAAAGATTAGAACATTGTGCAGGTTGTTTCCCGATTCATAGAGAAAAGGTTCCCTGTGAATAACTTCTTTCTGATGTTTTGAATAGTTTTCCAGATTCTTCTCCAAAGCTGTACCTTTCTCAGTTCAATTAGAAGATCCAGAGAAAGGCCTCCAAAATACTGAGGTAGATGCAACTAAGTATCAAAGTAAGGGTTATACTTAGGAATGTGGTATTTAAAAGATAAAATAGGCACCTGGAATTTCCTATTGTAAGAATGCAATTCAGTGATATCCTGATACATTTTCTTTTGGTAATGACATGAATTTGATAATTAGAAATGCTATTCTTTGAAAATTATCCTTTGGAAATATGTACTCTATTCATATGATCATATATGTACTCAGGTCACATATGTTTTATTGCTTGTGTCTGACTGATATTATTATGGCATAGTAATTGTCTGTTGATGATACATTGGGTTGCCAGGTGTTGATTTTACTTGCACATATTTTTTATATCTGTTGTCTTTTCTCCGCTGACACTGTACCATACTAATTTAGTTCCTTATCATCCAGGCTCCTAATTGATCTTTCAGATCTCTAATCCATCCACCAAAATTGCCAAATTAACCATCCTCAAGCACAGGGCTGATCATGCTGGGTCCATTCTCAGAAGTCTTCAGTGGCTTCTTTCTGAATGTAGAGGAAAAAATTAAAATGCCTCAGGCATTTAAAGGCATTTAAAACCTGACTCCAATCTACCTTTCTAGACGTTACTCATTTCTTCTCTTGATTATTCTGTTTCAGCCAAATTGATGGGTGAGCGGTCTCCTTGGCTTGCTGCTCCATCTCCTGTCCCTCTCTCTTCACAGACTTTCCCCGTGTCTGGAATGTGCCTCCTCACTTTCTTCTCTTAGAATCCTGAGGTTCCTTGATGACTTGTTAATTGTCCCCTCTTCTGGGAATCCTTGACTGGTCACCCTAGTTAAGGCATTCTCCCTCCTTAGAGTGTCTTAGCCTTTGAAGTACCTTCCAGTTATGGATTTTTGATCCTATGATCTTATATTACTTATCTGTGTCACCTGTTGGAAGGTAGGAACTGTTCTTTTTTAGGCTTGCATCTTCTCTGATCGGCACAGTTTCTTGTATGTAGTAGGTTGAAATTGTTGTTGAATTGAAAAGAATTGAATATAGATCAATAAAATGGTTGTGGATCTTTGTCATTCTGAAGGATAAATTTATAGTCTTTGCGGTATTGATTAAAACAAGAATTCTATAGCAAATCAAGAGATGTTATAATAGCATGAATCTGGCTAAGGAAGAAGTGAGTATTTATATAATGTTATCATTTAATATTCATACCTATTTTGCCAGAGACTATGGTAAATTAGGGTATGATGTGATCCATTCAATTAAGGAGGTGGAATTTGAAATATTGAAGGACACTCCTGGTATACTGAATGATATATTTACATGTATGAATTTGGGAGTAGAAGACTCAGACAATAATGGTAATAATAGCTAGCATTTATATAGTGCTTGAAGAGCGCTTTACACATGTTAACTTATTTGATTCTCACCACAACTCTGTAAGGTAGGTGCTATTATTATCCCCATTTTACAGATGAGAAAACTGAGGCAGAGAGTGGTAATGACTTGTGCAGGGTCTCATAGCTGAGGACTGTCTGAGGCAGAATTAGATCTCAGGCCTTACTGATTCTAAGTTTGGAGCTTTATTCACTTCTCGACGCAGCTGATGAAGGAAATGGTAGGAGGATTAGAGGGAGAAAAGCCTGTTTCTATGAGGCAGCTTTGTGAAGTCACCATGTAACAGACATTGGCTTGAGATGAGGGGGAGCATCCACAGGTGGAGTGTGGCTATCTCGGAGGCCCTCAGGTGGGTCTCAAGGACCCCTGGTCAGTGATGGTGGGGAGAGAATTCTTCTTCAAGTCCTCTTCCAAATCTGACCCTATGGGGTTCTGTTTTGACTTGGCATTTAAGTGCCATTTTAAATGGATTTGATCCTTTCTTTATTCCTTGGATCCCGATTTTGTTGTCCAAAATAGTCTTTCCACTTTTACGTCATCTGCAAATTTGGTAAGCATATTATCAATGCCTTCATTCAAGTCCTTGATAATATTGTTGAACAGCATAGGTTCCTGGGGGATTCTGTTAAAGTCTTCTCTTTAGGTCTTTGTTGTTCAGTCATTTGCAGTCACGGCCGACTCTTTGTGACTGCATTTGGGATTTTCTTGGCAAAGATACTGGAGTAGTTTTCCATTTCCTTCTGCAGCTCATTTTACAGATGAGAAAACTGAGGTATACAGGGTTAAATGACTTACCCAAGGTCACACAGCTAGGAAGTTTCTGAGGACATATCTGAACTCAGGAAGATGAGACTTCCTGATTCCAGGCCCGGCTTTCTATCTACTACACCACCTACCTGCCCCCTCTCTCTAGGTTTATAATGTAATAATAATTACTCTGTGGGTTTGGTAATATATTATTCATTCAATTATTTCTGAATTCAGTGTATTGTCATTTAGCCCAAATCTCTTGGTATTGTCTAAGAGATATCATGAGAGCCTTTATTAATTTCTTTGCTGAAATCTGGGTTTATTTTTGCTGAATCAGAGGAATGATACATTCCTCTGATTTACCAGAATAATAATCCTGACAGAAAAGCTCTTTGTAGCATGTTCTTGCTGAAGCCACTGTTTTTTGGTGCTATGTACTTACCTTATTATTGTGGCATGTCTTGATCTCCCTAGCCATTTCATGTGGGAGAGAAATTAGCCTTTTCCATCCGGAGCAGAGGGCAGAACTAGGGGCAATGGGCAGATGCTACAGGGATGGATAGAATAGCTTAGAATAAAGAGACAACTCCTGACAATTAGAGGTGTTCAAAATGGAGTGAATCCACTCAGTGACTGCTTATTAGGGGGATATCATAGGACCTCTAAGTTCTTTCTAAATTTGTAGTTCTACAATTCTATGAGTCTGCAGTGCAACAAACTTGGATGATCAGTTTTCAGGGAATTAGAATCCAATAAAATACATTAAAAATAAAACTATTCAGAATTCATTTAATCTTTGAGCTTTCTTTAAATATTCTGGAATCTAATGGTGCCTCTGGGTCATTATTTTGAATATCAGTTATCTTAGGCTACTAAAAATACATATTGACTTAATTTGTATTAATGACATAATATATTTGTATTGAATTTAAAAATTAATCCTCAGTATTTATCCCAAAGAGGTAAATAATAAAAAAGAAACTTCCCTTATATCTCAAAATCTTCAAAGCATCACTTTTGTGGTAGCACGGAACTGAAATAGAAGTAGAGGCCCCTTGATTATGAAATTCTTAAACAAGTTATGATAAATGATTATAAAGGGCTATTGCTATGTTGTTAAGAGACAACATGAAAAATTCAAGAAGCAAGAAGAAGCGAATGGTATGAGAAAGGAACTGGAGGTTCAAATCATCAAGAAACAGCAGAGTCAGACTTTAGAATGACAATATCAAACAACGAATTTTGTAGTCAACAAGGTAAAAAAAAGGTCACATTTTAAGGAGGAACAATAAGAATGACATAAGATTACTCCTTGTTTTTTAAAAAACATCAAAGCAAAAATTGTAACATTTTGTCCCAGAAAGCAACAAAGATTGATGCCACCTCACAAAAATATATATTACACAAAACTGTATGATACAAAACAAAGAATCAGAGAAAATAATTGGATATTTAACCAAAAGGAAAAATTCAAGTAATTCCTTCCTCAGAATCCAGAGTTGAGCAGGAGCAGCACGTTCATTGTGAAAAGTGTTTAAACAGAAGAAAATTAAGAACTTTCAGATAATAATGAAAGAATAAGAAATGAAATGTGTGTTTTTATGTGATTAGAGCTAAACAAAGCCAGGAATGTAGGCTGGGGAAGGATTTTTGTTTGATTTTTTTAGAAAACAAACACCTTGCTCTTCTGAGAAACATTGAGAACAAAGTTTTAAGTGGCTGGAGATTCTGAGAGTCAAGAAATATAAAAAAGAAAATCAAGAAGAATGTAGTGACAAGTGAATGAACATTTCAGGGGGAAAATATCATTCTTACATGTAGATAGTGCAATAATACAGAAGATCTTGAGCAGGAAGAAGAGAGGATGTGAAAAGTATGTCCCAGGAAAAGACTGGCGAAGAACTCAGGAGGAGAGGTGGGTAAGAAACTTTTAATTTCTCTCCTGCCCTTGGGGGTGTTATAAAGGTGAGGTTAAACATTGTAGGTACATCATAAAAGGAGAAGTTGGAGGCATATACCAGCAGCAAAAGGAGAATACTCTACCAACATTGCAATGGGATCCCAAAGTAGGAACAGGGGAAAATAAGGTTTTTGCAAAGAGCTCTGTTGGGGATCACTTTGAGGAACTTCACAAGATCAGATTCTTTAAGCTGGTGTTGTGTACTTAATACTAACTTCCCTTGAGGGAAAGAGAGTTGTTATTATCTCAGGGTGACATACCTCAGAGAAGGTTGAGCAGTGGCTAATAGGTATGGCATTAACAGAGATAGTCAGCATTAGCATGACATAGTATATAGAGTGCTGTATTTGGAGTCTGAAAGGCCAATCTTAGACATATACTTTGTGACCCTTGGCAAGTCTCATTTTCCTTTCTGTGTCTCAGTTTCCTCATGTATAAAAGGAAAGGGTTAAATATAATGGCCTCCAAGCTTCCTTCAACTCTAAATCTATGACTAGGATAGACACGTGTGTGTGTGTGTGTGTGTGTGTGTGTCTGTGTCTGTGTCTGTGTGTCTGTGTGTCTGTGTCTGTGTGTGTGTGTGTATAGGTACGTAAGAAAGTCTAAAACAAATTATAATCCCCAAAATGAATAAATGTAATTCTACAATATTTTAAAAACTCCAACAATTTGCTGAACAACAGATATAAATACAAAAAATTTAGGTACATATAGAGTGGAAATGAAGGGATGGAAGAAAAGCTAAGGAACGGATACAGTTAAGATTTCAGATAAAGCAATATTAAAAATGGATTATATAAGGGAAGCAAACAGGGAAATTATATTATGCTTAAAGATACAATTGACAACGAAATGACAGTGACATTAAATCTATATTCATCAAGTGCTACCATATCTTCTTTTAAAATTTTTTTGAATACTATTTTTCTAACTTATAAGTAAACATTTTTACTGTTTGTTTTTTAAAAATTTGAGTTCCAAATTCTCTTCCTCCCTCCCATTCTACCTCCCTGAGACAGTAATTTGATGTAGATTACACATGTGTAATCATGCAAAACATATTTCAATATTAATCATGTTGTAAAAGAAATCACAGACAAAAAACCCATTCACGAAAATAAAGAAAGTGAAAAATAGTATGCTTCAATCTGCCTTCAGACTCCATCAGTTCTTTCTCTGGAGATGGCTAGCACTTTTCATCATGAGTCCTTTGGAACTGTCTTGGATCATCATACTGCTGAGAGTAGCTAAATCATTCACATTTGATCATTATACAATATTGCTGGTACTGTTCACAATGTGCTCATTTAACTTTGCATCAATTCATGTAACTCTTTCCAGGTTTTTCTGAAATCATACTGCTCATCATTTCTCATAGCACAAAAGTATTCTGTTACAGTCCCATACCACAATTGGTTCAGCCATTCCTCAGTTGTTGGACAGTCCCTCAGTTTCCAATTCCTTGCTACCACAAAAAGAGTTACTATAAATATTTTCATATAAATAAGTCCTTTCCCCCTTTTTTTGAGGGGGAGAGCTTTTTGGGATACAAACCTAATAGTGGTATTGTTGGATCAAAGTGTATGCAGAGTTTTATAGCTCTTTGGGCATAGTTACAAATTGCTCTTCAGAATGATTGGATCAGTTCACAACTCCACCAACAGTGCATTAGTGTCTGAATTTTCCCACATCTCCTCCAACATTTATCATTTTTCTTTTCTGTCATATTAGCCAATCTGATAGGTGTGAGATGGTACCTCAGAGTTGTTTTAATGTGCATTTCTCTAATCAATAGTGATTTAGAGCAATTTTTTTATGTGACTACAGATAGCTTTGATTTCTTTATCTGAAAATTGCCTATTCATATTCTTTGACCATTTATTGAGGATTGATTTGTATTCTTATAAATTTGACTCAGTTCTCTACATATTTGAGAAATGAGGCCTTTATTAGAGACACTTGCTGTAATAATTTTCCCCAGCTTTCTACTTTCCTTCTAATCTTGGTTGCATTGGTTTTGTTTGTGCGAAAACTTTTAAATTTAACATAATGAAAACTATCCATTTTATATCTTGTAATACTCTCCATTTCTTGTTTGGTCATAAATTTTTCCCTTTTCCATAGATCTGACAGGTAAACTATTCCTTACTCTCCTAATTTGCTTGTGGTATTACCCTTTATGTCTAAATCATGGATCCATTTTGACCTTTCTTGGTATACAGTGTAAGATGCTGGTCCATACCTAGTTTCTGCCATACTGTTTTCTAGTTTTCCCAGTAGTTTTTGTCAAATAGTGAGTTCTTATCCCAGAAGCTGGGGTCTTTAGTTTTATCAAACACTGGATTACTATGGTCATTTTTTTCTTAGTCTTGTGTGTCAAGTTTATTCCACTGACCCACCACTCTATTTCTTATCCAGTACCATATTGTTCCACGATTATTGCTTTATAATATAATTCGAGATGTATTATGACTAGGCCACCTCCCTTCACATTTTCCCCCCATTAATTCTCTTGATATTCTTGATCTTTTGTTCTCCTAGATGAATTTTGTTATTATTTTTTCTATCTCTATAAAATAATTTTTGGTAGTTTGATTGGTGTGGTACTGAATAAGTAAATTAGGTAGAATTGTCTTTTTTTTTATTATATTGTCTCAGTCTACCATGAGTAATTGATATTTTTCCAGTTGTTAAGATCTGACCTTATTTGTGTGAAAAATGTTTTGTAATCATGTTCATATAGTTCCTGGGTTTGCCTTGTCAGGTAGACTCCAAGTGCTTTATATTGTCTATAGTTGTTTTAAATTGAATTTCTCTTTTTATCTCTTGCTGCTGGACTTTGTTGGTAATATATAAAAATACTGAAGATTTATGTGGGTTTCTTTTATATCCTGAAACTTTGCTAAAGTTGTTAATTATTTCAACTAGCTTTTTAGTTGATTCTCTAGGATTCTGTAAGTATACCATCATATCATCTGCAAAATAATAGTTTTTCTTCTTCATTGCTTATTCTAATTCCTTCAATTTCTTTTTCTTCTTTTATCACTGTGGCTAATATATCTACATACCATCTTCTTTTGAAATTTATTTTTATTTATGCCTTCTATTTTGACATCACATTCCTTTAATATCTCCTTCCTTCTCCCCCTGTGCCAGTGTTCCTTGGTAATAAAAATTTAAAAAGGAAAAGAAATGGCATATAAAAACCAACCACATAATAATAATAATAACAATAGCTAACATTTATATAGAATCTACTCTGTGACAGGCACTGTGCTAAATGCTTTACAATTATTATTTCATTTGATTCACACAACAACCCTTGGAGATAGGAGCTATTGTTATTCCCATTTTATAGGTGGGGAAACTGAGGCAAATAGTGGTTAAATGACTTGCCCAGGATCCCACAAGTCTTCCAGACTCCAGGTCTACCTACTCTCTGCACTGGATTACATGCTGAGGTGTGCGCAGTTTAGTGATTTTTAGCTATAATTTCAAATTGCTTTCCAGAATTATTAGAGCAATTCACAGCTCCAGGGACAGCACATTGGTCTATCTGTTCTCCCACAGCCCCAGGGAAGTGAATTTTCTTAATTCTTTTACAGCGTCAAGTTTAATCATTATAATCATGTAATATTCATTTCCTTGTACTGTCATTTCCATTTATATTGTTGTGGTTATTAGTAAGTCAGTCAGCCAGCATTTATTAAATACCTACTACGTGCCAAGCACTGCACTTAGTGCTGCAGATAAGAAGAAAGGCAACTCCCCCAAAACAAAACCAAAAAGCAGTCCCTGCTCTCAAGGAAGTCTCAGTCTAATGAGGGAGACCAGGTGCCAACAACTATTTACAAACAAGACCTATCCTGAATAAATTGGGGGTGCTCTTAGAAGGAAGGCACTAAATTAAGGAGGTTTGGGAACTGGTCTTATAGAAGGCAGGACTTGAAGGAAGCTAGGAGGCACAGATGAGAAGAGAGAATTCTAGGCAGCAGCATTAGGCAGCAAAGATGCCTGGAGTAGGGAGGTAGTATCATGGGTAAGGAATGGCCAGGAGGCTGATGTTGCTGGATCACTGAGGATATGGAGGGGAGCAAGGGGTAAGAAGACTGGGAAGGTTGGTAGGGACCAGACAGGGAGGATTTTATCTTTGTTGCTGGTAGGAATAGAAAATAAATGGAGTTTATTGAATGGTGGGGGGGAGGGGATGGTGTTTGGATATATAAAAAAATTCACCAAAACCACTCAATACATAAATACGATCGTGTGCCCAAGTCATTTCTGATTGTAATAAGATACAAGGTTCAGTACTATTATTATTTCTCGATTCTTTAGAGAAGCAAATGGGCATTCTAGTGGCCAAAGATTAAGGGTAACAGTTTGATTAGAGGTATCCTTAAGAAACAGATATTCTAATCCCCCCAGTACTTTAGTATTATTAGTATAAATGACACCAATATTATCTTCATAAGTCAACACTCGCAACCAAGGAGGGAAAGGAAAATAAGTCCAATGCTGGTCACAATGTCCATATGACCGCCAGGTAGAGAGCAGGGCAATTACTGCAATGAAAACAAACTCTGAGGTCTGGGGTTTCCCCTGAGCATGTACTAATGCCATGGCTTTAAAGGAGAGAGTTTTTATTTGACCCCAAGTAGGAAGCTGCAATTCAGGCTGTGTAACTTTTCTTCGTTTAGGCTGTCTTTTCCTTGTCTTCATAGCTCGCTTCCGTTTCTGCTGCAGGTTCAACTCCTTCATCTGGGCGGTGAGTAGTGGAACAGGCTCAGACATTTTTCTCTGGAATCCAGTCAGGTTTATCAAAGGTTTCTGGAAAGATACAAGCATACCCTCGCCCCCAGGTTAATAATGGATCTGGCCCTTCCCACTTCCCTGTAAGTGGGTCCTTCCACATAACTCTGGCTTCAGGAAGCCTGCATTTTTGAAAGTGTTTTTCTGCAGGTGTAATCCCATCTTTATTGACATTCAAAAAATTTCAGTTTAAGATATGGAAGGAGTGGTAGTCCATACTACTCCCCTTTTTTGTTTATTTAAGTAAGTTTTGATGTCTTTATTTTTTTGTTCTACTAAGGCTTTTACTTTTCTTAATTCTATGTCTCTCATGAGGGTAGAATTTCCCAAAGGCTGAATTTTACTCCATCTTCTCTCTCTTTTCTATGTTATTGTATTTGTAAACCTTATGACAGCTTTTTTTTTGTATTGTGACTCATTCTTACTAATATCACTTCATGAAGAAGACAATATTAATTGAGCATAGTTATGTGTTTTAGGACCCACATTGTGCCCTGAATTGTGAAGCCCTGGTCCTAATCTCAGACCCTGTTATTATCATTCATCACTTCTAAGGCCAGGTTATCCCAACTTTGGTTCTATATGGGAACTGCCTGCCCTTGAACTAAGCATACACTTAAAAAAATACTAGACAATAAAAAAAATTAACAACTCTAAAAAAAATATAAAAGAAGAAATCTTAAAAATTAAAGTAGAGAAACTTTTAACTAATAGATTAGAACTGATAAACACAGCTTAGAGGTTTTTTTTGAAAAGGCTAACATAATCTGTAAACTATAAAATAATATGATCAGAAAAAGAGAAGAAAATTACACTACCAGAATAAAAAATGAACAAGGAAAAGTTACAACAGAAAGGGAATACTTTCTAGAAACTAGCTTTCTCAACAATGATAGCAGCTTATTTATTTGGCATATGTAGTAAGTATGTAATCTGCTCAAAACGCATCAATATTACCTATTGTTTCTGGAATAAAGTTTGAACTGCCTATGCCTGACATTCAAGATTTTGCTGAGTCTCTCATCATCCTACTCAAGGTCACCACGGCTATATTATATACTACTTCCCTCCTTGTATCCCAAACAGGACTAGTTATTGTCCTTCACCCATGCCCCTCACTTTCTTGCCTCTGTACCTTTGCTAAACCTGTTTCCAGTATCTTAAAAGTCCTGTACTTACCCTCTCTACCTGTCAAATTCCTACCCATCTTTGGAAATGTTATCACCTGAAAACTTTCCCTTGATTTTTTTCTGATTTTATAGTTTAGTTAATAACACCAGCGTTTGTATAGTATATACCTTATTTTGTTTGAACTTCCCAGTAAACTCTATAAAGTACTTTCTACAGTATTATATCCTTTAACTGCTCTGTTAAGTGCCATGAGGGCATTGACCCTTCCCTCAGGAACCAGCAGAACCTTTTGCATACTGTGGGCGCTTATTGTTAAATATCAACATATTCTGTCCTTCCATCCCTCTACCCACTCCCTACCCCCATCACTGGATTTAATACTAGAAAGGAGAATACATTGTTGTGAAGAAAAATGGAAGCTTTGGATATTACTGTAAAATGCTTTACAAAATCCATATATACCTTTATATAAGCTTATAGAAAAATTCAATAAAAGACTAAGCACAGCACTTGAAATTTATTTTCTATTAGCCTTATGGTCGATTATATAGCTGCATTAGGGTTACTTGATGGATAGGCAAACTGAGGTTCATCTATATTCAATATTGTTGGGTGAAAAAGTCTTTGCTGATCAACATTGGGGATCATGGTGGTACCCACTGCTCAATAAAACTCTTTCAGAAGCATTACTGAAGCCTTAACTTAGAAATCATGAACCCTGTTAGGTTAGCAATTGAGAGATGATATCACAGAGTTAACTTTTAAAAATATTCTGATTAGCAATTGTTATACCCATTTTTATAGATGAGAGACAGGGAGACAAACAGAGATTATGACTTGACCAGTCACACAGCTGGTGAGTATCTGAGGCTAGATTTGAACTCAGATCTTCTGACTCCAAGTCCAATGTCACTGAGCTCCCCGATACACAGGATGTGCTAAAGGTTTTAGTGCAGTTTTAAGCTATTAAAGCTTAAAACTTAAAAGCTCTTAAGGCTTAAAACTGCACTAATACTTTTGGAACACTGTGTGTGTGTCTACATATATATGCACATACACATGCATATATACATGCATATACACATATTAAAGCTCAAAATTGCACCAAGGTTTTTGGTATTCTTTTCTATTTATCAATCTGTTATGCATGTACATATTATAGTATATGTATGTATGTGTTACCCACCTACCTTGCCTATATACATTGCCATCCCCATAGAGTAAATTCCTTACTCTCTACCTTGAGAACATCTTGGTAAGGAAGCAGGGCAATAAATGTCTCTGATTTTACAGATGGGGAAAGTGAGTTGCAAATTTAGTATCTTGTTAAAGATTTCAATAAGTATAAGCAGTTCCACCATCTAATTTTAACTTGTAAAGGGAACATTAATAATACTGAGATACTTTTAATACAATTGGAAGTAAGATTCCTAGTACTTATAGCCTCACTAAATGAAGCCCTGATATTTATGGCTCCTGAGAGCAACCAGTATAATGGATTGTGGGGTCTTTCCAAGAACAACTATGAGAATGAAAATTTACCACACTAAATCACAGTCTCTATTTTAGTATTTCGCTGATATGATCACTTTGAAAAAGGAAATGCAGCAGCATCTCAAGGCTGTTTAGCTCTGATAAAGCTCTGTAGTTGAAAGAAGTGGTGCCACTAAAAACAGCCAGCCAGTCCTGTTAGGGTCCCTGTTCACAAACTTCCTCAAATAGACAAGTTTCAGGAAGGAGCTAAATTCCAAAATGGAACTCTGGCCAAAATACTTAGTGACTGTTGGGTGTTTGCTATAACAATAGGATTAGGTAGAGGAAGTATTAAGGTCAAGGGTTTTTAAACTGAAACTGAATTATGGAATACATTCCACTTCCCAGTATTCAGACCTCTAAGCATTTTGCACAATAACGTAGTACTCTTACGTTTCCTCAATTATATTATTATTTTTTGTTTAAGAGGGTGGGGTGGAATGAAGAGGTATATTGATCAGTTACTGCAAAATGAGGCTGCTTCCAATGGTCTCTCTCCTGCTCTTTATTTAAAACAACAATAACAGAAAACTTTTTAGGTGGAGAGTCTATCTACTTTAAGCTAACAGAATTATTGACTTTCCAACATTATATTTTTTCTTTCTTTTCCCCTAAGATTTTAAGAGATAAAAACACTTAGGTGCCTCCCCCCTCTCCCCACTTGTAGCCCATAGCCAGTATATGGTTAAAATTCATCTGTAGTTCTGGGCAACCCAGCAAAAATTGTAGAACTTCACTTCCTTGTTTAGTTGCAAGGTATTATGACCAGGAAGCAAACATTAAATGTTTATTAAGCAGAAACTAGGCACTGGAGATATAAAAACAAAACTAAAATCGTCCCTGAATTCAAGGAGATTATAGTCTGTAGGAGAGACAATATGCACATACCGAAACATATACAGAACATATAGAAAGAAGATAAAACAGATGATTTGGGGGGATAATGCATAGATGTTGGGATCAGAATGAGTTTCATGTAGTAGACAGTACCTGAGAAAAGCCTTTAAGGAAGCTAAAGATTGTAAGAAGCCAAGATGAAGAGTGAGAATATTCCAAGAAGAGGGACAAGTAGTGCAAGAGTACAGCGATGGGAAAAGGAGGGCTATGTGTGAGGAGGTATCTGCTGTGGGATAGAAGGCGAGTTCAGCTGGAATGCAGGATGCATGAATGTATACACACATACACGCTACTCACCTCAAGGTTAAAATTATACTTAGTATTAAAGTAACATATATGCACATATATACATGTATACATGTGCATGTATGTGTGTATATACCTACACCCTTTACTTAAGTCTCTATTCAAGTCTACTTAGTGTTAAAGAAACACACATGTACATATACATGCATATATGTGTATGTATATCTGTATATATATGCATGTGTATATAAGTATACATATATATTCCTCACCTAAATCTTTATTAAAATTCTACTTTAGTGTCAAAGTAGCATATATTTGTATATACACACATGTATGTATATATGTGCATGTGTATAAATGTATACACACATTCATAGTAATGTATAATCAAGACTTTACATGCCAAACAGAAGAGCTTATATTTTCTTCTGGAGATAGGGAGTCACTGGAGTTCATCTAATTGAGTAATGACAAGGTCAGACATGTACTTTCGGAAAATCACTTTGGCAGCTGTAATGAGAACAATAGCACTCATCTCTACCAATGTGCTTTGATTCTATATTGTAGTTGTATTGTATTGTATTATATCATATTATAGTTCTTGTTGTAAAAATCTTATCCTCTCTACTAGCTGATGCGCCCTCACATGTACAGGGATTTTTGTCATCATTATCTTTGTATCTCTCACAGTGCCCAATACAGGGCTATGCCTAATAAGTGTTTAATAAGTGTTTATTGAATGAGGGAATGAATCAAAGACAATAATAAAGGGGTACTTTTTCCATAGGCCTTTCTGGGAAGTTAGTATATTTATTCCATTTTAAGGGTCTTCCAGTATGGGAGATTGATACCCTCTAATTTCTCTGTCTTGCAACATATGATGTCCTAAAAACAGCTTAATTTCTTGATTCTCAAGCAAAAGTGTCAAGGACTGTTCTCTTCTGAACATGTCCCTCCCTTACATAAAAGCTCAGTAGCCGACACCCAAAGCCCTATGGTTTTGTCTTTATATTCAAGTGCTTTAGCTGACCTGGACTGTTTCCTGTTCCTTGAATGTTTGTACATTTCTATCTTCCTTCCCTCTACTCATTCTATTTCCTAACCCTGGAATGCCATGCTCCTCTTCCCCTAAATCTCTATTAAAATTCTACTTGGTGTTAAAGAAGAGCCCAAATGACTTTTTAAAATTTTTTTTTTAATTTTTGTGAGTCAGTCGGGGTTAAGTGACTAGCACAGGGTCACACAGCTAGTAAGTGTCAAGTGTCTGAAGCTGAATTTGAACCCAGGTCCTCCTGACTCCAAGGCCAGAGCTCTATCCACTGCGCCACCTAGCTGCCCCTCCAAATGACTTTTGATGAGGATGTTAGCTAGCATTTGTAGAGCACATTAGGTTTAAATACCAGTCTGTGGGATAGGGAGTATTATCTCCATTTCACAGATAAGAACACCTAGAGGGGAGGTCACTTGCCCAGGGTCCCACAGCTAGTCATTTTGAGGCAGGATTTGAATTCTAGTGTTCCTGACTCCAGGTCCTGCACTCTATCTACTGCATTATATAGTAGTCCTTTAACACTTTTCTTCTTGCAATCTTCCCTTGACTCTCCAGGTGGAAGTGAGTAGTGGGAAATATATTGAGGTAGAAAGAGGCCAGCTTAGAAAAGCATTAATAGCCAGGCTGAGAATTTTAGATTGAATGTTATGGACAGTAGAGGGAACCATAACACATTTTGAGCATGGAGATAATATATTGAAAATGATGTTTTAGAAAGATTAGTCTGGCAATTACTATATGGTATGATTTTGAGAAAGAAATGACTAGAGATGAGGGAAGTAGTCTGTTGAAATAATCTTGGTTGGGGTAATGAGAACCTTGACTAGGTAAGGGGGAAATTGAGGCATCTAAAATTTGTACAGCTGCTTTGGGACAACTGAGGTTATCAGATATAGCAGCGTGTCTCTCATTTTTCATCTGGAGTGGATTTAATCTTTTGAATTCTCTGAGTGCTCTACAAATGACTTTATTTTAATTGTATGCATTTTAATGAGAAAATCAAAAGAGACATCTGCCAAATTTGTTTTAATCTTCACAATATGATGCATCCTGTTGAATATTAAGTGGGGCTTTAATGATGGTACTGAGAAGTACCCCCCCAGTCCCCATTTTTCTTTTACAAATCATATCTTAATCTTAACATATTAACATTTTAGAACTTTCTTTATAGGTTTTTACCATTCTTCTCCTCCCCCACCATGTTAAAACTCAGATCCTATAAGAATCCACTCAATCAAAACCTTGATTACAAAGAGGTGTGACAGTAAACAAAATTTACATTTGTGGCTCCATGGAAACCTCAAAGGCAGGATGACTTTATTATCATGTAGAGAATGTTTTTATTTGACTAGAGAGATTTTAGTAAGTATATTGGCTATTTTGGGTGGCATTATTTTGTATTATGAGTCATCAGAGGACTTATTCAAATATTCCTTTTTATTAAAAAACCTATTATAACTGTAAAAGGGAAAATCAGCACTTTCAGATTATAACTTTTACTGAAGTAACCATAATTTCTAGTCTTTTTTAATAGCACTGCAATTACTTCCAACAATAGGGACACATTTGTTTTTTTTTTTTATATTGTACTGTTCTCATAGTTCAGAGGTAGTTATTATAGGATGACTTTTGGTGAGAAGGTTGTAATAATTTGCCTTTATGTAAAACCTCTTTTTGGATAACAGTTTTAAACTTTGATTTTAAAAAATTTAATCCTTGCAGATAAATAAACCTTTTCATTTAAGCTGATCAGTTCACATGAAAGCACCACGTGCTTAAGTTCATACTTAATAAATGTGACTGAAAATGACATATTTTTGTCTCTAGTTGCTTGTGAAATTTATTACGTGTATTTTTAAATTCAATTTTATTTTATTTTCAATTCTGAGTTCTCTCCCTTCATCTTCTCTCTCCTCCACCCATTGAGAAGGCAAGAAAAACAAAATCCATTACATATGTGTGTAGTCATACAAAACAAATTCCCCCAGTAGTCATGTCCCTCCAAAAATAAAGAAAAAGCAAGAAAGAGAAGAAAAAATGCTTCATTTTGCTCTCTGAGTCCATCTGCTCTCTATCTGTAGGTGGGTAGCATGTTTCATCATGAGTCCTTTGGAATTGTAATTGGTCATTGTGTTAATCACAGTTACTAAGTTTTCCAAAGTTGATTATCTTCACAACATTGCTGTTATTGTATAAATTATTCTCATTTTGCTCACATCATTTTGTTCATTAAAGTTATCCCAGGTTTTTCTGAAACCCTCTCCTTAATCATTTCTTACAACACAATAATATTACATCACATTTGTGTAACATAACTTATTCAACCTTTCCCCAATTGGACATTTCCCCAGTTTCCAATTCTTTGCCAACACAAAAAGAGCTGCTATAAATATTTTTGTACATGTGGGTCCTTTCCCTCTTTTCTTGATCTCTTTGGGGAGTGGCCCTAGTATTGCTGGGTCAAAGAGCATGCACAGTTTAATAGCTTTTTAAACATAGTTCCAAATTGCTTTCCATTATGTTTGGACTAACTAGTTCACAGCTCCACGAACAGTGCATCAGTGTGCTTGTTTTCCCACAACCCCTCCAGCACCTGTCATTTCCCTTTTTTATCATCTTAGCCACAATGATGGGTGTAAGGTGGCACTTGAGTTGTTTTGATTTGTGTTTTTCTAATTATTAGTGATTTAGACCTTTTTCATATGGCTAATGATGCATTTTTATACCATAGTTATTCACTGTATGTGATACTTCTTTTGACAGATAATGCATTCGCTAAAAATAGATTGCCATTTCCTCATTTGTAATTAAAAACCACAAGCACATCAGTTACGATAATTACTTGTGTTATGAAAAATGTAGATAAGCCATTTTTCAATTTAAAACTATGAGTTACCTTTACTGATAACAGATATTCACTTTAAGAAGCATTCCGTATGCCTTGTGTTCACTTATTTGCTTCCCAGTTACATTTTATTTTTATTTACAAACATTTTCCATACTTTTTATTCTTCTAACATAATTTTATGGGGTTCAGTTGAAAGAATGCTAACAGACAAGAATAATTACAAATATAAGTTAACTCACTAATAACAAAATGCTCCTAATGTGTTATAATTTCTTACCTATTTTCTTTGGGGTCACGCTTGAGCTAACAGATTTTGCTGTGTGGTAATCAAAGAATTTGTATAATCTCAGCAATGAGAAGGACTTTACATAAAGTCATTTCCAATCCAGCCCTTCACTTGGTGTATGAACCCTCCCCTCCCATTACAACATCCTTGACAAGTGGTTGTACAACCTCTGCTTGAATATTTCCAATGACTGGGAGCTCACTACTTCACAATGTAGTTCATTCCATTATTTGAAAGGTCTTCCTTAAAATGAGCTGGATCTGTCTCCCTATAACTTCTACCCAGTGAGCTTAATTCTTTCTGGAACAAGTCAGAATAAATTTATCTTTTTCCCACATGACCATTCTTCAAATAATTGAAGACATCTCATATACTTTTTTGATCTCTTCTGGCTAATTGCCATCCATTTCCATCAAGTTTTCCTTGTATTTCATAGATCTTACTCTAGCCTATTTTTCTAGACTTATCACATATGACATATGACAACTCTCTTTACAGAGAAGTCACACTGGCCTATTTGCTTGCCTCACCGTGAAATTTCCTCTCCTGTCTCCATACCTTTTCATAGGCTGTCCCTTATGCCTGAAATCACAGGGTCCACCTAAGTGCCATCACCTTGTTGAGGTCTTAACTGATCTATCGGAGGTACTAATAATCCCTCCTACTAAAATTATCTTATATTTACTTTGTATATCTTTTGCATGTGGCTATATATGTACATGTTATTTTTTTTGATAGAATCTGAGCTTACCAAAGACAGGACCGTTTAATATTTGTCTTTATATCTGCATAGAGCTTAGAACATACTGCTTAAATTGTTCGCTTATTGATTGGTTTCAATATGCTTCATTATATAGGATGCCCTCTTTTGTTAGTGCCTCTTTTAACAGATGATTCCTAGAAATAACCACAGCCCAGAGGTAGTCTGACCAATAGAGAGTACAAAAAAATTAATTCCTATGATTGGGAAACTGTGCTACTATTAATATAGTCTAAATATTCATTCTTTTTAAAAAATATAATGCACTATTATTTACCTTGGGATCTCTCTAATGGGATTTTAGTTTCTGAAGTATTAAAGTAATTCCATTATACATTGTCTGTCAGCATGGATCCTGTGTGTTGTAATCAGTTCGTTGTACATTATACATTGCTATTCTTATGTGCTCACCATTACCCTCTTTTTGCTAACTTGCTTCATTTCTAGAAGCAAATTATATCACTAATGTGGGGTGTAGAGGTATTCAGAGAGGAGCAGTACCTTTGGTATATGGGCTGCCAAGCACTTTTCAGGGCTGCTCATCCACCTTTGGTATTTGTCATTCACCTAACTCTCACTTGTGACTCCAAGAAGCTGCAGTAGTTGCACGCTAGTAAACCATTTTGGCAGACAGCCTAAACCAGATTGAGGGTAACTGAGGGGTCTCAAACCCATTGGTGAGTTGGGGGATTGTCTACTCCAAGTGAAGACTTCCCTCATCAAAAAAAAAATAAAATAAAGACTTCCCCCATCAGAATGGGCAGATGAGAACAATTTATTCCAATAACCATGAAGACAGCTGAAGTAGGCACTGTGGAGCACCTAGAGCTTGGTCAGAAATTGAAGATGCCAAGGTCATCCATGGCAGCTTGAGCCATCACCAGTCATCTTGACTCTGTCCTGCCGATGAACTTTGATGACTTTAGAAGAGAGAGTGAGGCTGAAGACTTTGTGCAACTCTGCCTCACTTAAATCCCAATTCATGCTCAAGTAAAAAGATGTCACCCATGCCACATTACCGATTTTACCTGTCCCTAAGAAGAAACATTTAACTCCATCAAAAGTGAAGTGAAAGTGAAACTTAGAGTGAAATGCAGGATTCTTGGCTCAGTAAGAAGACAGATGAAATTCAGTTTTACACTGATGGTAACAATCCAAAGCACTTTTATGATTCCCTGAAGGCTATTTATGGGCTGAAGACCTATGGTGCATCTCAACTACTCAGCACTGATGGAGCCACATTGATTAGTGATAAGGACATGATCCTAGAGAGGTAGACTGAGCACTTCTATAACATTCTCAACAGACTGTCAGCAATCAATACTGAAGCCATTGATTATATACCTCTGGTTGAAGTCAGTCCCTCTCTACCCAAACATACAACTGAAGAAGAGGTGTTGAAGGCCATTAGGCTCCTCTCATGTGGTAAAGTGCCTGGTGCTGATTCTATTCCAGCTGATATTTACAAGGCAGGGGTCTACTGCTCATATAAAAACTGACTGAAATTTTCTTGGTTATATGGGAAGAGGAAGTTATTCCCCGGGAGTTCAAGGATGTCTCCATTGTTCATCTCTATAAAGGTAAAGGAAATGGTTTGTCCTGTGACAGTAACAGGGGTGAGGTGGCGGGGGGGGGAGTTTCTCTCTCTTAGTTATTGCTAACAAGATTCTTGCCAGAGTCCTTAATAGGCTCATCTTTTACCTGGAAGATGGTCATTTACCTGAGAACCAGTGTGGCTTCAGAAAGGGCTGAGAAATGGTCAAAATGATGTTTGCTACCCAACAATTCCAGGAGAAATGCCAGGAACAGAACAGAGGTCTACACAATGTTTATCAATCTGACCAAGGTCTTTGATACTGTCAGTTGTGAAGGCTCATGGAATGTCAAAATTTGTTTGCTCAGAGAAGTTCATTAGTATTGTATGTCAATTCCATGACAACATGCTTGTCCAGGTTCTGGGTAATGAATGATGCTCTCATGCTTTCCCAGTCACTAATGGAGTGAAACAAGGCTATGTGCTTGCTTCCATGCTTTTTAGAATTATGTTTTCAGCTATGTTGTCAGATGCCTTCAATGAGGATGAACACAGTATCAAGGTCAGCTTCTGCACTGAAGATAAATTATTTAACTTGAAAATGCTACAAGCCAAGACTAAAGTGGAGGGGAAGTTGGTGCAGGATTTTTTTGTTTACAGGTGATTGTACACTCAATGCAGGCTCTGGGACTGAGATGCAACAAAGTATGGATCGATTCTCTGCTGCTTGTGCAAATTTTGGCTTAACAATTAATACCACAAAAACACAGGTTCTCCACCAGGCAGCACCACACCATCCATATGTGGAACCATTGGTTACAGCAAATGGAGAAATATTGAATGCTGTGGATAAGTTCACTTACCTTGACAGTATACTTTCCAGAGATGTACACATAGATGATGAGGTTGACACACTCATTGCCAGAGCTAACTCAGTGTTATGGAGGCTTCAAAGGAAAGTGTGGAAGAGAAGAGGTGACTGCCTAACAAACTGAAGGTCTACATAGCCGTTGTGTTGATTTCATTGTTGTATGCCTGTGAAACCTGGACAGTATACCAGTGCCATGCCAGGAAATTGAATTGCTTCCATTTGAATTGTCTTAGTAAGATTCTGAAGATCACCTGAAAAGATGAGGTGCTAGATATTGAAGTCCTTTGTTGAGCTAAACTGAAACACCAATGGGCTCGCCACATTGCTCAAAGACAAGTGGTCACAGGGAGGTCATAAGAAGAGATATGAGAACATGTTTAAGGTCTCTCTGAAGAATTTTGGAATCAGTTGTGAGACATGGGAGACACTGGAAAAGGACTGCCGAGCATGGCATGTCCTCATCAAAGAAGGCATTATTCTGTATGAGCAAAGCAGAATTGCAGTAGCTCAAAAGAAACATGAGATGCACGGATTTAGAGACTTCTCTCCTCCAAATTTCACATGGCCTATTTGTGCCTGACCTATGGTAGAGCCTTCTAAGCTCATATTGGTCTGATCAGCCACAGTTGGACACACTGTACCTTGACCCCAACATAGTGATGTCATTTTGGTCCTCTGAGAATGAAGGACAACAGCCAACCAATATCACTATTGTATGAATGAATGAAATACTCTTAAAATAATAGTGACTGTCAACCCCTGGAGCACTTTGCTAACTTAAGATTTTGAACAGTGAAATGCAGCCTGTTCTAGGCAGAGTAGCTTGATTCAGCAGTTGTGAAATTTTCTATTAAATCACCTTTATTTAAATGAGTATATTTCTTTTTTTTTAAACGAATCAGGAGTTTCTTATTCTAGATAATATGAAAATAATGACAAGCTAGAAAGGGAAGCTCTTAATGAAAACATATGTTGCCTTTCAAGTTGGGCTTGAAAGCTCAGCTAGAGTTAATATTATTAGAACTTCACTATGCTTGGCAAGTTTTCCTAGGAATATGTCATAGCTAAAAATATATATTGAGCCAAAAACTGATGAGTTATAGCAATTTAATGCTAAGTAGTTCTGTTTTAATTGAACATTTTCTGCTTCCAAATTAAAAGGAAGAGCAAAAGGTAGAGAAGCATTACCTTAACTGTATTTTTTTTTAAACCAAAAATGTGTCAACCCTAATAACAAATGACCAAAGAACCACAGTAGCTCTGCAACTGCTGTTAACTGTACAAAAACCAGAGAGCTCACACAGGTTATCAAAACCACAGCTAACTCTAAAAATAAAATAAAATAATATAAAACCAAAGAGCTAACATTAGTTATAAGCAAAAAGCTTTCTTTATTCCCCTGGAGGAGGAAAACTAGACACACATGTACCATTTACTCCCCAGCCCCTTAGGTGGGAGTCATGCGTTAGCGTGGATAAACCTCAATGCTTATACTGATGGCTATGCAGTGAGCTGCTGCTCTGGCAATGGAGGGGTAATAGCAACAATGAGAGAAGTTTGATTCATGGCAGGACTTCATGACTGCAATATAGTGCTACAGGTACTTGACCAAGCTCAGGGACCAACTGACACTGGTGTGAAACAATTCTGGTATTTTGCTGTGGCTGAGTTCATCCAGAGGGTGAGTGCAAAGGATTGTTGTTATGCCAAGCTCAGGGCACAGCTTGCTTGCTGGGCCTTAGCTCTGGAAACCAGGGTGTCTCCTAATAGTAAAAATAGAGGAGTAAGGTTGGCATGGGGGCCCTGACAAATGTAAAGTTACGTAAGATAAAATCAGTTGGGTAAGTTGCTCTGTGCTCACTCCTGTGGAGTGAACTTCCATGCTGATGAGACGCATTAAAGTGCTTACGTGTAACATGCTTCTGGGTGATCTAAACATATTTGGCAGACTCACACTCCTGCACTTGCTCCTTCATCTGTGCAGAGAAAGAGTTTGGCTTCTGGCTTTATTGAAGTCCCTTCATTCCTTTGAGACTCAACACAAATGTCACCTTTCATTTCAGTTCAATGAGCATCTGTTGAGTGCAAGTAAGGCACCATGCTAGGAACTGGGTATAAAAAGACAAAACAGAAAAAATCCACGGCACCCCACCCCTCCCAGGTTGTTGTTCAGTCACTTGAGTCATGTCCAACTCTTCATGACCCCATTTGGGGTTTTCTTGGCAAAGATACTAAAGTGGTTTACCAATTCCTTCTCTGGCTCATTTTACAGAAGAGAAGCAAATAGGGTTAAGTGACTTGCCCAGGGTCACACAACTAGTAAGTGTCTAAGGACAGATTTGAACTCAAGAAGAGGAGTCTTGGGGGCAGGTAGGTAGCGCAGTGGATAGAGCACCGGCCCCGGATTCAGGAGGACCTGAGTTCAAATCCGGCCTCAGACACATAACACTTACTAGCTGTGTGACCCTGGGCAAGTCACTTAACCCCATTGCCTAGCCAAAAAAAAAAAAAAAAGAAGAGGAGTCTTTCTGATTCCAACCCCAATGCTCTATCCAGTGAGCCACCTATCTGTGCTTCTCCACAAGGAGCTCTATTCTATTGTTCTGTTGGGAAGGATACACAATTCACTCAAAAAAAAATACAACTTTGGGATGAAGCAGAGAATTAACAACTGGAGAAATCAGAAAGAGTTCTTCATAGGAGTTGACACATGAACTGAACCTTGAAGGAAGCTTGGGATTCTCAGAAGCAGAGGTAAGGAGGAAATGTGTCCTAGGCTTTGAGGAGAGCCTATGCAGACCCTTTGCCCCATGAAACCTTCACTAGCATCTTCCTTTGATGGGGAAAGTGATCTTTCTGTCCTCAAATTTCCATAGTGCTTTATCTAGAACTTTCATTTGCACCTATCTCACTTTCTTTTGTATTATAGTTGTTCTTGTGTATATGTGTGTATACAATATAGAGCATATAATACACACACATACATATCTATTATATATGTCTTACTCTAATGAAGCTACTCCCAGTCAGCTTGACACCATTCTCCTTTTTGGTGCCTGACTTCACCTGCCACTGGGCCCTTTACTCAAGGGCCTGAAGTCCTAGGATTCTGATTGGTGAGCCTTCAACATTTCTAACCTGACTCAGACCTACCACAATGCTACTCCTCAGCCATCTTCATGCCATGCTACCCCACACCCCTTTTGCCCTACCCTCAGCTCCTTCTCTTGCTCTGGGAGTAGTAATCAAATCAAATACTTCCTTTCTGGGAAAGGACAGGTCAATTAATTGCTTTATAACTCCATTTATTATCTCTTCAACTTTCTGACCTAAGCAGTACCGCAATCCATCCATTTTACATGCTTTCTTCTCCTATTAGAATGTAAACTCCTTAATGGCAGGCACTGTCTTGTGTTTCATATTTGTATACCCAACACTTAGCCTAATGTCTGTTGCAAAGTGAGTGCTTAATACATTCTTGTAATTTTATTCATTCATCAATTCATTCATTCATGAGAGATTGTATCCTTCTTGAAAGCAAGATCTGCGTTGTATCCCCATTGCTTAGCATGCTGTTTTGCATAAAGTATGTATTAAAATGAATTTTATGAATAAATTAAACCAGTGATCTTGAAATGTTCAAGCCAGGCAAGAGAGGGACAACTCTAGCCCATACTTTAATCAAAAGGCTTCTTCTAATCTACATTTCGTTAGGAAAAGAGAATGAATGCGTGTCACTGTTTGGGACAAAATCTTTGAAGGAGAGACATATTAATGTATTTTGATTTTTGATTTGTATACAGGTGGTTGAGTTACTACTTTTTGAAAGACGCCGTACTCTTTCCCCCCAGAATACTTAATTTTAAAACATTTTAAACCAATCATAACTCTTAGACATAGCTATAAAATGATTTCCTTACATATGACTTGGAGTATTGCTGCCTCCCATGGAAAGGATGAGCGAGTAATATACAGACAGTGGAATTCCTACTATGTTGATGGACAATGTTGAATGACACTGTTATCAACCACAAGAGTTGGATTAAGTGCAGATTCCTAGTCATTACTATTTGAGTGGAGATTGCAGCAAAAACAATAAATGTTCAACTCCTACCGCTGGAGATTTTTACATATCAAACTTATATAATTTATCTGTTCCGGGCTGAAATTAGGGCTACTTGATTAAAAAAAAAAAAGACAAAACAAAGCATCTTTTTTGATTTGATTTGGATAACCAACTGAGATAATAGATCATAGATTCAGACCTGGAAGAAACCTTAGATGTCTTATCATTTTACAGAGGGAGTAACAGAGATGCAGCAAGCTGAAATGCTGTGCCTGAAGTCATACAGGTAGGGCAAGTAGTAAGTAGCAGAGTTTGAATTTGAACTCATTTCCTCTGCTCCCAAATCTAGAGCACTTTCTGCTGCATTATATCAACTACTTCATAATTAACTGAACAAGGCTATTATATGGGGGCTATGTTTAAAAATCTAATTTTCTGTTTGCCTCAGAGATGTGTTTCATTTCGTTAAAAGAAGAAAACAGATCTGACTGGAGCTCATAGATCCAATTCACCAAGACAAAAACTCAGAGAAACCTAGACAAAGAATCAAAACATTTAGAATACGTTAAGTGAGATGGATTTTGGAAGCAATCTCTGATTTCATTTATGCCTAGATATATGAGTTTTCATTAATACCTTAAAATATTTATCACTTAGATTCAACTTAAATACAGTAAACCCTTTATTTATCTGGTATCATTGGAAAATGAACTATTTCATACAAGTGAACTTTCCAGACAACTGAATTTTGCCCTTTAGAGGACAAAAACTTTTCTATTTTTAGAGAGAAAATTTTCAAAAATGTATTATGCATTCCTTTGCCTTCTTTATGGTATATGGTATAATATGTGGTATATTATTAACATTTTTCAATTAGAAGATCCTGAGATCTTCATTGTAGATATTTATTGTATAGCAATAAAGTGATGCCTGAATGGATTATTAAGGAAAGGATAATTTGTTCCTTCACTACATGTCCACACATTCCTGTACTTCTTGTGTTTGTGAATCATCTTGTATACTTTTTTGGCATCATGCCTTACTGTCAGTTGCCATTTCTTGCTGCTGTTAACATACTTGCCTCTAACAGTCTCTTTGTTTCTGTTCCACTGTTGATTGGGAAGCCAGATAAGCAAGTTTTTTAGAATTATGTCTAAAAAGAGGGTAAATAGGCTTGGGGGGAACTCTTGTATGCTCAAAATGCAAAAGCTGTAGTGACTAAATTTTATGAATTCTGTTTTAATTTCTCAGAAGGCCTTTACTTACTTTCTGATTTTCAAGCTATCTTTTGGATAAATGATCAAAATGTTGCATCCTGTTGATGCATGTTCTATTACCTATGTCTACATTTTGGCTAAGGGATTAGGTACATACGTTGAATATTTTCAGAATCACAGGATTTTAGAATTAGAATGGACCACATTGGTCTGGTTCAGCCACTACAACTGAGAGATAATTTCTTCTACAACGTACCCAAAAAGTATCCCTGCAGCTTTTGCTTAAAGACCTTCAGTGAGGGGGGATCTGTTCAGTGGAGCAGCTCATTCCACCTCTGGATAGCTAATTATTTGAAACTTTTTCCTTATAGCAGGATTTTGCCTCTTTGCAACTCCACTTGCTCTTATTTTTTCACTCTGGGGCCAAACAGAATGAATCTCTTTCCTCTTATACTGACATAGCCCTACAAATACTTGAATTCAGTTGCAGTGGGAACCTTACCAGTGTTTTTTATTTTATTGGTGTCTTATCCACTTATAAATTTTGATAATAGTAGGAGTTCATGTCAAGTAAGGATAACATTCTTTAAGGAATATTGTTATAAGAGTTAAAAATAGGACTCCTAAGTCACATAGTTTTGTAAAGAAATTTGGGAGAAAATTAAATGAATCCCCAATTTTCCACATTCCTTTCTTTTAAGGAAAAATGTATTAAGGAGAAAAAGTAATTATATTAGTAGTTGTGATCAAGTAAAATTCAACAAGTACCTGCTTATAACCAAGGCACTGTTCTACTTACTGGGAATAGAAAAGTAAAAATTCCTGACCTCAGGGAGCTTATAGTCTAATATATATGCAAAGTTAAATATAATACAGGTAGGCAATAACAGTGATAAAAACAAAGCAGAAGCTAAAGTGCTGTAAGAAAGGTTGAAGAGAAAGGAGACATTTTAAACTGGAACTGAGGCTAGGGGAATTAGGTAAGGCTTCCTAGAGGGAGGCAAGAGCTGGGTTATGCCATGAAGGATTTCAAGAGATTAATATGAGGATGGATAGGATTGGAGTTAAACTATGGAGGGCTCTAAGGAGCTTGTATTTTGTAGTAGAGGCAGTAAGGAGCCCTGAAGTTTCTTAAGCAGGGGGAGTGACACGGTCATACCTATTCAGGCAGTTGTGCAAAGGGTGGGTTGGATAGGACAAAGGCTGGGGAGGCAAGTAGATCAATTAGGAGACCCCTTCAGGGCTTTATCTTTTCATACCTGGATATTTCTAAAGCTTCAGAAGAAATAGAGAAAGTAGATGATGGGGATTTGTTTAAAATAACTATGAATAGGGATGTGAACTTGGTGGTACTGATGATATGGAGGACATGAGCTAAACTCTGAGTCTATATTCTCTTGGAAACTGAGGCAGTGTAGGAAAGGGTTTGTCTTTGAGATGTTGAGGGGGAAGATTTTTATGGTTGTTTTTGCTATACCTTTATCGTAAATTTGTTGTCATTCAGTTGTTTCAGTCATGTTTGACTCTTGATGACCCCATTTGGGGTTTTCTTGGCAGAGATACTGAGGTGGTTTGCCATTTCCTTCTCCAGCTCATTTTACAGATGAGGAAACTGAGGCAAACAGGGATAAGTGACTTGCCTAGGTCACATAACTAGTAAGAATGTGAGGCTGGATTTGAACTCATGAAGATGAGCCTTCCTCCTGCCCCCAGACCCAGAACTCTATCCACTGAGCCACTAGCTGCCAATGGAATAAAAAGACAGAGATAAAACTGCTTAGATTGGTTCTCTGCTAGTAAGTGTCTGAGGCTGGATTTGAGCTCAAGTCTTCCTGACTCCAGGGCCAAGGCTCTATCCATGATGCCACCTAGCTCTCTCTTGTCATAAATATCCCTTTGTAAAAATGAATTGATGTTAAATGCTTAAGGGAAACTGGGTCATGAGCAATTGCTGCCTAACAATAGGAGGAACACAGCTGGTGGGGACTTGAGCCAAGTGCAGTAGAAAAGAGATGTTCAAGCCCCAGCCTGGCTCTGGGATAGAGCGCCAGAGCAGGTTCACTACAGCAATAACTGATTGCACTTTGTATACATTATCTTATCTGTGCCTTACAATGACTCTGTGAGGCAAGTATCACCGGTATTATTATTACCTCCATTTTAGTGATGAGGAAACAAAAACTCAGAGAGGTTAAGTAATTTGGCCATATTAACACAGATAGTAAATGTAAAAAAAATCCAGGTGTTTCTGACACTGAGTCTAGAACTGTATCCACAATGCCATGTTATTTTAACATGGCTATGAATCAGATTTTTAATTCAGTTTTTGGCATGAAAAAATATTTGAAGACCAAGTTTTTTGAAAGTTTAAAATTTTTTATTTTATTTTATTTTTTTGTTTTAGGCAATTGGGGTTAAGTGACTTGCCCAGGGTCACACAGCTAGTAAGTGTCAAGTATTTGGTCTAAGGCCGGATTTGAACTCAGGTCCTCCTGACTTCAGGTCTGGTGCTCTATCCACTGGGCCACCTAGCAGCCCCTAAAATTTATTTTTATTGTTGCGGTTGAAATCCAAAGCATTTCCTGCTTCCTCTGTAACCTTTCCTGTTCTCTCATTGTCCTCCCCTTTTCATCCCTTCATTTACCTTCCTTCATTTCAATCCCCTATTGTGAGATTTTGATGTCTATTGGACATCTTGAACTGTACATCCTATAAACATCTTAAACTCAACCTATACAAAATTTAATTAATTGAATTTCCCCCCAAATTTTCCCTTCTTCCTAACTTCCTTATTACTTTCAAGGTAGTCACCATCCTCCCAGTTTGTCACCCAGGTATTGTAAACTATCTAATTTCTTACCAAGCATTGTCAATTTTATCTTCATAACATCTCTCATATATACCCTTTTCTCTCCTCTCATACTGCCATCACTCATCACTTTATGCCTGGACTATTGGAACTGCTTGCTGGTTTTTCTGTCTTCAGTCTCTCCCCCACTCTAGTTTCTCCCCCATTCAGTTATCAATGTGATCTCCCTAAAGTGTGGGTATGACTATATTGTTCTCAATCAACTCCAGTGGCTCCCTGTAATCTCCGGGATCAAATATAAAATTCTTTGTTTAGATTTTAAGGCCCTTCATAACTCCTACCTTTCCAATCTTCTCACACTTCTCACACTCATTTCCATATACTCTATTCTGTGACACTAGCCTACATTTTGTTTCTTGCACAAGATGTTGTATTGGCCAATTCCATGAATTTTCACTAGCTATCCCCTGTGCCTTGAATTAAGGTCTCTTTTCATCTCTGTCTCAGTTTCAGATAAAATTCCATCTTCTGCAAGGGGAATGCTACTTGTTAATGTTACTGCCCTCTCTCTGAGATTATCTGTAATTTAGTCCAAGTAAATTGTTTGTACATAATTGTTTGCATGCTGTCTTGCTCATTGGGTTGTAAGATCCTTGAGGGGAGGGAATTGGCATTTCTTTGCATCTTCAGTGCTTACTTAGCACAGTGCCTGACACATGGTAGATACTTAATAAATGCTTGTTGACTTGACAAACAATAGGAAAAGGACCTGGCCAGAAAAGTAAATAAAAGCCAAACAAGATGGAAGCCTCTCTTTGTGAACCAGAGACTAGGAATGCCAAAGTCTTCAATGTACCTTGTATCTAGGGCAGGAAAACTAGAGGGTTCAGAGGGAAAAATTCCAGGGTGATTGGAATTCCACAATGCTGGAAACCATGAATGAATTTGTATCTTTCTATTTAACATATAATTCTTGTAAACAACATATTGTTGGATTCTAGTTTCTAATCCATTCTGCCATCCTTTTCTGTTTTGTTTTTTTTGGGTGAGTTTATCTCATTAATATTCACAGTTATGATTGTTAAGTATGTATTTCCCTCCCTCCTATTCTTTCATACTTTTTCTTTAAAGGCTTTTTTTTTGTTTTTGACTAGATTCTTCATTAACCCCTTTCATTATTATTTCCTTTTGGGTGAAATACATTGCTGTACCCAACTCTTTGTGTGTATAAATGAATCCTACTTTTCTTTGACAGTTCAGATGAGATTGAAGTTCAAATGTCATTCATTCTCCCCAACTTCCTCTTCCTTGCTATATTTACCTTTAATTGTATGCCCCATTTATGTAGGTACAAGATAATTTTCTTTATTCTTCATCTCCTCTTCCTCCTCTCCAGTGTATTCTTCTTTCTTCTTTCCATTTTTCTTTTAAGATAATCAAAACACAACAGAATTACTTCCAGTTCCTCTAATTAGACTCCTTCCATGACTCCTGATAGTGATAGAGTTCTAAGGAGATACATGTTTCCTATCCCAACATAAGAATGTAAATGGTCCTTTGCTTGCTTATGTTTACCTTTTTATGCTTTTCTTGACTCCTGTGGTTGTATGCCAGATTTCTTACCCAGCTCTACTCTTTTTATCAGGAAGACTTGGAGATCCTCTATTTCATTAAGTCTGTTCTTCCCCTGCCACTCTGGGATTATGCCCAGTTTTTCTGGGTACTTTTCTTGATGGTAAACCCAGATCTTCTGCCTTTGGAGATAACATATTCTAAGTTTTCTATTTTTTTTTCAAATAATAGTGGTGGATGCAGTTTCTTATGTGATCCTGACTGTGACTCCTTGGTACTCAAATTCTTTCTTTCTGTCTTTTGGAGTGTATTGAAGTATATTTTCTTTCATATGCAGGCTCTGGATTTTGGCTAGAATATCCCTGGGAGTTTTCATTTTGGGGCTTCTTTCAGGAGGTGATCAGTGAATTCATTAGTTTTCTATTTTGATCTCAGATTCGAAGACATCTAGGCAGTTTTCTTTATGATTTCTTGATATCTAAGCCTCTTTTTTGATCATGGCTTTCAGGCAGTCATCTCTCCTCCATCTGTTTTCCAGGTGAGTTATTTTTGCTGAGATACTTCCCATTTTCTTCTATTTTTTCTATTTTTTTTACTTTTCTATTTCTTTATCTCAAGGAATTATCAGCTTCTATTTGATCATTTCTAATTTACAGGGAGTTATTTTTTTTTTTTAGTTAAGGTTTTATATCTCTTGTTCCATGTTGATAATTCTCTTTTCATGTCTTTCTTCTGTAGCTTTCATTTCTTTTCTCAGTTTTTCCCTTATTGCTCTCATATGGTCTTTAAAATATTTTTTTATCTCTTTTTCAAAATTCTTTTAACTCTAAATTCTAACTCAACTTTTAACCTTTTTATCTCCTCTAGGAGTTCTGGTTGGATTTGTGTCCAAGTTCTGTTTTTTCTTTGAGAGTTCATTTGTGGATATTTTAGAATTATTTTCTGCTTCTGAGTTTGTGTCTTGGGCTTCCCTGTTGCCACAATAGCTCTTTAAAGTGAGAATCTTTTTTGTTCACTCATTTTTTCTAATCTACTTCCTGACCTTGGACTTTATATTAGTGCTGGGCTCTTACCCAGTTCTGGGGAGATGCCTTACTGAGCTTCTGTTCTCTTGTGTCCTGCTGCTTTCACAACTAAGGCTTGGGGAACCTGCAAGCTTTCTCTGCTTCCACAGTGATGTGATCCAAGGTAAAGTGTGCTCACTGCTCTTCTTGTCTGGACTCTACAAGTTGCTGACCTAGGTTTGGGTTTATCAGCTTGGTCTTGGTTGGATATTTCAGTAGATTGCCACAGAACCTGGCCACCAGGAGACTCTGAAGGTTGAATGACTCAACTGCAGTCACCCTTTGGTCTGGGATTCCTGTCCTGGTTATTCTCCTGCAGACTTCAGCCTGGGCTGGATGTGAGAATGGAATCCCTGCTCTGCTCTTGGTGTCAGAGCCACACTGATCTTCTTTGCCTTTGAACTTGTCCTTTGCTCAGCACACAACTAGGTCCCATACTTCTCTCCACTACCTCTCTGTGCAGGTCCTGTCCCTAGGCATCGGAAGGCTCGGTACATAGCTCCTGGTCAGACCCAGTCTCCAGTGTCTGAAGCCCTCTTTCTCTGTCTCTCTTAGCTGCCTTCATCTGAAGATTACTCACTGACTTTTTCTTGGATTTCCTAGTCAGAATACTGTCAGGTGTTTTTTCCAGATCTTTATGGAAGAAGTGTAGTGGAGGAACTAGGCCAGGCGTGGTGAGCCCGTGGCTTTGAGGCCACATGTGGCCCACTAGGTCCTCAAGTGTGGCCCTTTGGCTGAATTCAAACTTCACAGTACAAATCCCCTTAATAAAAGAATTTATTCTGTAGAACTTGGACTCAGTCAAAAGGTTGCACCCAAGGACCTAGAAGGCCACATGTAACCTCCACGTTGCTGGTTCCCCACTCCTGAGCTAGGCTGTACTTCTTCCTTGGAATCAGCTATCATTACTCCTAGAATAGTTTATTAACAGAAATAGGGGGAGGCACATTTTGGAGATCATTTCAGTTTTTGACATATTGAGCTTAAGGTGAAGGGAACATTCAGAAGCAGCTGACCGGCTGGAATCATGAATATGTTGAGTTCAGTTTCTTTATCAAGCAGTGACTTTTCTCTGACAGGTAATATAGGTTATTCTTTCATCAATTTACAAAGCAAACACTTGAGAATTACTATTTTTTCCAGGATGAGTTCTGTTAAGATTTTTTCCTATTTGTTCATCTTTCATTGAAACAATTGCTTGCAAATCTGGTTGAATATATAATTTAGCATGCAAATTATTGTAAAAAAAAACCCACAGTGCTTGAGTTTCAATGAAAATTTTGTTTTGTTATTAGCAGCCCAATACATTTCTGCTAGCATCATTTGAATTTGTCATATTGTGGGTTAGATTTAGGTAAATGTTAGTTATGGAAATTTTAAAGTAAGATTTTGGAATAAAATCAGTGAACCACTTAAGGGAGGCCATGGAAAATATTCTATGCTCATTTATCTCCACGTAATTAAATCTTCTGATACTTGACCAAATCCACTAAAGCAATCCATTAGAAAGCTGTCATCATAGTTAAGTCATAGTCCTTTTATAGAAGTTCTCTTTTAAAAATCTTGGAATAACCATGGTGCTTATTTGACTATTTTTGAGTCAGTTTAAGTCATTTTTCAATTTAATAACCTAAGTCAATTTGAAGAGGTACATACTTTTATCATTGCTTTTTTTTAAATAAAGAAATTATGCATTTCTGATCCAGAAGAATTTCTAGTTAAAGGTACCTAAGAATTTTCAAATATTTAAGAAACAGATTCACACAATATTAAAGATCAATCAATGAACATTTATTAAGTGATTGCTATGTGCTAAGCACTGTGCTAAGTGCTGGAGATATCTAGTTTAACTCGCTTTTAAACAGATGAAGAAACCTAGAGAAGTATAGTGATGTGTGACAGGCCACATATCAGTTAAGTGAATATGTGAGACTTGATTCCAGGACTTCGGACTCCTGACTCCTGGCTATGTTCTTTCTGTTACACCTCACTTTGGTTTTATCTCTCAAAACATTTGACTGCAGATACCTATTCTTTCACCAGCAACATTGTATGTCAAGGTCTAAAGTGTGCTTAACAAACCAGAGAGTTAACATGTAGGGAAAAGCGGATGTGTTTTGTGTATCTAAATTAGTGAGAATCTTGGTGCCAGAGACAGACGACTATTACTGAGCAATGTTGTGAAGCACAGTGAGAGCACAGAGCGTTAGCTGCTACTTTAAATTCAGCTGGCCCTCTGCCCAGCAGGAAATAACCTCCCTTATCTCTTGTGGGGGACATTTGGGAATCTAAATGAAATAGCAGGATGGTTTGAAAAAATTGTCACGTGACATGAAGTCTCTAGTTGCTAAAACTGTTTCCTGTGTCTGGAATGCCCTCTTTAACTCTGTCTGTTGAAAATTTACCTGTCCTTTAGGGCCCCATCATTTTTGTGCCACTTCATCTACAACGCCTTCACCTGATCTTCACCGCCTCCTCCCAGTGCTTACTTCAAGTCAGAAAAGATCTCCTCTTCAGAATTTTTATTTATACCTCTCTTAAGCACTTTTGTGGCCCATTTTCCGTTTTATATATTTGCATCTTCACATCTTTGCTAGACTGATGGTGAGCTCTTTGAGAGAAGGAACTTTCTTTATCTTTGGATCTACCGCTGTGCTTTGCAAAGGAAGTACCTAATAAAAGTTTGTTGAATGAATCAATACATTAAAACACATGGAAGTAGAAAAGGAAAGATTTTTTTTAATCGGAAAGGCAAGTACTTGGACATTAAATTTGTGCACTTAAGTAAATTGTAATATTGATATTGATTGATAAGATCTCTCTCTTCTCCTCACTACTACCACCGCTTCCTTTCTCCCTCAGGAATTCCCTCGACAATGCAAACTGAAACTCTTCTACAACACATAATCTTATAGCCTTAGCTGGGATCCTAGAAGTTTAAGTGATTTCCCCATGATCCCACAGTACATGTAGGAGGCAGGAGTTGAACACAGGTCTGACTCGAAGACCAGCCCTTTGTCCACCCACTTTGTTGTCCACTATGCCATGCAGTCTCTCTCTACATAATCACTTAGAGTCTTAAAGCCATCTATTCCAACCCCCCTTCCACTTTCTACCCTCATTTTAAAGGTAAGGACGCTGAGATACATAGAAGTTGAAGGACTTGTTCAGGGTCAAACAAGTAACATGAGAGGGGTGAGATATGGTCCCAGATCCTCTGACTTCAAAATCAGTGCTCTTTCTACTGGAGCATATTTAGTTGTCATGTTTCCTTGTAGACAAAATTTTGTAGAGAAGTAGAATACATATGTTATTATTTCAGCTGTTTCTCCCTTTACACCTCAGATTCTCTCAGTGTATTTCCTTGCTTCCTAACTGGATAACTTGAATTTTCAGAATCTGGTCTTTCTACTTGGAAATATTATATTAGGATTTTAAAATTTACACAGGTAACTTTACTTTTAAACATTGTTCTTAGTGAAATAGAGTGATATTTAATCATTTGTTATTAATTAAATAACCCAATGTATAATAACTCAGATATACAAAGGTATTTATATTTCAATTCTTCAAAATAAAGCTGAAAGTAACAAAGTAAGGGGAAAAATGTCTAAAGAGAAAAAGCAGATATTACGAAGTCCATATGCTGCACTTACTAGTCAAGACCTACTTTTAGGGTATAATTACACTTATTTTATACCTCCTTCTCATAAGCTTGGTCATTTAGTGCTCCATAAGCAAATTACAAGGAGTAAAATAGAAGCAGACAGCAACTTTTAGAAGTAGCTTCACTGTTAGCAGTAAAATGAAATTAAAAAAAACAAATAAAATAGCTAAAAATGAATAGTAGTTTGTAGTTACTTATTCTAGAAAAAACATCCCATTGCATATCAATAGTCCTTGAAATGGCTTTATTGTGACAGAACCATACAATAGTATGATAACTGAAATTTATAATAATTATCTCAGATTTTTAATAAAAATATGTTTAGGAATATCCAATTTAAGAATGCAAAGAAATATATCCTTTATATATATATATATATTTTACTTTATATATATACAATATACCTTAAAACATTTCAACTGATAATACTTATAATTTAAAGTTTGAATACTTAAGTGTTTACTTTTGAGTTAGCTTGAAAAATTAACTTCTGGGAAAGAGCTTCTTCCGCATTGATGCTGGATAGATGGTATATTTTTCTACTAGTTACCACTAGATTTTTAAAGTTTTGAGTGCATGAACTATGATTTATTTATTATTGTCTCCCCCACCATTATTTAGTAGAAGCATCATAAGAATTTGTTGAATATTGAATACAAGATTAAAAGATAACAGTCCCTATCAGCCATTTATTTCAATTCAGGATGTATTTATTAAGTTCTTTCTTTGTGTAAGGCACAATGCCATGTGGTGAGGTTCTAAAAAGAAAATGAAAAATTGTCCCTGCCTTTAAGGAGCTTTTACTAGGTGTGTGGGATACAACATTCAAACAGATAAATAGAGCTATCATAATCTGAAAAGGATAGAAAGAATCCTAACAGCCAGTGGGATCAATAAAGACTTTGCTTTGAAGATGGCACATGAACTGAGCCTTGAAGGAAGTTAGTAATTCTAAGAGGTGGAAATGAAAAGAAAGTGTATTGCAGGCATGTGGGACAGCCTGTGTAGAAGTACAGAGTACCAAAGTCAGTCTACAAGTAAGCTACAATATAGAGTGCCTAAAGGGTAATGTGTAACAAGCTTGGGAAGGTAGCTGAAATCAGATAATTAATTGCTTTAAATACCAAGGTGAGGCATTTATATTTTATCTTAGAGCAAACAGTGAACCATTGAAATTTCTTGTTCAGAGAAATGACATGGTCAGATTTGTACTTAGGAGGATAATTTTTCCATGCATAGAGAATTGGATTGAAGAGTCCAAACTAGAAAACCTGAGGACCAATTTAGGAGGTCATTGAAATAGACCAAGCAAAAAATATTGAAGGTCTGAACTGAGATGGTAGTCATGTGAGTGGATAAAATGGAATAGATACTAGATATGTTGTGGAAGTAGAACTTATGACTTATCGAATTATTGGATGGGTAAGGGAGAGGAGAAGGAGTAGTCAAATGTTCAAGTGTCCAAAATGGCCAATAGTCAATTTATGATGCATGACTAGACCTCAGGAGAGAGACTATGACTAGATATAGAGATCTGGTAATCTGAGGTTACAAAACTGGGTTACTGGAAGGATAGTGGTAACCTTGTCTGAAACAGGTAAGTTTGGAGAAGGGGAGGATATAGGAGGGAAGGAAAATGAGTTTCATTGTGGAACTGTTAAGTTTGAATTGCTTATAAGACATCCAGATGGAAGTCAATCAATCATTCACTCAATCAATTGATCAGTAAGCATTTATGAAGCTTCTCAAGCAGGGCCTCTGCTACAAGCTAATGATACACACACACACAAAAAAAACAAAAACAAAAACCTGAAACAGTCTGCCTTCAAGCTGCTTACCATTTAGCAAGTGGTGACAATTTGTGTGTTTATATACTTGATATGGGGGAAGACACTAGTAGTTGTAAGAAAGGTCATGATGAACTTCATATAGAAGATGGCACTTGAAATCAACCTCAAAGAAGACTATTGATTTTAAGAGTGGGAAGAGGTAGTGCATTCCTGGTATGGGGGCTTGCTAGTGGAAAGGCATGGAGTTGGGAAGTGGATGACTCTGTTTGAGGAAAAGTAGAAAATAGGGCAGTTTGTCTGTACTATAGTGCATATAAAGGGGAATAAAGTGTAATAAAGTTGGAAAGGTAGGATGGGGCATTTGTGAAGGGCTTTATATGCTCAATGCAGGAGTTTATATTTGTTGCTATAGGTAATAGAGAGTCACTGAAGTTTATTGAATAAGAGAATGACACCATCAAAACTGTACTTGAGAAAAATCACTTTGGTAATTTGTAGAAGATGAATTGGATTGGGGAGAGACTTGAGGCAGGGAGACCAATTAGGAGAGTACTGTAATAGTCCAGATGAGAGGTTAGAAGAACTTGAATTAAGGTAATGTCTCTATGAGTTGAGAGAAGGGTGTGATGTGAAAGATGTAGAAATAGAAATGATAAGATTTCACAACTAATTGGAAATGTGGATGAATAAGAGTGAGGAGTTGAAGATAACATAAATTTTTGTGAACCTGGGTGCTAGACTGGGATGGAGGTACCTTGACAGAAATAAACAAGTCTGGAAGAAGGGTGGGTTTGAGAGGGAAAGATTAAAGATAAAGAGTATCCATTTTGGATATGTTGAATTTGAATTGCCTATGGGACATACAGTTCAAAATATCTAGTGGGCAATAGGTGATGCATGACTAGATCTCAGAAGAGACTATGACTAGATATATAGAACTGATAATAATAAGCATAGAGATGATAATTAAACAAACCATGGGAGCCAATGAAGTCACCAAGAGAAAGAATAGAGAGAAGATGGCCCAGTACCTTCATAGTAAGGGGAGCAGAATTTGGATATAAATGGTGATCTTGCAATGAAGATTAAGAAGGGAGAGTTGGAGACATAGAAAAATCAAGAAAGCAGTGTCATGAGTATGAAAGAAGAGAGAATGTATAGGATGAGGGTGTCTAACAGTATTAAATGTTGCAGAGTGGTCAAGAAGGATGAGGACTGAGAAAAAAACATTAAATTTGACAATTACAAGATAATGGGTAACTTTGAAGATAGCAGTTGTCAGTTAAGTGAAGAGATCAGAAGTCAGATTGGAAAGGATTTAGAAGACAATGAGAGGAAAAGAAGTGAAGGTATAGAAAGCAACACATTTCTTTAATTCTTTGTCATAAAGTCACAAATCACAATGGATATATTTTTAAGTCATTTTTTAATTTTTTCAGTTATTAAGCATTTAATTTTTCTTCCCACCATTCCCTTCTCCCTTTCTACCTACTCCTCTTATTTCCTGGAAAAAGAGAAATAGGAAATTCTTTAACAAATAAGCATGGTCAAGCAGAACACTCCCACATTGTCCATGTCCAAAAATATATGCCTTATTCTGAATATTAGTTTCATATATCTGTTATGAGGTGGACAGGATTCTTCATCATTGGTCCTCTGGAATTATAATAGGTCAATCAGAATTGTTCAGTCTTTCAGAATTGTTTCTTCTTAAAATATTGATATTAGTATATAAATGTTTCTCCAGGTTCTGCTGCCTTGATTCTACATCAATTCATTTAAGACTTTCTAGGTTTCTCTGAAACTGTATCTTTCTTAATTTCTTATGAGACAGTAGTATTTTATTATATTCATATATCATAACTTGTTCAGTCATCCTCCAATCGATGGGTACTACCTCAGTTTCTAATTCTTAGCTGCTATAAAAAGACTGCTAAAATATTTTTTAATATATATGTACTTTTCCTCTTTTATTATTATTATTTTTTTGAGTTTAGAGCTAGCAGTGACATTTATGGGTCAAAGGGTATGCCAGTTTGGTAACTTTTTAGGCATAATTACACATTGCTTTCCAAGATAGCTGGAATAATTAAAAGCTCCAGAAAGTTTATGTCAATATGCCTGTTTTTCTACAACCCCTCCAACATTTATCATTTTCTATTTTTGTTAACTTTACCAATCTGATGGGTGTGAGATGGAATCTCAAAGTTGTTTTCATTTGTATTTTCCTAATTATTAGTGATTTGGAACATTTTTTCTTACCTATAGATAAATTGGATTTTTTCCCTAGAAAATTTCCTGTTTACATCCTTTAATCATTCATTAAGTGGGAATAAATCTTATCTTATACTTTTAGTTCCTTCTATATCTTGGGAAATAGACCTTTATTAGAAGAACTTGCCCTAAAGATTTTTCCCAGTTAACTGATTCCCTTCTAATCTTAGTTTCATTGAATTTGTTTGTGTAAAGCCTCTAAAATATTATCCAATCAAAGTTGTCCATTTTATTTTCTGTGAACCTCTCTATCCCTTATATGGTCAGGAATGCTTCCCTTATTTATGGACCTCAAAAGCAATTTCTTTCTTACTCCTCTAATTTGTTTTTGATGTGACTTTTTATCTTTGTATCCATTTGGAGCTTACCTAGGAATATGGTGTAATGTGTTGGTCTAAACCTAGTTTATGCCAAACTGCTATCTATTTTCCCAATAGTTTTTGTTAAGTAGAGAGACCTTACTTCAGTAACTGGGTCTTTGGACTTATCCAATACTAAACTACCAGTAGCCTTTGCTTCTGTATATTGTGAATCTGATCTCTTCCACTGCTCAACACCGCTAATTTTTACCCAATACCAAATTGTTTTGATGATTAGTGATTTTATTTTCTACCCTGTCAAGTTCTATATCTCTCTTACCTTATACACACACAAACACACACAAGTGTAAGAGTGGGGAGAGTTGATTGAGCCAATCAAATGAATCACTCTCCATTCCACTTAAGTATGTATCAAAGTGCTATGCCCTGACATGTTAAGCATGAAATAACAGTTCTTTGTTGAATTAATCAATTCAAGTCTTTATTTAGAGTAAGTGAAGAAAAAAAAGTCCACGATGAATTTAGATTTCTTTGAAAGCCACTAGATAAAGTGGAGAGACATTTCATGTGAAACATATTAGGCATGGTTTAGAAAACCTGATAGCATACTGTGAAAAGTCTATAAAATAGTAAGCCAATTTGCAACCAGAGATTTGAGCATCCAGCAGCTTAGTATTGGAAGCTTCCAGCCAAGCCTCCGAGAAGGAGTCACTTGGTGAAGGGTGGGGTTGGCAGAAGAGAGCTTCTTGGCCTCAACCTTGGTATCCTTTTTATTCCACTCTGTGTTGACTGGAGGAAGATCTCATGAATATTGGAGGTTTTGGATTTTTCATGTGTCTTAGTCCTAGCAACATTCTCAGGACAGCAGACTCCACGTAATATTTGCATCAAGAGCCGAGGATAGACTAGGCACGGTCAGGAAAGGAAGAATCAGAGTCAAGGCTCTACAAGAAGTCCAGTAGAAAATTTTTATCAAATTTAAAACAAAAACAAAAACATCTTGAGGACTGCAATAAAAGGAATTCTAGATGTTAGTTACCCCTTTACTACAAAATGTACTCTCTAAACTGATGGAGTTAAGCCCACTTTCTCCTGGACTCTTTAAGTAGCATAGTACCTGGCATTAGCAGGCACTTAATAAACGTTTATTGATAGACTGACTGGTGGGAGAATGTTATGGACTTTGTTTTTGTACCAAATATTTTTACTTATAAAATATCATTTTCTAAAAGCTAATTAAATTTGACTGACTGATATCAACTGATAGTCAATGAAGTAAAGCACACCAGTTGGGGCTTGTGAACTATAGTACTAGAAAAATCATCCTCAGACTCTTAGGAATATCTCTAGGACCCGAAGGGAGACATTGAAATCACCCACTCTGGACCTGACCTTTCAACACTAGTTTTGATTGGGAGAGTAGTTCCAGAGTCTATATTTGCTATAGTAGTTAAGGTTAGGGGTAGGGACTGAGCCTATAATTTCATTGGTGTAGAGAGCTCCCAGTGAGAAAATTTCTATAACAATGTAGGTAGTCTTTAGGATGTTTCATAGAGCAGCACTGAAATGTTGTGACTTTCCTAGGGCTATCTTGTCAGTTTGTATTAGAGATAGAATTTGAACTCGGTCTTTCCTTGCCTTGAAGACCAGCCTCTCTATTTATTATACCAGATGCCTTTCATACCAGGTAAGTATAAAGTAATTTAAGGTTTGTGTGTGAAGATTTGGGGAGTAGCACTGACAACTGGGATAATTAAGAATGGCTTCTTATAGGATGTGGCCCTGTAAATGACCTTTAAAGAGAACTAGAATTTTTATAGAGAAAACTGAGGAGGTATTGGGATAACTTGTAAAAAAGCAAGGAGATGCATATAGTTTCCTGTTGGAGGAATGATAAGTAGGCCAGCTTAACTGGAATGTACTATGTGATGAAGAGGAATAATATGAAATAAATCTGGAAAAGTAGGCTGGAGCAAGAATGTGAGGAGCTTTACCAGCCAAACACAGGAGTTTGTGTTTTACCTGGAAGCAATATGAAGTCACTAGAGCTTTTGGAGAAGGGAAGTGATGTCATCAGACCTGCACTTTAGAAAGATTACTTTGGCAGCTATGTGGAGAAGAGATTGCATAGCAGAGAGACTTGAGGCAGGAGATCTGCAAGGAGATAAATTGAAGTAGTTCCAGCAAGAGGCCATGAATGGCCTCTTTTCTTGGTAAAGTAGGAAGCAAGGTCCTCTGCTGAAAGGGAAGGGATGAAAGGATATTGTTGGAGCTTTCAGGATAAAAGAAAAGCTTTGAAACAGCTGCTGTGGGAAGCATAAGAGTCAATTAAGGAAAAATAAAAGGATTTTAGGGTAGCAATTAGGGTCAGTTAAGATTAGATCACAGAAATTTGGAATAAATCCAATCATTCCTCTAGCAAAATTCAATATTCCTAAGTAGGAATGGTAAAAGTGAATGGTGGAAGTAAGCAAAGATTTAACAGGGCATTGCCAGCTAAAGGACAATGCAACAAGGAAATCAAAAGGAAATCAAAAAGAGAATCAAGAGTTGAGGATAGTGTATTATTGAACTATAGGATCAAGAATGGGAAGGAAAGAAGTTAAGTCAGAGAAGAGCTGATGGCTTCAAAGAACAGGGAAAGGTAGAGTGAGTGGAGATTTCAGTAAGAACAGAGAGCAGGTTGAGGATGGATGAGTCACAGGGAAGGGGAAGGAAAAGCAGTTACTATGCAAGTAATGCTAGATATCTCCGACCCTCAAGTTACCCTTTGAATGAGGGACCCACTAGACATTGCCCTCTGGAGACTGCATAGCCAGGATGAATTCGAATTGGGAGGTACTGTTCATTTGAAACTTATATCATTGTTATGGAGAAAGGAGAAATATTATTCCCCCCCTTTTTTTTAAACATGAAAAGATAGGTCTGAGTGAGGTTAAGGTGACTTGCCCAAATTCATATGACTAGTAAGTGTCAGAGCCAGGATTTAAGCCCAGGTCTTACTCAGAATCATGATTCTCTGTCCCTTCTTGGCTCTGCTGTGACTCTCTAGACTTTGCCATCATGCTTCAGTTACCATTTTGCCTCAGAATCTGAATGCCAAAAAGGTGAAAGGACAGATTTCATAACTGTATCAGCTGAGCTTAAAGCTGGATGTGATGGATATAATTGATGTTAAGGAGTAGTCAGTGGAGCAACTTAACAGCAGAGATTCAGAAAAGTCACCCAGTGGATCAGCTGGCTTGGCTGAGGTAGCGTATTTAGTGAGAAGTCAGTTAAAAATACTGTTGACCAACTTACCTTAGCAGTGGAAGCATCTGTCATCATAGGAATTGTGTTAATCAAAGAACTTTTGTGGACAATTCCTGAGTCAGAAAGAAGATACACTCCTCTGCACACTTTATCTTTCAAGCCTCCACCAATAAGCTTCCATTTACACAAAATCAGACAATCACAATGATACTTTTTTACTTTAAATATAACTATTTACTTAAAAATAAGGTGAAAACTAACATATTTAAAGCCGATACAAGAATAATAAATACCTCACAAAGCTTAGGTGACATTCTCCTACCAACACACTCAGTATCTATAGGGGAGAAAAGATGCACACTTTTTAGAAACCTGCCAAGGAGGTACATGAGTAAGGAAAGCTCGTGTTCTTGGAGATTCTGGAGTTATAAACTTGAGTATCTTCTTTCCGACTCAGGAATTGTCCACAAAAGTTCTTTGATTAACATAATTTCTATGACGACATACCCCTGGGATCTTGAGACAAAAAATTGAGTAAACTATGTGGTGTTGGTCCTTTTCTGAGCACCTAGACCTGCTGGTGTGAGGCTAGTTTGGATGAAGGCAGGTGCCAATTCGCCCTGTGAGAGAGGTGTGAGGTGCTATCATGTGGCTAGCCATCCTATGTACCCATTACACATGGAAATAGCTTTGGAAGCATCCCATAAATGGCAGTTTACACGTGTGTCATCTACACAGATTAAGATAGTTTTCAAAAAGGGCTAGACATTTTAATGAGAAAATAAGAATAGAGAAATGAGACTACTTGTTTTATCCTGATTCTTATTTTTACCCAAGGCCTGATAGTTTCATACTGTTGCTGTACCCTGTCTCTATGTGCCAAGGAAAATATTGGTATTGTGATAGCCCTTCCGACTTTGTGATCATATTTATGACTAAATTACTAGAAACAAAGGAGAAATGTGACCACTTTCAGATGTGTGTATGGTATAGACTATTTAAAATTTGTCTGATACAGACTGATGAATGACCTTACTCATCCAAAAGTTGACTTTTGTTATTTAATCCTCATACTGACGCACCAGTGTAGTCCATTCACATTCTTTTCCATAGAACAGAGGACGTGGGACTTTCAAAGTGGGGTTGTTGACAGAATTCCTGTCTGCTGAACAGGAAGCTTTGGAATGTCTCATGAATTTAGTTGTGTGTAAGTATAACCAAAGCAAAATATTGGAGTTCTAATAAATAAGAAAATATGTAGACAGATTAATAATTAGTAGATATAAAAAAAGAAGACAGGCAGACCAAAATACTTTGTCATTTTTTGAAGAGCCCAATTAAAAGAATTTTGGAAGCATCTTGTTTATTTGACTTTATCTGATGGAATTAGTATGTATAGTTCCAGGATGAAATACTTAAATATTTCAACGTGTCCACGATCTTTCCAAGAGAATTTTGACCCAGTGTTGCAATCCCCGACCTATCCATCCTTTCTAATGCTGGGCTATTCTTGTCGATGTTCTCTCATTAAGTCTTCTACAGAGAATCTCCTCAATCTGCTGGAGTCCTTTCTCTAGGACTTTTAACACTAACCTACTCAACTCCCTTAGTATCATTATGAAAATATTTTTGATCTCTCAGACCCCTGTGGAAAGGTCTTAGAGATGCTCAGGTAACCCCAAATTGTGCTTTAAGAACCACTGCTACATGCCATTGAATCAATTTTTTTTCCCTTATAACATTATACTCAGCTTTGTAGAGTAAGTTATTTTGGGTATCTTTTGCCTTTTGGGATATTGTATTCAAAAATGTACTCTGATTTATATCAGGAACTGCCAGGTCTTGTGATCTTAACTGTGGTCCCGTGGTACTTAAACTCTTTCTTTCTGGCTTTTTTTGGGGGGCCAGTATTTTTCTTTGGCATGGGAGCTTTGGATTTTGGCTCTAACATTTCTAGGACTTTTCCTTTGGGGATTCCTTTCAGGAGATTACTATTAGATTCTTCCTATGTTTTCTTTGTCCTCTGGTTCTAATAGATTTGTGAAATTTTCATTTGTGATTTCCTGAGATATTGTCTATACCATAATCTCCACTCACTTTACCTTTCCCTGTTCTCTGAAGCCATCAGCTTTTCTCTGACCTAACTTCTTTCCTTCCCATTCTTGACCCTATTGTTCGACTATACACTATCAACTCTTGATTCTCTTTTTGATTTCCTTGTTGCATTGTACGTTAGCTGGCAATGCTCTGTTAAATCTTTTTTTAATATCATGATTTCTGGTAATTATTAAATTATTGCTCCTTGGCTTGTTTTCCTGGGCAGTTGTTTTTTGATTGTAGATACCTTAAATTTTTTTCTATTTTTTCCAATCTTTTGATTTTGTTCTAAAATTTCTTGTTTCATGGAGTCAATCATTTCTGTTTGGCCTATTCTAATTTTCAGAGAATCTATTTCCTGGATTTAACCACTTTCTTCTTTAAGCTATTTATTCTCTTTCCAATTCTTTCCTCTAGAGCTTTTATTTCTTTTTGGTTTCTTGCATCATTTCTTTTAGGTATTCATGGAGTCATTGTGGATAATTGATTTTTTTCCTTGAGTCTGTTTGCAATTATGGAGTTTTGGAACCTCTTCTAGGTAGGAGTTTTGGATTATTTGTGAATCTAGTATAAATCTTTATAGTGATCAGTGTCTTCTGTTTATTCAATTCTTCAACCTTAGTTCCTGAATTGAGGCTTTGTGCCAGGGTCAGGTCCTGCCTTACTGCTTCACTTTTGGGTGGTATGGTGTGACCTGTTTGATCTTGATATAGGTCACTTATGTTTCTTTTTAGACTTCCAATTTCTGGAGTGTGCCTAGATTATGATCAGTGGTAGGTTTTTAGACTCTCTTACACCCTTGAGGTTCTGAGCACTGGATCTTCAGATTCTTCTCTGATATCTCAGAACAGAGTGCTTTAGACCTGGGATTTCCTAGGCTTAGAGTGTCTCATTTGAGTTTCTGATCAACTTGGGGATTTCTCAAGGAAACCCTGTACTCTTACAGCCTTTGGACACAAATGTTTGTAGGCTGTAGGTTTCTCAGACTAGAAGTGCTCAGTGGGCTTCATTCTTATTTGCCTTACTTTTACTATGGGCTTCTGGTCCCTTTTTGTACAATTCTAAGGTGGGTAAAGTGATTTATTTTAGTTTCTCACTGGATTTTTTGATCATCATTTGAACTGTTGCTTTTTTTATTTTTATTTTTTCTGGAGTAAGTGTGTTGGTACTAGGTTGCCTATTTCTTTCCAGGTAGGCATTTTAACCAGAATTCCTGTGTCTATATTCTGAACAATAGGCATTCTGAATCAATTTGTATTTTTATTTTTGTTTTTGTTTTACTGGCAAGACGGTTAGGTCAATCACTTGAATGAACATTGAGGCAGCGAGGTAGGGGCAGGGGATAGGATGCTGGATTTAGAGTCAGGAATACCTAAATTTAAATCCATCTGGACACTTACTGTGTAAATGAACAAGCTGTCTAACTATTTTCAACCTCAGTTTCCACATCTGAAAAATGGGAGTAATATTAGCACCTACTTTACAGGGTTGTTGTGAGAATCAAATAATATTTGCAAACTTTTTTGCAAACATTAAGTGCCATATAAATACTAGCCATTATTGATGAAGCTCTGTAGTATGAAAGGGTTTGATGTAATTGTTACATTGCCATTGGCAAAGTTGAGCATCAGGAGCTTGTTACCATCTATAGGGAATTTCTCTTTCATTTGTTCTTTGTAGACCATGAGTTTTTTGTTTTTTGTTTGTTTTTTGCATGTGGTAAATGCTTCTGACAAGTATAAGTTTTGTGTTTTGTACCTTGCTTGATATAAACAGTCATAGCATTATCTCACCCTCCAATATGAAAACAGTTTTTGAAGTCTAGAAATGAATTAGAATTGAAATAAAAAAGCTGAGATCACAACCTATTAAGAGTTAGTAATGAAATGATTAAAGCAAACATGTACCATCTAGTGGTGAAAAAGAAATATGCTTGTTAAATATCTCTTTATTGGCTATTGACAGAATAGAAATTTTATAGTGATATTCCTAGACCCAAAGTTAAAAGACACCTCAGAAATTACGTAGTCCAACTCTAGTGGTTTTAATAATCATGTAGAGATAATTTTTATGATAAATATTAATTCTTTTGTTGAATCTGATGCAGAACATGTATTATGTACAGTAACTTGATTCAACAAGTTTTATTAAGTGACTACTATCATATTGAACTTTGGTGGGTATGGGGAGATATGGTTTAGAGATACAGTTCTTACTCTTAAGTAATCATATAATTATAGAAATTAAAATCCGGAAAAGATCTTAGGAAAAATGTAGTCCAACCTCTTGTTTTAAAGATCAGTAACTGGGGCCCTGAGAGGGTACTTACTTAAGTTCACAAAGTCAGTAATTGTCAGAGTCTGAATTCCAGCTTGGGCCTTCTGACTCACAGCTCTTCAAATTTGTTGTTATACTATGATTAAGGGTCTCATTGGGAGATTTTGAAGTATTTTGAGTAGTATTTTGATCTGAAAAGTTCTTTGTCTAATGAATAGTCAGTGATCAAGTATTTATTTACCTTTCATGTGCCAGGAACTGCATGAAAAACTGGTGGTACCAAGAAAGAAAAAACAACAGTCCCTATCCTCAAGGAATTCACATTCTCATAAAGGAGACAAGATGCAAACAACTATGTACATACAAGATATATATGGAGTAGATGGAAATTAATCTCAGAGGGAAGACATCAGCAATGGAGGGGAGAGGGAGAGATAGGAAATGAGAAATGTCAATAATTTGAAAATCGTGAGAAGGATACATTAGAGGGATGGGAAACTAGTTAAAAGACAGTTATCCTGGGCATTGAGCATAACAGGTGCTGAATAATATTAGCTAACATTTATTTAGTGTTTTATGGTTTATCAAGTACTTCAGTCCAATAATGTATTTGATTCTTATTGCATCCACATGAGGTAGGTACTATAGATATTGAATTTTATGGGGGGGAAACTGAGTCTCAGAGAGATTAAGTCCATTGTCATATAGCTAGTATTTGTCAGAGATTTCTCCTAGCTTTGAGTCCAATACTCTTTTCACTATACTATGTTTCATAAGCGTTGAACTCCATTCACCAAAGTAGTCCAGGTGAAAAGCAATGAGAACCTAGACTCAGATGGCATTAAGAATGTAAATGAAAGGAAAGATGTGAGGAATATTGTAGAAATAGACCTGATGAGATTGGGTGATATTTTTTTTTGAGGTGAGGAGAAAGCAAAAAGTCAAATAAGATACTTTAATTTTGACTAGCTAAATGAGTCTTTAATTCCCTTTGTCCTTAATTCTTACCTGATAGTTCATTTTACCTTTTGGTAGCTTATGTATTCACTAGAAAAGATCTCAAATTCCTTCCTTCCTTCCTTCCTTCCTTCCTTCCTTCCTTCCTTCCTTCCTTCCTTCCTTCCTTCCTTCCTTCCTTCCTTCCTTCCTTCCTTCTTGCCTGCCTGCCTCCCTCCCTTCTTTCACTCATTCTCTCTTTCTCTTGCTCTCTTTTGTTTTTGCCTTTATTTGTACCATTAGTGCTTAATACAGTTCCTTAAACATGGTAAATAGTTAATAACATTTCACTTTTGGACAGCAAGTTTTTACTCAAATTAAGACTAAATCTGCTTTTTTGTTATTTCTATTTATTTCCCTTAGTTTTGCCTTCTGGGCAAAGTTAATTGTTACATTGGCCAAAGAATCAAACTTGGGCCTCCAAAATAGCAGGCAAGAATTCCATCACTGAACCACAATGCCAGATGATTTTGTATGATGTTAATGTTTGTATGGGAAGCTATCTCATTAACAGAAAGTCTGAAAGGATTGTTTTATTTTACTGCCAAGTTTTTGTTTTTGTAATCCATAGACTCAAATACTCTAGGGCAGAGGTGTCAAATTTGTGACCTGCAGGCTGCTTGTGCAAAACTCCCCAGTGCAAGTATAATCCCTGATTAAAATGTAATTGGTAAATGTTTAAGAAAATAAATGGAAATATAATACCACATGGATAATATTGATTTATGGTTTTTTGTTTTTATTTTTTTAGGCAGTTGGGGTTAAGTGACTTGCTCAAGGTCACACAGCTAGTGTCATGTGTTTGGTCTGAGGTCAGATTTGAACTCAGGTCCTCCTGACTTCAGGGCCATTGCTTTATCTACTGCACCACCTAGCTGCCCCCAATTTGTGGTTTTTAAATTCAATATGTAGGCATCTACATGGTACAGTATAGAATGCTGAGCCTCGAGTCAGGAAGGCTTATTTTCCTGAGTTTGAATCTGGCCTCAGACACTTACTAATTGTGTGACCCTGGACAAGTCACTTAATCCTGTTTGCCTCATCTGTAAAATGAGCTGGAGAAGGAAATGACATACCACTCCAGTATCTTTGTTAAGAAAACTCCAAGAAGGGTGAAATAACAATTCAATATGCAACCTGAAGGAATCCATTTCTTTTTGAGTTGGATACCATTGTTTCTATCTTTCAGGCAATTATGAGTCTCAGGCAATTATAAGTCTATGAAGATACTATCTGCTGGAGAAAATCATCTGTGAAAGTTTGCCTATACCTTTATAATATTTTAAAGGTTATTCTTGATATATTTATAGATCATTCAGATGAAAATTTTGCAGTGAAAAGAAAGTAGGAATATGGGGCAGTAATAGTTGGTGTCTGCTGTCTGTCATATCTTTTATTATTTTTTCCCCATTCCTTTGGTATGCTCCTGTCTTAGACGTACCATAAATTCATTTCCTTAATGCTTTAAAAAATATGTTGCTTCTGGCATGAATTTATGCTCTGTGTACTTACTCTCCTTGACTAAGTCTTTTAAAATACCATTTATACTTCATATGGCACATGGATCTTGTGGTGTTGAGTTAAAATGTTTTACTTCCACTATGCAGATGGAGCTCCTATAATTCCAAAATAATGTCTTCTCATTGTTATGTTTTCTTCTCATTTGTTATTTATTTTAATCTGCATTCTAACCAGTTGATGGTCTAAGTATTCACAGGCAGCTGTTTGTAACAGACTTCCATAGTACTAACCAGTTGCTGTATTAAGATATAGCCAATTTAATTTTATTACAGGTTCATTTACTGCTTTTGCCTTCTATTTTCTTCATGAAGAATCTATTAAAGACACACAGAAATGAGACTTCTGAGTAACCTTTAGACTCCTTTATATCTTAATCCTTAGCCATTTTTTTCAATGACTTCTCTGTTTACCTTCTCATTGTAGTAACCAAACCAGAGTATAAGTATTACTGTCTTACATATTTTTAGTAGAAATTGTCTACTTCTTTATACTCAGCAAGAGATGTTGGCCCTTAAATTACATTTATTATCATGGTGATCTTTTTGATTACAGTCATCATAAAACCTGAAATGCAAGATGACCAAGTATTCCATGAAATATTTCTTGTTACCTTCAGTTGCATAATGAAAGCAACACTGTCAATTTCCTTTTTTTCATCCTCAGAGGAGAATCTGTAAAGGTAGATAATGAAAATTGGCTACATCTTAACATACAAGAAGCAACTGATTACTGCTATGGAAGTCAATTCCAAATCAGGAGTGTGTTCATAGTTAGACTATCAACTAGTTAGGACATAGGTCAAAAACAGTAACAAATTAGAAGAAAGGATAGATATGAGAATACATTATACTGCAATTTCTTTATGTCTCAGCTTAAGGTCTATAGCAATAAGGCTAACATCATTGTTATTTCCTCTAGAACATCAACTTGTAATTATTGGGGCGATGGAGTTTAAATAGCTATGGCCTGGGACACTCAAGGTCTAAGTAGAATCTGGTTCAGGTCCAAGGATGTAACAGAATGTCCCTCACTGTTAGTTGATATAACCTTGTGAGCTTTGTCTTAAAAATATGCTGTTGCAAGCATGATCTCTCAAGGATATGGGAGAGAGGCACAGCATGTTACTGATTAAGTGGAGAGAAGCAACAATGGCTATGCAAAGAAAAGATAACTGGAGAATATTATTCTTATGGATAGTTAGTTAATTAGCATTTCTTAATTGCTTACTAAGTGCCAGGTACCATGCTAAGTACTAGAGATATAAAGAAAGGTAAAAGTCATTGCTCTTGAGGAGTTCATAGTCTAACGGGAATGTGTTAACAACTATATCCAAATAAACTATATATGGGATAAATCAGAAATAATAGAGGGAAGACACTAGAATTAAGGGGAATTTGGAAAGGCCACTTGATAAAGACAGGATTTTAGCTGGAACTTGAAGGAAGCCAGAGGATTCAAATGAGGAAGAAGATCATTCAGGGCATGCTGGACAGCCAGTGAAAATGCCCAGACTTGGGAGATGGATTGTCTTGTTCAAGAAACAAAAAAGAGGGCAATACCATTGGATTTCAGAGTACAAAAGGGAGGGAGTATAAGGTGTAAGAAGACTGGAAAAGGGGGGCAATTTATGGAGTGCTTTGAATGCCAAATAGAGGAAGTGATAGAGAGCCACTGGAATTGATTGAATGGGGGGTGACATAGACCTGTGCTTTAGAAAGATCATTTTGATAGCTGAGTGGAAAATGAACTAGAGTGGAAAGAGACTTGTTGTAGGGAAACCAACCATTAGGCTATTACCATAGTCTGAGCATGAGGTAATGAAGGTGTGCATCAGAGTAGAAGCAATGTCAGAGAGGGAAAAGGAGAAAAGTGGCTGTACAGGAGAGATGTTGTGAAGGTAAAATTGACAGAACTTGTCAAAAGGTTAGATGTAGGGATGTGTAGGAGAAAGAGTGAAGAATTGAGGATGATGCCTAGGTTGAGAACCTGGGGATCTAGAAGAATGGTAGTTCCCTTGATGGTAATAGGGAAGTGAGGAAGAAGGAAGTGAGGGAAAAAAATGATGAATTCAGTTTTGGTCATGTGAGTTTAATATGTCTATGGGAGATACCTAGTTTGAGATTCCAATAGGCCATTAGAAATGTGAGTTCTGAGGTCAGCAGAAAGCTTAAGGCTAGATAAGAAGATTTGAGAATTATCAGCACAAAATTGATGATTAAATCCAGGGTAGCTGATGAGATCATCAAGTGAAATCGTAGAGAGGGAGAAGAGAAGAGGGCCCAGAACAGAACCCTGTGGGACACTAACAGCAGGGGGTATTCAATGAAGATCCAGGAAAGCAGACTTTAGAAGGAGTTTATCAGATAGGTATGAAGAGAACTAGGAGAGTGGAGTCATGAAAACCTAGAGAGAAGACAGTGACTGACAGGGGTAAAGGTTTCAGAGAGGTCAAGAGGATGAGGATTGAGAAATGGCCAACTAGATCCGTCAATTAAGAAATTATTAGTAACTTTGGAGAGAGCAGTTTTGCTTGAATGGTGAGGTTGGAAAACAGGCTGTAGAGAGTTAAGGAAAGAATGAAAGGAAATGAAGTTGAAGCATCTATTGTAAATAGCCTTCTTTAGGAGTTTAACCACTAAAAGGTGGAGAAGTAGAGGACAATAGCTAATGCAGATGGGTGGATCAAGTGAGGATTTTTTGAAGATAGGGGAGACATGGGCATGTTTGTAGGCATTAAGGAAATAGCCAGTAGACAGGGGGAGATTGAAGATAAGTGAAAGAGCAGGGATAAAAGGGGGAGCAATCTGTTTTAGAAAATGGAATGGAATGAGATCACTTATACGTGCAGAGGGGTTTGCCTTGGCAAAGAGAAGAACCACAGCATTATGTGAGATAAGGATGAAGGAGGAGATAGTGGCTGAAGGCATCTGTGTAAAGTGAGATGAGGAGGAGGGGAGAAGAAGAAGGAGCTCTGTGAATGGACCCATTTTTTTTTTCATTAAAATATGAAGCAAGGACCTTACTTGAGAGGGTAGAGAGAGAGGGAACTGTGGGAGGTTTGAGTAGGAATGAAAAGGTTTGGAAATAATCCTGTGGTGAATGAGGTAGTGAAGTAATTAGAGATGTATAAAATAATTTCCTTACAGCAGTGAAAGCCCAATTGAGGTTATGCAACATAAATTTGTGGTGAATACAGACAGTACCATTTCATGATTTTCTCCAGTTTTGATCAATAGCACATATACAGGAATGAAGATAGCGAATGGTTTGGTCTAAGGTTGAGGCTTGGCAGAGGAAGATTAGTGGTGGTTATGATAAGGGGGGAAGAGATTCAAGAGAAGAAAGTATAGTGTAGAATTTATTCTCCAAAGGATCAAGATGAAGAAGAGACAAGAGTGTAGCCAACGTAGGTTGATGACCTTGGAAAGAACTGAGTGGTCAAAAGGGTTTGGATGAAGAGCTTCTCTGTGTTGTTATTGTGGAGTAGTTTCACTTGTGTCTGACTCTCATGTCTATTAAGCCAGATGCCACCAAGAGTTAATAGGTATGATATAGAACATTTCACTGGGGGAAGGGAGAAACTTCACAAGAGACCACATTGAAGGAGAAAAGTAGTAATAAAATGTATGGCTGAAGATACCTATATTCAAGGGTATAAAATTGGATTAATAATGTAAATTAAGGATTTTAATGTAAACAGGCAAATTCAACCTATCACTAACAGTTGTTTGGATATAATTGATAAGTGGAATGTGGCAATGGTAGGGCACTGGATAATGTATACATTATTTAAAAGAAACCTATATTAAAAGATACTGGTGCTTCTCAGGACATCTAAGGAGGAGGATGATTATAGTTTACTGGTAGATTTAAATATGTTTGCTTTCTTTTATACCTTTATGTAGGTTGGATAATTAGTAAAACTAGAGTCTGACCTAGGTTAGTCTCGAGACTTTTGAAAAAGCACTGCTCAGTTACCTGGTTCCCTGAGGAGGAACCTCAATTATCTGTCTGCCTCTGTGTCTTTTCCTTGCTGTACTGATTTCCACAGAAGCAGCTGGGGAAAGCGTGTAATGACTGCATGTCCTTTCCCTTGGTGTCTGGCATCCTGTGGTAGCACTTGGTACCATCTCCAACTGGCAAGGGATTCGTTTTCTACTTAGGGCTTAATTTGTAATGAAAAGGCCTTTCAGATACAGTCCTGGCTGTATTGCTGATACAGGATTTGTTCTGAGACTCCATCTCCTAACCCTAAAGGGTATATTTGAGAGCCTAAATGTGACAATAAGAACCTCGGAAAGACATCTCCAGTCCATCTGAGAATTCACAATATATATTAAAGAAGAAAAATAGACATAATATGACATATATGCTCGACTTTGGGAGAGTGGATTTCAACGAGTTCATACAAATGATAAGATTTTATAAAGGAAGTCTTTTCCAAGAGGAATAGAATGCTTTTAAGTATGAAATTCTGTTGACACAAACACAAATTATTTCAGTGAGCAAGCAAAGGAAGAGCTTTGTAGGTAGATAATATTCAAGGAACTAGCTAACCATGTTAGACTTTTTTTTTTTTTTTTTTTTTTGGTGAGGCAATTGGGGTTGAATGACTTGCCCGGAGTCAGAAAGCTATTAAGTATCTGAGGTCGGATTTGAATTCAGGTCCTCCTAACTCCAGGGCTGGTGCTCTGTCCACTGTGCCACCTTACTGCCTCTAGACTTTTTTTTAAAGACATATACAAAAGACAGAAAAGTTAAAGAAGTACTTTTTGTTAAAAATAAAAGAGTTATAGAAACACTTGAGGACAATTGCTGTAAGCTTGCTCTTCTCCCCTTTTCCTTATCTCATGCCATTCATATGCTTTCTGCTACTATCTCCTCCTTCACTCCTGTCTCACATGGAGAGGTAGCCTCACTCCTTACCAAGACTAACCCTCTACTTTCATAAGTGATCCCATTCCATCCTGTCTCCTTCAATGGATTGCCCCCTTTGTCATAAGGCTTAAAAAGGCCAAGGTCTCCCACTACAGCCTGGACCATCTCCAGTTGTCCTAGACACCAGACCCAGATGACTCTGGAGGAGAAAGTGAGATTGATGACTTTGCACACCCCTCCCTCACTTGAATACAATTCAATCACAAGTCATGGCATCATCTTCCTGATGTCATGGTCCTCTTTGAGAATGAAGGACGGGGGCAGCTAGATGGTGTAGTGGATAGAGCATTGGCCCTGGATTCAGGAAGACCTTAGTTCAAATCTGGCCTCAGACACTTGATACTCACTAGCTGTCTGACCCTGGGCAAGTCACTTCACCCCATTGCCTCACAAAAAGGAAAAAAAAAGACAGAATGAAGCATAAACCACAACAACATAACACACAACACAACTCCCTTTGCTCTAGTTTTTCAGAATACCACTCTCTTCTGGTTCTCTCTACTTATCAGAGCACTCCTCAGTTTCCTTTGTTGGATCCTCATCCAGACCATATCATCTAAATGTAGGTATCCCATAGAGTTCTGTCTTGGGCCCTCTTATCTCTCTATGGTGATCTCATTAGCTCCTATGGATTTAATGACCACTTTTATGCTGATGATTCACAAATCTAACTGTCTTGCTCTAACCTTTATGCTGACCTCTAATCTTGTATCTCCAACTATCTTTAAGACATCTTGAACTGGGTGTCCTCTAGACATCTTAAACTCAGCATGTTCAAAATTGAATTCATTAGTTTTATCCCTAAGCCCTCCCTGCCTCTTACCTTCCTTATTACTGTTGAGTTTAACACAACTCTCCTTGTTCCTTAGGTTTGCTACATAGATTTCCTCCTCAACTCCTCAGTACTGTCACCCCCAATCCCCCAATATCCAGTCTGCTGCCAAGACCTGTCAATTTCACCTTTGCAACACCTCTCAAACATTCTCCTTTCTCTCCTCTAACACTGCCACCATTCTGGTGCAGGCTCTCATCACTTCATTCCTGAACTATTGCAATAGGCTGCTGGTGGGTCTGCCTACTTTAAGTCTCTCCCCACCCCACTGCAATTTTTCTAAATTGCAGGTCTGACCATGTCACATCCCCCCCCCCAAATAAACGCCTGTGGCTCAAACTTCAGGATGTAATACAATATCTCCTGCTTGATGTGAAAGCCCTTTGTAACCTAGCCCCCCCTTACCTTTCCAGTCTTCTTACTCTTTATTCTCTGCCACATACTCTTTTATATAATATCCTTGCTGTTCCACAAATAGACAGTCCATCTCTTGGCTCTGGACCTTTTTTTCTGGCTTTCCCCCATACCTGGAATTCTCTCCCTTCACCTTCTGGCTTCTCTGGCTTCCTTTCATTCCCAACTAAAATCTCATCTTCTATGGGAAACCTTTCCCAACCTCTGTTAATTCTAATGTTGTCCCTCCTTTAATTATTTCCAATTCATCTCGTCTATAATTTGTTTGCAGATATTTCTTTGGTTGTGGTCTTCTCTGATAGATTTTGAGCCCCTTTAGGGTAGGAATGGTTTTTTTGTCTGTTTGTATATCCCCTACCCTTAGCACAGTGCCTGGCACATAGAACGCAGTAATAAATATTTATTGACTGACTGAATCTTATACCCTGAGGATATAAAAACAAAAATGAAATAGTCCTTGTTATCAAGATCCTTATATTCTGTCAAAGGCAACCAAATATATACATAAAAGCAAATAGAAAATATATACAAAATACATGCAAAGTAATTTTTGTGGGGACACTTCCAGCGTGTGTTTGTGTGTGTGTGTGTGTGTGTGTGTGTGTGAACAGAATCAAGAAAGGCCTTTTTAGAAAGTAACAGATGAGTTGAGCTTTGAAGAAAGCTAGGGATTCTAAGAGGTGGAGGTGAGGAAGCAATAAATATTAAGCATTGGGTACTGCCTGGGTGAAGGGATGGCAATGGGAGAGCTGGAATGTCATCCATGAGTTTGGTATGTGGTATAGAATATATGAAAGTGAGTACTGTGAAATTAGTTAAGAAATTGAGAAAGAGAGAGAGAGAGAGAGAGAGAAGAGAGAAGAGTGAGCAAGCATTGCAATCCCATTCAACAACCATCAAAGGTCTACCATATCTGACTTAAAAAAAAAATTCTATTCAGGTCCTTAATTTTTTTCTTGTTTACTTTTTGGTTCAATTTGTCTGGATCTGAAAGGAGTAAATTGAGGTCCCATCTATTATAATTTTATTGTCTATTTCATCCTCTAGTTAAGCTTTAACTTTATTTAGATACTATGCCATGTGGTGCATATATTAAGTATTTAAATTAATTCATCACTTCTTAGCATAATGTACACCTTTTTAGCATAATGTAGTTTTCTGGTTTATTTCAATCAAGCCTATTTTTGGTGTTTTGTCTGTGAGCTTAATACCATTGCTTTTTTAGTTAAGCTAAGCTATAGATTTTTCTTCAGCCCCTTATTTTTATTTTATGTGAATCTCCACTTAAAGTTAGTTTCTTGTAAATAATATATTGTTGGGTTCTACCTTCTAATCCATTCTTCTATCCTTTTCTGTTTTATGGGTTGAATTCATTCCAGTCACATTCACAGTTTTGATCATTAGTTGTGTATTTCCCTTCATCTTGCTCTGTTATCCTTTTCTTCTCTTTGTTTTCCACTCCCTCTTTACAAAGAAGCTGGTGGTTCAGCGTCAGTGCTTTGTGCTTGATGCAATCTACTTCTGCTCCACTGTATCTCTTCTCTTTCCCTTGCCTAGACACCAGTCCCAAATTCCTACCCTTTTCTCCTTTTCTTTTAACTTTTTCCTTAAAGTTTCCTCCTGCCCGTGTTTCATGGAAGTTTTATTTTTTTTTCAGGAGGTAACCAGTGGATTCTTTCTGTTTTCATGTTTCCTACTGGATTTCTTGAAATATGATGTCCAGTTTTTTTGGTCATGGCTTTGAGGTAGTCCATGATTCTTAAGTGATCTCTCCATCTATGTTCCAGGTTAATTTTTTTTAGATGTGATACCTTATATTTTCTTCTATTTTTCAGTATTTTGTCTTTGTTTTCAGTATTGTTTTCTCATAGTAATTCACTTTTATTTATTCTACTCTAATTTTTAAAAAGTTTGCTGTGGATAAGATTTTATACCTGTTTTGCTAAGCTTTAATTCTCCTTCTAAATCTTTTCTCACTCTCATTTATTTTTCCACTTCTTTCCACTAAGGATTTCATTTCATTTACAAAATTATTTTAAGTCTTTAAAAAAAATCCCAACAACTTTCCCTTCATTTCTTCTAGGAATTCTAGCTGATCTTATGGACAAGCTATACTTTCAGCACACCCAGAGTGGTCTGATTCAGAGTGAAATCTGATCACTGTCCTCTTGTCTGGGCTTTGCAAACTCCTGGCCTCAGTTAACAATATAACTGTGGGCTTGCCTCTGGTTGGAGTTCCTGTAGACTGCTGCTGGACTCAGCCACTGTAAGCTAGCTGGAGAGTTATATAGGGTTAGAGCAACAGAATTGTAGACTAATCTCTGTTCTGAGTTCTCTGGGCTGGTTGTTCAGCTACAGGATTAGAGTTGGAGTTGTAACCACTGAGATAATGCTCAGTTCCTGATTCTTTCCTAGTATAAAGCCTCAGGTCTGGAACCTCTTTGTCCTCATCCACCACTCCTCTTCATTCCACACTGATTTTGTGACCTAGTTTTGGGGTATGAATTACAGAGTTGCCAGGTGAAATCTCTTCCTTATTCATACTCTGTATCATACCCATCTCTGCTTGTTTTATAATCCCTCCAGTCCTCTGTTCAGAGTGCTGCCATAGTGGAAGGCTTCTTATGGTACTCTTTTAGATAGGCTCTGTCCCTAGTGTTTATGGATCTATCCCTGTCTCCTTATGTATATCCGCTGGAAAAGTGACATTTATTTTCCTTGCATTTTTTATTAGGACTCTGGTGTTTTTTAGGACTTTGTTGGAGGTAGTTGTGGGGGGAGAAAGGGAGTTAGACAGTATATTGCTTCTTCCTCTGTCATCTAGGGTGGTCTTCATTAATTTTAGACAAATAACATTTAATTTTTTTTATATGTAGAATAACTTATTCTGGTTCACAGTTTAGTAGTAGAGTAATGAATCACATTAAAGTCTACTGACCCCAGTAATCTATCTACTACATTACTCAAAGCCCAAAATTTTTAGGTATAGGTATAACTTCATTTGTTCTGGAGAGTGGTCAACAATCTTTTCAGTGCTGAATACCAGAAACCAAGGTGAGCAATCTGTAGTTGCTACTCTGTGGCCTGAAAAATAAAGCAAAAAAAAATTTAAAAAGCAGAAAAATGGAGAAGGGGAATATAGGGGGAAGAAAAGAGGAGTATGATATGATTTCCTTATCTCCTTTTACTCTGTCAGTAATAGTCAATAAATCAGTCAATAAACATTTATTAAGCACTTATTATGTGCAAGATATTTTGATAAGTGCTGAGGATACAAAGAAAGGTAAAAACAGCCCTTGAGCTCAAGGAACTCACAATCTAATGGGGGAAGATAACACGTAAAAAGTAGCTGAAAAGTGGGAGTTGGGAGGGCAGGGAGGGAGGTCATTCAGTTCAGGGGCATGATGAATTTTTGTGATCTTGCAGGAAGCTGAGTTTCTAGAGACAATGATTAAGTCCAGAAGAGCAGCAAGGTAGGAAATTACGAAGTATCTGCCTTGGGACCCCCCTCCCTGAATGTAGGATCTGGGAGGAACTCTCCAATATCTATTACTCATCATATTCCTTCCCCTGGGAAGGCTTTCTCTTCTCCATTTATTGCAGAGGCATGATAAAAAAGAGAGCCAGTGTGAAGGAATGATATCTTTCTTTAACCATTTTAAATTTTGTCAGATTTCTAGGAAGAAAATCTGAGTTTTTGGTGGTCTCAGAGGCCAGAATTAGGACCAGTGGGTGGAAGTTACAGGGAAGTTTATTTGGATGAATATAAAGATTCTTTGTACTTATGCCATATTTTGCTTATCCCAGTATGGTTAACATCAGAGGTGTTAACTTTTGGCCTGTGGGCTGCTTTCTGTCTATAAAACTCCCTGAGTGCAGCCCTAACCAGATTAAAATGTAATTGGTAAATATTTAAGAAAATACATAAAAGTGCAATGTAGCATAGATAATACTGATTTGTGGTTTTCCAAATCAATGTGTGACTTGCAGGAATGCTGTTTCTATTTGACACCACTGGCTTGCATAAATATAATTTATTAGAAAAATATAATTGTATTTCAAATGATTAGTCATTTATTTTGCTTGATGACTTCTCCTATTGGTTCTCATCTCTTCTGTGGCATAGTGTAACAGTATCAGGAAGCTTAAATACATACTATCCATTTTTTTCTTCCTTAAAGTTATAGTAAGTTTATGCTCTCTTTTTTGTTTGGTCATTTTCATCGAGTCCAACTCTTCGTGACCTCAGTCTTTCTTTAGAGCTGCATTTTTATGGAAGTCCACAAGAAATTCACAATGTAGTAGAGGATTCTGTTCTTGTAAGGAATCAGTATTCTGCCATATATTTACTCATTTAAAGTTTTTTTTTCTATCTCTCTTAACTTCTTCCCTCCCCTACCCCTTGTAATTTTGAAAATTTTGTAGATTACATATAAGTAATTGTTTCCTTTGGGGGAAAAAAGCCTAATCTTATTTCTGAGAAACATTATATTTTAACTATATGAATTGGGAGGAATTTGCAGGTTATTTTCATAGTGTTTTCTGTAACTTCTATTAAAATAATTGTATGAAATTTTTTTGTTTCCATCTATTCCTTTTTTCTAAAGTTCATAAATTATTCATGTGAGCTACACCTTTTATCACTGTGTAGGATAGATAGCATAAAGAATGTTAATTGAGTTGATGGTTGAACTATTCTGTGTGTACTATAGTTTTAATTTCTTTGTAAACACATTTTTTCTTAGGTTTTGTTCAGGGATGTTCATTCTCTTTGAATTATTCCTAAAACCACATTATTTAGGAAATATTCAACTAGAGCTCTTAGTTGAACTGCATGAAAATTTGAAAGTGTAGAATGCTTTGTGTCTTTACTTTGATGGCTATATAAGTAGTATTTGGAAGATTTGATTTGTAATCATAGGCATATCATTGATATTATTATTCTAAACATCTAAGATTTTTTGGGGGGCATGATAACATTCCAAGACTATTATCTTCATTGAGACAACTAGGTATTGTAGTTGATAGAGTGCTGACCTGGGAGTCAGAAAGACGTGAGATTGAATCCTGCCTCAGATCTTTGCTAGGCAGGCAACTAATTTAATCTCTCTCAGCCACAGTATTCCCTTCTTAAAATGTGTATATAATACTAATCTTAAAGGTTTGAGGATAAAACCAAATAAAATTTCATATTTCTATGTATACATATTCATATATGTATGCATAAACATATATACATACATGTGTGACATATGTAAATATATGCATATATATGAAATTTTGTAAAACTTGAAGTCCAATATAAATGTTAGCTGTCATTACTGTTATCCCGTTATAGAGAGTTTACAGTCTCCATTAGTGAAGAGAGTGCTAATTTAAATTCTTGAAATACTGAAATCATTTTAATATGGCATTAAGACTAGCATATTTCTTTGTCCTTATAGAATATGCTGAATTCTTACACTGCAAAGGAAGGAAGTTTACAGATTTTGATGAAGTTCGTCAAGAGATTGAAGCAGAAACAGATCGAGTGACAGGAATGAATAAAGGCATTTCATCTATACCTATTAATTTACGAGTCTATTCCCCGCATGGTAAGTAAATCAATCCTCTTAAAATTTTTCTCAATAAAAATTGTTTCAGCATCATTTAGTGTAATAGTTCTTGTACCTATAATACATACTTTAAAATCCATAAACAGTAGGGTCCCTTTCTTGTGATGTACTTTGCCTCACAGATATAGTTATGTAAAATCAATGGCATGTGTTCATGGGAAAAATAAACCCTAATGGTTTTTCATCTACCTTTTAACTCCTTAGTTGGCTAACACAGTTTCTTCCTTTTCAAATAAAATTCTTTTGTGTTCCATACCGTTTAGGGTTTCTTATAAAAATGTCATATTCCCCAAAACCTAGCCAACAGCTCCTTCCAGCCCAGTGGATGTCTATACCTGAACTGATTAACACACATTTTAAAAAGTTCCTGGGTTTATCTTGAACTTTTGAAATCCAGGACATGCATTTACTGTGTACTTCAGTAGTTCTGTACTGGCAGAAGCCTTTAGTGTCTGTTGAATTCTCTGACTGAGTCTGCCATTACTGGATTTCCTTTATACTTCTATGCATCTCTATATTGTATGCCTGATACAGCAGCCATCATTCTGATCCATGTTGTCAGGATGAATTCATAAATTAAGCTTTTCCTCCACCTGTGGGAAATTTATTGCCTTGTTGGAAATAATCTATACTCAGAACTAAGTTGTCAGTGCCGCTCACTTTTATTATCTCTAATTCTCTTTCTAGTCACCTTTATTGCTTTACCAACTCTACTACATGATTGACATGGTACTCAATTATAATTTCTCAGTAACACTTGCCATATGTGCCAAATTGTGTTATATATACACAAAATGGTAACTGATTTGAGTAGAAGTCAAATCATCACTCACTCAGAAGTTGTTTTGCTCTCCCCAAATGTAAGCTTTAAGACTCTTGTATGTTTACCTGAAGATACCATGAGTGCTTGAAACAGCTTTCCATTTGACTAATTAGCTAAACATACTACAAATAACATATGGTGTTTGTGATGAGAAAGACAAGTCTTAGTCTGAGTGTTTTCACACCATAATGGATTGATGTTACATGGCAGATAACATATGCATATATTGAGTATTTTAATTATAATCCCTTCCCCCACCCATTTTGACTCTACTAATCCTGAAAGCTGTTAGGCAAGCAAATAAGTGTCTTTCAGATGATTTAAAAAATTGTTTTGGCATAACAATTATGGATTATTCACTTATTTCTGTTTAACAGTGCTACTCAGAAAGGAACGCTTTATATAATTGAGACCATTTTGACTTTTTCACTAAGGCATCAACTGACTTTATATGATCAATTTCCTTTGGATATAGAGCATATAAGTAAGACTCTTTTTTTTCTTGGTCTACAGTGTTAAATCTAACCCTTATTGACCTGCCTGGAATCACTAAAGTGCCAGTAGGGGATCAGCCACAAGATATCGAATATCAGATCAGAGAAATGATTATGCAGTTTATCACTCGAGAAAACTGTCTGATTTTGGCTGTTACACCTGCAAACACAGATCTTGCCAACTCTGATGCCCTGAAGTTAGCTAAAGAAGTTGACCCTCAAGGTGAGTGTTTGACTCTTATGGTAAGTGTGAGTTAGCTATCAAATTTCAAGGATACGAGCCTATATAAAGATGATTCAACTCAAATGGCTTTCCTTTGTTAATAATGCAATAATTTAGACAATATGATTGTTAATGAAAATATTTTTGAAAATTGACATTTCAGAGGCCAGGAGGAAAATTAAACAGTTAAGATAAAATCCTGTATCATTAAATATCATATCAATCAAGATATCTAAAAGACAAAAATCTCCAGCCTCAGCTTATAGTCTACTTGTTTCAAGCAGTTTTTGATTCAATACTATTCCAACAAAATAATTCAAATGGGGTTCATTATAAGAAGAACGGACCTATATGTTTTTAATAAAGAATTTTTAGTAATTAAATTTAGACTTGGGAGTCACTGAACATTTACAAAAAGGAAAGCCCCCCCCCCCCAGCTGCTAGTGCCATCATCTCAAAAATTACCTTGTATTTAGTAAGTATACATTTGTATGTATACATGTTTCCCCTGGCTTGGTTATAAATTCCCAGAGGGTGCCTGGCACATTGTAGAGATTTAATAAATAATTGTTGATTGTGTAACACCAGTTAGTTGTATTCACTGACAGCAAGTGATTTTTCTATTTTGCCTCATCTCTGCATTTTGAAATTTTAGCCAACACCTCTGTGAAAATTTCACTGAATCTTTTTCTTTAAAAGTTCTCTTCTCTTTCTTTGACCTTGCACACAGTACATTGCACTTCATATGTTAATTACTTTTAATCTGCATTGTAATTACAAAATAGTTAATCTATATTATTGCTTAATTATGTGCATGTCCTACCCCACTCCTTGATTGCAAACTCCATGAAGGCTAGAACGTATCTTAATATAATCATCTTTATTTTTCTCCAGTTCTTAGCATAGTGCACATGGTAGATATCTAATCAACAATTTTTTGAATGAATGTGTAAATAGAATGAATAAATAAATGAGGGAATTATTAGATTATTAGACCAAGGAAATACTTTTAATACAATATATCTGGATTTCAGCAAGGCATTTCATAAAGTCTCTCATGATATCCTTCTGTTTAGTTCAGTGTAATGAGTACTTATTAATTGTCTACTATTTATACAAGGCATTTGGCATTTGTATCAGGGAATTAAGATAGGAAGGAAAGGAGATCAGGCTTTCCTCTTCATATATATTTATATTTGCATACATTCACATATCTTTATACTCTGCTTCAATTAATGTCCCACTAGCCTACTTACTACACATGCTTATATACATTTTCTTATTCTAATGCAAAGAATTTCTTAACAAAAAATACAAAGACATATAAATATGGTTGTAGCATAAAAGCATCCATTGATTGATGCAATAATTTCCCAGGAACCATTTGTTTACCTCAACAATCCTCTACTAAGACGTTCTTTTAGGTAGAAAAAGTTGATAGGTATTTTTCTTCCGTACCTTGAATCAAACTAATTCAAAAGAAAAAAACAACAACGACATAGAAAGATTCCCTTCAAGACCAGGAGAACAAAAAGAAAGAGCAAACACAGATATTCTTACATGCATGAATGTTCTTTCTGTTAGGGAGCATCTCCCTGAAGTCGGATGTTTGTACTGTCATTGTTTGATAGGAATGAAAGGGGAATCCAGTTCTTTACCAAGCAATATATATATCAATAGATACATATTGACAGCACCAGTATTGGTTAGTGGAAAGTTTAAATAATACAGGTAGCTATTTTTACTTGCTAAAAATGTTTTATTCTTAATAAGGAGAAATGACTTTTCTAACTCTAAATAGCACAGTAATCTCCCTTCATGTGGAAACTGCAACTTCTCTGGCTGGTTATTTTTCTAGACTGATTGCCTCAGAAGTATGGTGGGAAATAGGAAACGACTGTGAGTTTAGTAAGTGAAAGAAAAATTCTTTACTTTTTATTAATTATGTCAGTAGTTAGGTTAGTTACAGAAAATAATGTCTGAGGGCGTATGTGATCATTAAATCTACTTCCCATTGCTGCCCTTAAGAAAAGGAATTCCTATCATTTGGAAGGACTTTTATCTTGCCCATGTCTGGTTTTGAAATGTTTTCAAGGGAAAGTTACTGAAAGAGACCTTTTGGGATCCTTGTTCATTTACCATTCCTGATGCTTTTGAGGTACTCATTTAGCATTATGGTCTCCTCAAAAGTCAGCTAAAATGTGGGGTTCAGACCAGGAAGATCTGGAATGTAGAATGGGAGGTTATTTTGGGTGGGCATAGAAAGGTCTATATGTTAGGAGAAAATAGACAAATGGGGAAAGGCAGAAGACTTTATTTACTTATTTATTTACTTTTCATTTATTCATTCACTCATTTATTTATTTATTTAGGACATGCCAAAGCTATTCTTTGTCTGGTCCTTGTGACTTTAGATACTTGACCACACAGGGTACACCTTTCCTACAGGGTTTCAAACTTTAAGCCATTTAGGAAAATAAGCAATTTACGTAGGTTTTTTTTTCCAATGATGAAAGAGGTATTTCCAGTATTGTAGATTTCCTATCTATGAAGTATATCAGTAGGCAAATATAAGGACTTGAAAGAGCTCATATTTTATTTTTGTGCACAAATTGGAAGTATATGGCTAGATTAAAATATAGTTAGGTGGATCTATAACTTCTTAGATAAGTATCCCCAAAGAATATTGAGTAATGGATTGATACCAATCTGGAGGGAGCTCTCTAGTATGATATAACAGGGTTCTATTTTGCATCTTGTACTATTCATAACTTTTATCAATAATTTTGAACCATACAGAAGAAATGATTACTGTATTTGTAGATGACTTATAGCTGGATGAAATAAATAAGTGCTAGCTGATCTTTGCAGTGAAAGTAGGGAATGGAAAAAAATAGCTCACATTTAACTATTGACCTATATACCACAGAGTACCACAGATATAACATAGGAAGTGTGATAGGGAAACTCAAATGAATTCAATTTGCCTAGTAATCCATAGGAGAGAATATTCAGGGAAAGGGTGGCAATAATACTTGTAGCCCCAGATGTCTAAACATGAGTGGGTAACAGAGTGATCCTTACATAGATGTAAACTTAAGCTCATGTTTATCATTAACATTTAAGGAATTATCATTCATGACTAGAATATGGCAATGGTATGGTACGTTTTATTCTAAAAGAGCAGATTGGCTAAATCCATGAAACATAGGTGGGCAGTGGGCATCACTGAGAACATTTGGATAAGAATTAATGGAGGAATAAAGGAGCAGTACTGTGGTACAAGAAGGCATAGCAGACCTTCCATCCAGAAGACAGAAACGGACCTCCAAAATTGCTATAGAGGCAAGAGTATAGCAGTCATGCATGACAAAAAGTTTGAAGAGTTACTGGAATTCTCTCTCTATCTCATCAGCTGAGATATTCTTGACTTGCTTTACTGATCATTTTATCCTTTATAAGGTAGAGGAAATTATGAGAAGGACTGCTAATTTAGACTTGATTCTAGGTTTGACAAAAATTGCTTTTGCTCCTTTGCTCCTTTTGTTTTTCCCTCTCCTAGAGCCAAATTACAAGTTTTTATCCTTTCTTTACTTTTAAATCCCACTTTGTGGTCCATCCTCTATAGTTAGTGTTTGTTTTGCTTAGGACTAATCTTTCCTTTAATTTACCCTCCCTCATATTATCCTCTCCTTTCTTTCCTGTCTCCCGTTTTACTGTATTTCTGTATCAAGTTGTTAGTATATTCTTCTCTCTTTAGACCAGTTTAGATGAGAAAATGAAGTTCAAATATTGCCCTTCTCATTTATCCATTCCTCCTTATTTGTATAGTTTTCTACTTCTGTACCTTGAGCATGTGAGATAACTTCCTTTATCCTTTTCCCTTTCCTGTCTAGGGTATTCTTTTCCCTCTCCTTTTCTTTCTTCTTTTAAGAGTATTAAATCAGTGTTTAGCACAGTGTCTGTTACTTAGTAAGCCCTTAATAAATTCTTGTTGACTTAATTCTTGGCTGGTCTCCATTGAACCTTTTTATGTTCAATTTGACTGTAGAGTTCCATGCATTTAATGACAATCCTTTCAACACCTCACATAGAATATGCATGGTGTTCATTCTAAAAATAGTACCCTGGCTCAAACATCTCAGCACTAAGAATGTTATTATTCTATAAGTAATAAGTTGTCTTTCTTGTCAAGACCAAATCTTTCCCCATGCACACAATCTTGATCCCACCTCCTTCTAGCTTCTTCAGAAGATGCTCCCACTATTATTCTTATTCTTTTTCCTACCATTTCCTATTTCTATGCTGCCTGCAAACATACCATGTCTCCTCTATCTTAAAAAAAAAAGCAAAAAAAATCTCACTTGGTTCTACATACCTACTAGCTATCATCCTAACACCACACCTCCCTTTGTGGTTAGACTCCTTGACAAAGTCATTTATAATCCAAACCTTCACTCCATCTCCTCTAATTCTCTTCTAAACCCTCTACAGTATGAATGACCTCATCATTCAACTGAATGATAACATCCCTAAAGATATCAGTTATCTCTTAATTGCCAAATACAAAAGCCTTTTTTTCAGTCCTCATTCTTCTTGACCTCTCTGCAACTTTTGATGCCAGCTATTGATTATCTTCTTTTCCTGAATGCTCTTTTCTTTCTAGGTTTCTGTGAGGCTGATTTCTCCTGGTTCTTTTCCTATATATTTGTCCACTTCCTGTCAGTTTCCTTTGCTGGTTACTTATTCATTTCATGTCCACTAACTAAGACTCTGTACTTGCCCTATTCTCTTCTCCTTCTAGACTACTTATTTGGTGATCTAATCAGAATCAATGGGTTCAAATATTTCTATGCAGATAATTTCAAGAAGCACGTGCACATATACATACACACACAACCCTAATCTCTCTCTTAAACTACAGTCATGTATTACCAACTCCCTTCTGGAAATCTCAAATTGGACGCCCCAGAGACAACTGAAACTCAACATGTCCAAAGTTGAACCAATCTTTTCCCAAACCTTCCCCCCCAATTCCAAACTTCTCAGTCTCTCTCAAGGTTACCACCATTCTCCAAGTCACCCAGGTCTGAAACTTTAAGGTCATCCTCAAGTTTTTGCCTGCACATCCCATATCTAATCTGTTGCTGTATCTTGTCATTTGTGCTTTCACAACATCTTTTGTATGTCCCCATCAGTGTTTGTTTGGCTACCTCAGTAGGCTTTCAACTAATCTTCTTACCTCAAGTCTCTTATCTCTTTAATTTATACTTTATTCAATTGCTCAGGGGATAATCTGGAAGTATAGGTCTGAACAAGTCATTCTCCTATTCAAGGAACTCCAGTGGTTTCCTATTATCTCCAACAACTAATAAAACTAAAAACTATCATTTGACATTTAATTCTATTCATGATCTGGCTCCTTACCTTTCCAGTCTTCTTATGCTTAATTTCTCTTCAAGCAAGTAATGATTGAACTATACTGTTTCTTATATACAAGACTACAATTCCTACCTTCATGCTTTTCTTTGACTGTCCCAATGACTAGAATGCTCTATCCCTCCAATATCTGCATTTTAGCTTCTTCCTTCAAGACTCAGCTCAACTCTCACAGCTTCCTACAGGATCCCTTCCCTCATTTTCTCAGCTGTTCATTCCCTCCTCTCTCAGATTACCTCCCATCTACTCTGTATACATCTTATTTACATGCTGTCTCCCTTCATTAGAAAGTAAGCTCCTTGAGTGCAGGGATTGTTTTTGTTATTCTTCGTATCTTCAGCTACTAGGTATATATATGAACCACATAGAGAAAGTCTAGCTATACAAAAAACATCTGACTTCTAATAAATAATTCAACCTTTACCATCTGATGCCATCTAATACCATTGCCTCCTCTCTATATAAACTCTCTCTTCCCATTTATATCTTATCCTTCTTAGGTTATAATTACTTAGAAATTCCATTGTCCAAATGGATCTGGGATCACAATGATGTGGATACTCCATTCAGTGCTGTAGATTGCAACCAATCCATGCCTCTCTATGTTGTGTGACATATCCAGGCTTTCCCACAAACCTAACATGTAAGATCTTGCCCATCATACTCCCTCACATTCTTTTGACTTTTTGTGGATACCAGTGAAACAGGTGGATTTCCTGTTTGTTAGTTATTCTTCACTCTTGTGATATGACTGACCCAGCTTTTTTCTCTGAACATACATTTCTCAGATTACTTTTTGTATATACCTTTTTATCCATCTTGCCCTAGTTCCTTTCCTGAACTCCAATCTTATATCAGAAACTGGCTAGTAGAAATATCTAACAGGTTTAAGCCCTCATCACCTCTTACCTAGATTAGTGTAGTTGCTTCCTAATTAGTATTCCTGCTTCCAATCTCTACTCTTCTCCAATCTATTTTCTGCACGGGAGCTAAATTGATAATACTAAAGCACAAGTCTGACCATTTTATTCCCCTACTCAAGAAGCTGCAATGACTCCCTCTTGTCTTTCAAACTCTCCAATTGACATTTACAGCCCCTAAAAATCTGGCTCCAGCCTTCCTTTCCAAACTTTACAATAATATATTACCTTTCTACATGCCATGTAGGGTCCAGCCAACTTGTCCTACTTCTATGAACCATACACAATATTCTATTTCGCGTCTCTATGCCTAGATGTATTTCCTCCTTACCTCTACCTTGTAGATTCACTAACTTCTTTCTAAGCTGGACTCACATGTCATCTACTGTAACCCTATCCTAGTTCCCTCCTCTTCTTTCTGCCCCTCAAGTGGCTAGTGCCCTTCCCAGAAGTACTTTGTAGCAACCTCATATTGTGTGCGCTCTCTCTCTCTCTCTCTCTCTCTCTCTCTCTCAAATTTGTTTTCCTTGACTATACATATTTGTTACAAGAAATGGCTCCCCCCTCTCTTTTTCCAGTGGGAGTAGGAAAAATAGAAAAGAGATTTCTCTTAATTTTAACAAATAAAATTGAGGGTATTGCTATAGATGTGAAATATTGGCTGTATTTTCAAATGATATTACTGTATTTTTAATTTCACCTAACCATTTTACTTTGTTAGAAGATACCTCTTGGAAATAATCTATAATTATAGCTTAAAAACAAAATATTTGAATTAAAAATTAAAAATAAATTAAAAATCAATGAGAAATTATTTTTCTTTCCCTCTCACCACTGGTAAAAAAGGAAAACAAAACTCTTGTAATGAATATGAAAAATCAAGCAAAACAAATTCTTTCATTGGCCAGAATTCCAAATTGAACAATACAGAGAAGTCACAATTTATGTGAGTTCAGATAACGTTAAATACAATTTAGTGTGAATTATAAAATGATGTCAGGTTACATTTTATGTGAGCTAAAAATTCAGTTAATTTGATTCAGGCAAGTGGGTTAATGGTTTTAACAAGCCATTACATCATCAGTCCACATTTGCCTATCACTGCATGTAGATGCAATGTGTTGCTGTGCACCATATTAAAAATAATTGTGTTAATATTTTTAAAACAGCCCTTAACACAATGGACAAATGGAAGAACATTTCAGGTGGAAACACAGCCAGCATAAAAAAGAAGAGGCTCGTTATTACATAAAGCAAAAAAAAAATTGATTGAATAGCATGAATGTGGTCAGAGTAACTCTAAAGTAGGATGAGGTATCAGAATGCCTGAGTTGATGGTATAGAATATTATAAAACATGTAGGTCTGTTTCCGAAGATGACTAGGGGAAAAAGGAAAAGAACCTCAATTTTCTAAAATGTTTATAGCGGTTTTCTTTGCAAAGAACTGGAAATTGAAGGGATGCCCGTCATCTGGGAAATGGCTAAACAAGTTGTGGTGTATGATTATGATAGAATGCTACTGTAGTGTAAGAAATGGTGAACTCAAAGATCTTAGAAACATGGAAATACTCTGGATTCAGGAGGACCTGAGTTCAAATCCGGCCTCAGACCAAACACTTGATACTAGCTGTGTGACCCTGGGCAAGTCACTTAACCCCATTGCCTAGCCAAAAACAAAAAACAAAACAAAAACAAGAAAAAGAATGACTTTGAGCAAATAAGTCATTTTGACTATTATTAACTATAAAGGACATATGAAGAAAGACACTGTCTGCATTCAGAGAAAGAGTTGATAAATCAAAGTATATGGAATTACTTCGCACACACACACACACACACACACACACACACACACCTAGTTGTGTCTAATGGTGGCCATCTCTAGGGTGGGAGGAGGGAGGGAATAAAAAAAGAATTTACATAATAACTTTATTATATATTTAAAAGGAATAGCAAGTTGTACATAATAGGTTTGCAGTTTCATGTACAATCATCTTTTTATTGTACTATGTCATGTACATCCTTGTTTTATTCCATAACTAAAATAAAATAAAATAAAACATATATGTGAAATAAAAGAAAAAAAGACCAAATTGCATCAGCTTTTTGTGTTTTGTGAACAACTGCAAAACGTAGACATGTAATGATGAGTGCTTAACTGTATTCATGAAAATTACAATAAAAACACATTCCTCTTAGCAAAAGACCTGTTCAGACAAGGTTCAATTTATTTAAGGAAATGAAAGGAAATGGAAATGCATGGTGAAGAAATATTTACTTCAAGAATTGGGCTAGTTTTATTGCTTTAAAAATTGAGTTCACTTGCATAGTGTTAACATAGAAGTGGATGAGGTGCAGATGAAGATGTAGCTGCTAAGTAGCCAGATGTTTTTGAAGAAAATGATTGAAGGTGGACACACTGATCAACAAACTTTTAATGAGGATGAGTCAGGCTTTTTCTGGGAAACGATGTCTTCGAAGAACGAAAAAAATTTAACCTGGATTTAAAGTGCCAAAGGATCACCTAACACTGTTATTGGGAGGTAATGCAGAAGAAGATGTTAAACTAAAACCAATGTTTGTTTATTGTTCTTGAAATCCTCACATTTTGAGAGGCTACAACTGTCTATTGCTTCTAGTTCTTTGAACATCACACGAGAAAGCAAGGGTGTCCAAAGCTGCTTTCAAAGGCTGGTTATTTTAGCTCAGCTATTGGCATCTGACTTAAAGCATTACTGATTTTAAATAATGCTTCAGGTGCCATCTACATTTGGTTCATTGTGTGAGAATGTGAGATGGGCATAAAGCTCTCTGCACCTACCAGTATTTATATGAAGATTTAATGGAAGAGAAGACAGTTTAGTCTACTCTGCTAATATATTTTAAATAACAATAATCATGTTATTGTCATGTGGTTAGTGTAGGCTTATCTTTAGGTATGATATTCAGGAATTAAAAAATTTTGCTTTCTCTACTAAAACAAACTTGAATCAGAAATACATGTTTCTCATCCTTTACTGTTGTATTATGCTAATAAATCAACAAAAACTTATTTAAAAAAAGATTTCATTGTTTATTTCCATTGGGCTGGAACTAATGATCAGATTTTACATAAAACTTTGAATAGTGTAAATTTGAATAATTCAATAGATCACAAAATTTATTGTTTACAAAATTGGGACCTTATTGTAATTGCTAATTTATATTAGTAAAGGGAGTTTTTCCCTGGCCCTTCTTCCACCCAAAGGTGCTTCCTTTATGGATGAAGATTTCAATTTCTTTGTGCTTTCTTCCTATTTTTGTATATATCGAGGGAGGAATAATTCCTCTGTGTTCTGTAATGGTCTGATCACATCTGGAATATTATGCTCAATTCTGAGCAACACATTTGAAAAGTAACATCAAGAAACTGGAGCTTATCTGGTGTGGGTGTTTGTGGGTGAGAGTGTGTGTGAGTGTATAAATACCCAGCCCCCTGAACCAGGCTAAAATGTAATTGGGAAATATTTAACAAAATAAATAAAAATACAACCAAAAATAGATAACGTCACATTTCAAAACTGTCACTGTGGCCTACAGGGATCCTTTTGTATGGATTAGTAGCCCTGTTTCTATTTATGTCTGACATCACTGCTCTAAAATCAGTAACAAGAGAAATAGTTGAAAGAAGTAATTGCTATTTAGCCTGGAGAAGTAAAATCTTAGGCAAAACATGTTGAAGGACTGTTTCATATAAAATGAATTATTTTTCTTAGCTCAAGAGGGCATAACTAGGATCAATGACTGAATTTATAAGGAGGCAGATTTTGACTTAATATAAAGAAGAACCTTTTAACAACAATTAGGGCATCCCAAATATGTGGGATCCTTTGTGAAGAAATAAGTTAACTATCTCTGGAATTATTCAAGTAGAGGCTTCTTGATACCAGGTACAGGCATGTTGCAAATTACTGCTTTGGAAGATTAATTAGATGACCTTCAATTTCCCTTCCAACTCTTAAGATTCCATGATTCCTTTTTATTAATGTACCTTGACTTCAGACATCTCAGGAACTTTTAGTGTTTTTCAAATGTGTGTTTAAGATCTCACATTCAGAAATTGGCTCTTTTCTAAAAAAGAAACTTATTTGTAAATTAGTAAAATGTACTGATGGAAAGTACCTAACAGCAGAGGCAAGTTTGATTCATAGCCTAAAGACAATGATTTTTAACATATATTGGGACAAAAATCAACAATAAGTAGAACACAATTGAGCTAACAGAAAGTCTTCTTTTTTCTTTATATAGCTTTCTTCAAACTATAATTTAGAGCTTTGTGCCATATTTGAGTGGCTCCCCATCTTCCAACTGTCAATTTATACAGTTTTATAGGTTTTTTTATAGGTTTTTCATGGCATCTTCTTTGGTATGGTATTCTGGTTTGGAAAAATGGCCATTAGTCTTAGTTTTCTAGTAGAAGTGAATGGCTCAACTTTTATTCTGTCTCTGAAATACACTTTGAAAAAATTTCAGAATCTAGACTTAGTTTTCCATATTTATCAAATAGGAATAATGTGGTACTACTTGCAGCACAAATATGTTGTGGTGATCAAATGAGTTAAATGTAAACGTACTTTGAAAAAACTAAGTGTAATTAAAACAAGTGCTACATCAATATAATTGACTAATAAAAACATTGATGGCAATAACAATGTTGTGTTTGATTCTTCTCTTTTATGTACCATCACTAAAAGAAAATCAGAAGCCCACTAAAGCTAAAAATATCACAGAATAACTTTAATGCCTACTGCCAATGGAGTTTAATATAAGATAAATATAATAACACGTCTAGCTTGGGCTAAACGTTTGTTCTTCTTTGTAGATTTATTTTATTTCCATTTTTTAAATTGATAAATTTTAACAAAGCTGATAAATATAAACACTCAAACTACAAAGTATACTACTTGAAAATTTATAAGCAAAATGGTACAGAAGACCATTTATGACTAATAACATGGTAGAGATACACTTTTGTAATTTGCAACTTATTAAAAAAATGAAGGTTGCATGCTTTATCTTTAACAAGGTCGTACCAAGATAGCCTACTGTTTTTACCCTGAATCTTATTTACATCTTTTCAGCCAACAGGGACCAATATAATCTTTTGTATCCAATGTCTTCATTTTATTTCACTTTGTGCAAGCTTTCCTGTATTTGATTCTTCGTGTTAGTCATCCTTCAAGGTTCAGTAATATCACTTTTTCCTTATTGTCTCCTTATCCCACCCCCAAATCTAATTTGTGGCCAGCTCCTATGGAATTACCTTCACAACATCCCTAGTATCTATTCCCTTGATGCAGTTGCCACTATCATATAAGCCTTGATCACCTAATGTCTATAGGATTACAGTCACTTCCTGGTTGATCTCCCTGTCTCAAATGTCTCTTCACTCCAGTCTAACTCCTACTCAATAAACTCCAATGGCTTTCTATCACCTCCAGGATCAAATCTAAAACCCCTTCTTTGGCTTTGTGTGTTGGAACACTTCCCAGCCTGGATATTTCCTACCTTTCCATTCTTATTCCACTTTAGTCCCCATATTCTGTGATCCAGAAGCAATGGCCTTCTTGCCATTTCTCTCTCACAACCCATTGCCTACTACTGTGTCTTGCACAAAATACGTGCTTAATGAAAGCGTGTTGTGCTGGATTGAACAGTCTTTATTTCCAACTTTTTGCTATTAAAAGTCCTGTCACTATTGATATTTTTGTAGTGATAGATTTTTTTTCCTCTAATACTTCTATGGATGATAATTTCATTGTGGGATCATTGAATCAAAGAGTACAAATAATGTGAATACTATATATTTTCTGAAAATTTGTATAACATATATTTTCTGAAATCATCAGAAAAAAATCACATCTCTACTAAGGATGAATTAGGTGGCCTGCGTTTCCACAGCCTGAATAACATCGAATTGTTCTCAACTTTACAGAACGAGTGAATGAAAAAGCATTTATCTGTATTATTTACCAAGTGCTAGGGGTACAAATGCAGAAGTGGGATAGTCCTTACCCTCAAAGAGATTGCATTCTAACTAGGGAAGACAACATAGGCAGAGTAAATATATGTAGGGGAGTAGTGGCCAGGGATGTTTGTTTTGTTTTATTTTGCATGAGGAATGAAGACATAAGAGAATGGCTTGATATGCTCTTTCCAGAAACAATATTATTGATTTGATTATGGTTCCCAGTGAAAGAAGTAGAAGGCAGGAGGGAGGCTGAGGAGGGATACGCACGTGAGTTGAGTGGATTAAGTTTGGATTGGAATTTAATGCATGACTGATGAATGAGCCATCTAGCCATATGAGCTGGCACAAGCACATGTACTTATACTTACTAATATTTTACCAATTTTGCAAATTGGTTAGATGTAGGTTGATTACTGAAAGTTATTTTAATTTGCATTTTTTATTAGCAATTTTGAATGCTTTGGCCTATGGTTGTTGATAGTTTATGTTTATTTATTTGAAAATGTCTATTTATAATCTTTGACCTCTTATATATTATGGGATACTGTTTAATCTTCTAGATTTTATTAATTCCATATGATTTTGGATGTTAGTTTTTTATAAAAAATGTTTAATGGAAACATTTTTCCCAGTCTAAGACACTTTTACAGATTCTTAAGCAATGTTTATATTTGCTCAGAGCTTTTTATTTTAATATAATCAGTTCATCTGTTTTGTCTTTTATAACTTCCTCGAGGTGACAAATGTTTAAGAATTTTCCTATCTATAGTAATGAAAGATATTTTCCTCATGTTTTCATGGTATGATAATTTATATTTTTTTTAAATTTGGGATACATTCATTGTATAATATGCTGATATAATCTATTTTCTACCAAATTACTATATGGTTTTCCTAGTGATTTTTGTTGAATGATGAGATCTATGAACAGCAATTTATATTCTTGTGTTTATTGAACTCTAGATAAACTGTATGTGCTTGCTTCTAAATCTCATATATCTAATCTATTCCACTGATTTACTATAACATATTGGAGGCAGCTAGGTAGCACAGTAGATAGAGTGCTGGACCTGGAGTCAGGAAGACCTGAATGCAAATTTTACCTCAGACACTTACTATACTTGACCCTGGGTAAGTCATTTAATCTGTTTGCATCAGTGTGCTCAACTATAAGATGGAGATAATAATAGCACTTACCTCTCAGGGTTATTGTGAGGATCAAATGATATAATATTTATAAAGTGCTTATCCTGGCACAAAGTAGGCACTATCACTATTTATTCCCTTCTCCCTCCCCACCCCCCCGCATGTGATAATTGTTTTGGTAACAAAATTGTTTTGGTAACTAAATAAGGAACTTGAAGTCCAGAGATTTGCTCAAATCATTTGCTCAAGAACACACCTACTTAGTGACAGCATCAAAATTAGACCTTCTGTCTTCTGATTCCATTCTGATATTGCCAGTGGATTTTTCATTTTAGCATATAGTCTCACAAAGTATTTTGGGTAAATTCTCTTATTGAGAGTAAGGACTATATCTACACTGATTTTTAAAATGACAAGTAAATAGTTATTATTTTAGTCTTGAGGCACTTGATTTTTTTATTCCAACCCCATTATTTAAAAACTTTTTAAAATTTCATTTTCATTTCTTCTACCTAGAGAGTCATCCATTGCAACCAAAAATAAATAAATAAAAACAAGGTTAAAAACAGTTCAGCAAAACAAACCAACCATTAACCAAGTCTGATAGTGTATGAAATGTTATGCTGTAGGGAAACCACACAACATAAAATCAGGGTCAGTCACAGGTGTTTATGTGAAACATATGCATGCATCTGGAACATGTGTTCTTTCACAGAATAAAAACTCCCAATTAAACGGAAGTAAAGCTTGGGTATCATTTGGATCTCTCATTTTTCTTAGCTGTACTGGGACAGTTTTTGCCTGATCAAATACACATTCACACACCTGCCAGATGATCTATTTAGAAGTGATCTCTTGTGGTCTTGAAGAGGGGAACTAAGGATATGGTAGATACTAGATGTTGTTGTGGGTACTAATGCTGTCATGGGAAAACTGCAGCCTCTCTCTTCTCCCCTCTTCTTTCTCCTTGAGAGTGCCAAAGCTTCCATCACAACCTATACCAAAAACCTCCATCCTCTCCTCTGAAGGTTAATATCACATTTCTTTTCTTTCTTTTTAATGATTACAAATCCCATGACTGTTTTGGCCAGCCAACCCCTTGTAGTCCTTCCAAGGTTACAAAGATGATGATGATGATGATGATGATGATGATGATGATGATGATGATGATGATGATGATGATGATGATGGTGATGATGGTGATGATAACAACCAACATTTATATAGTGCATACTATATGCCAAGCACTGTGCTAAGAACTTTACAAATATTATGCAATTAGATTCTTACAGCCTCACAAGGATCCTGTGAGATAAGTGCTATTATTATCCCCATTTTACAGTTCAGGAAACTGAGGCAAACAGAGGTTAAGTTACTTTCCCAGGTTCGAAGAGTTAGTAAGTATCTGAGGCCAGATTTTAATTCTAGTCTTCCTGACTTTAGGCCCAGAGGTCTATCCCCTACACTGCCTAACTACTTAAGTATCTGTATTCTTTATATTATCATTAATGTGACACAATAATATTCTATTACACTAATGTGCCATAATTTGTTTAATTATTCCCTAATCAATATACATCTGCTTTGTTTCTAGTTTTTTTCTTGGTATCAAAAATGTTGCTATGAATTATCTGTGGCATATGAGATGTATTATCAAGTTGCTTGGAATTTGTGCCACACAATTGAATCTCTGGATCAAAATAGTTGTATATTATAGTTACTTGTTTAGCTTAATCGCTGGACCAACTCACACCTCTGTTAATAGTGTGTTACTGTGTCTGTCTTTCCACAAACTCTCCAACGTGGATTACTCCCATCTTTTATCATCTTTGCTTTATCATCATACTTTGAGGTAACACCTCAGAGATGGTTTGATTTGCAGTTACCTAATTTAGCAATTTGGAGAAATCTTTCATACAGTTGTTGATAGTTTTCAGTTCTTTTCAGAACTCTTTGAACATATTCTTTGACCATTTATTGATTGGATGACTATTGGACTTATATTTCGATTATTTCCCTATATATCTCAGATTTCAGACAGACTGTAATTTCCTCTCCCCATTTAGAGCAAGCTACCCTAGCTGCTAAAGAGGCAAGTTACCTTAAGGGAGAGACAGAAGGAGGTTCCAGGTAGTTCAAACCACTACTATTACCTCAGCTAGCATTTCCCTGCAGATCTTAGTGGAGACAGACTAGTTCTCTGTATCCATGTATACCAGGAATAGCAAATTCTTGATTTTAAGAACTACCTTACTTTTATCTTTCTTATGTGCTGTGCACATAGTAAGCATTAAATGTTCTTTTCATTCTTTAATTCATTTATTTGTGTATTCATTCATTATCAGAGATATTTGAAACAAATATTTTCTTCCCTGTTCACAACTTCCTTTTTTATCCTCAGTATATTTTGTTCATGCAAAAGCTCTTCAATTTCACATAAACATAATTATCCAATTTTTTTGTAAAGAAATCAATTCCTGATTTGATTAAGAATTATCGTGTTATACACTTTCATACTTGGTGACTTCAATGCAAAAGCTGGCATACATAAAAAGCAAAGAAGTATTGGTAATTATGGGTTAGGATAAAGAAGTAGACCAAAGCTGACATATAAACTTCATACATTATGAATATTTTCCTTGAGAAAATAATCAGAAGAATATGTCAGGTACAAAACAGTGTCATAAAAATTCATTACATTTTAATAGACAGGAAATGACTTATTATTGATATGGATATCATTTCTGATTGCACTTCTATGTACAGTCAGATCACTGATGAGTTAGAGCAAATATCAAAATTAACATGAAGCTAGAAGAAGAAAGAATAAAAATGAGAAAAATCTATAGTATGCAATTAAAACAACTCCAACCTGAACTGTTAAAATGAGTTATTGATGCCTCAAATTGGGTAGTAGATGGAGGAAAAGAGATTGACTCTGATTCCAACTGATTCTAAATATAAGTTTAAGCTATACAAATCATTTCCCTTAATGAAATCAAAACCACATTAGTCAACAGACATTTGGTTTACTTGACAAGTGGAAAGATCTGGCACCCACCACGAAACTCATTTAGAATGTAACTGCATTTGCAGAATCTTAGGGATAGTGGAAGATTATAAACAGCATTGCTTTATAGAACAATGAGAAGTAGTGGTGTGGTGAAAATGTTTAAAGGAAGTTTGGTGAGAGATTCAGTTATCTCACAGGCATTTAATGATAAAACTTGAAGGAAGACAACGGATGAAGTATGGGAAAGATTTGCAACCTTTTTTTAAACAAATACTTCTCAGCATCAAATATTTTGGAGCCACTATACCTGTACTTATAGTTTCAAATTGCTGTCAGAAAAAGTGGAAATAGCACTGAAAAAAAAAACCCAAAGATTAGAAATGGAGCTAGACTAGACTGAATGTATATGAATGTCTATGTTTAAAAAACACAGTTTTGAGAACACTGGTTGATAAACTCTTAAAACACATAAAAAATTAAAAGGTAAGGAAAAAATGTCATATTTTATGTTTACCAAAAATTATTAAGAGAACATCAACAATAACATATCCATGTATGTACTTTCTCATATATGTGAAAATGTTATCTCAAAAATCGACACATACAGTGAACATATCTTGGATGAGGATATTAGAAAGGACTCTGATAGAGTTTCTTAAGTAATGTTCTTTAATAGACCACATCATTGCTGTCACACAACTGACAGGACACAGAATATGAGATCGCACTGTATGTATTGTTTATTGACTATAAAAAAAATTTTGATTTAGTAGAGCAAAATTCTGCCTTAAAGGCTCTCTACCAAAAAGGGTGACTTCCATGAAAAAGATATCTTAAAATTTTATCAAATTATAAGATTTCTTGAAATATATAACAGAGATAATCCTGTTTGATAACTCACTGATTATTAGTATCCCATAATGCATGAAATAAAAACTATGCTCATTAAAATATTTGCTGCTGTCCTGGAAAAGTTATAGTACGAGGTCCTGTTCTGAGAAATTTCATATAGATGGTGAGGTGAGCTAGATTCTTCTGCTTGAAAATGATTTTGCTGATTGTGACATCCCAGGACATGGTCAAGATTCCTAAATGACATCCAGTATCACTCAAAAGAATTTAGTCTACCTATCCACACAGGAAAAACTAAATGAATAAAGAATTCTGAATGGCCAGAATGATATGCACTTGGAACAAAAACCTATAGGGCTCATACAGACACACATACAGACACACACACATACACACACATGCAGACACACACAATCACATACACGGATATGCATGCATGTGGTTGTGTATCTTGGGTGGACACTACAAATATGCCCAGAATTTCATAGGAGGAAGAGAAGAGAATGGATTGCCTTTGGGAAATTGAATTGTTATTTAAATAATCCCAATTACACACAGATGAAAAAACAGTAAATAAATTTTTAGAAAACAGATATCATCAGATAGGTTCTGGGAAGTGTGAAATCAAAGTTGCCCAGCTGGGAGAGGCGTGCAGGCAGCAACAACAACAGAAAGGAGGGAGGAGCATTGCAGCTGGTGGACAAGATGAGACCAGGGGTTGTAGCCAACATCAACAAAAGCACATGTGGCAAAGCATCCTGAGGGGGTGGTAATCACCAAAACAATTATCAACCATATTAAAGAAGGACGTGGAGAAACAGGTGTAGATGCTATGGCAACCTAGTTTGCAGGATGATGACATTGAATGGAGAATGATCTTCTAGTGATCTGAGATGACTATATTTTAAAAGACTTTTAGTGTACATGATATGACTGTTTCCAATTGTATTTAGTGACTGATTTAATTTTCTCCTTACTACCCTGATAAATATTTACAAATATTACTAGGTGTCAGTATTTTTGACTAATAAGATTGAAGTAGAAGAAGTACACACTTTCTGTCTTTCATAGTCATACCATCTGCAGCAAGCAATGAATTTTTCCCTACTTTATTCTTTTTTACTGAAAACATTCCATTAAAATGCCTTTTTGGGTTATCTTTAGATATTTTTTGCAAGCCTTAATTAACCCTGGCCTTTGTCCTTTCTGATGCTAATTTTAACATGCCATTCTTGTATATTCATCCATATTTTGTATCTCAATTTACATTTTGGTTTGTGTACTTTTTATGTTCAGGATCATCAAATAGATTCCCGTATAACAATATTGGTATTTTTAGATGCTTCTTCTTTTTCTTATTCATCTGATGATTTTCGACAGACTTTTATTTTGGAGAGCCTCCTATCCCAATTTAACTATGTTCCCATTAACTCATACCAATCATTACATTCCCCCCCCTTCCCCCCCCAAACCTGTTTTTCTAGCTAGGGCATGTATCTCCATCTAGTACTGCTTATTATGAATTCTAAGAACACGTGGTCACTTTAATCCAAGGTGCTCGCCATTCCCACTTTACTAACTAGATCTTCCTTTAAACGTGAGAATTAAGTTCACAGTAGCATTTCTCTTTTGGTGCTTCCTCTATTTTCAGAGGAATGAATTTGTCAGGAAGGCGAGAATTTATAAATTGCTCTGCTTTCAACTCATTGAAACTTTTAGCAGATGTCTAGGAAATAGTTATGGCACTTCATCTCCAGTATAACGTTCTCTGAATTTTGTGATCTATGTAGGAAGTAATTTTTTATTCTCCATTCAGCTCGGCAGTGTGTATTACTTCTGTCATTTTATCCTTACCTACATACCTCTCCCTATGCTTCTTCTCTCATCTTTATGACATACAGTTTGACTCTCCCAACCCTTCCTTTAGACCAACTTCTTTTAAACTGAGATATATTCTTTCTTTACTATTCTAGTTGTAAATCCATTCCACCGAGTCTCAGAGATATTTATAAGATCATATATTGTACTGAATATAAGTCTATTTTATGTGTTGCCATGCATTGATATGTAGATATCTTTGGCCTGAAATGCTGTTCCTGATCCTTTCTTCTATGATTTTGTCCTGTGAATTAGTGAGCTTTCTTCCTATCTTTTTAATATTATATCAATTTTCTTTTATAGTATCCACTTTTATAGTAAGTATAGTATATAGCCATTTCAACCTTCCTCCCTCTAACAATTTAGCTTAAAGTCCTCTTGATCAAGTCTGAAAATCTGCTGTACATATGCTTTCTAGTTTTCATGAGATCCACTCTATCCCTTTTTATGAGCTCATCATTCTGATATCTTAATCCAAAAAAAAAATCTTCTCTTTCTATACCAGCAATTCACTTCTCATCCCTCTTTTCTCTTTCAAAGTCATGATCTTTAACATTGGGTGCTGTTTTTTCTTCAAAAGGTCTGGTTTTATCCTTTATGGGAAGAGCTTCATATATGTTGTATAGATAGCTTCAATGATTTTATAATTTCTTCTAGTAATCACCTAAACATGCCTTTTAGTTCATTCTTATCCTCTGTGTCATATTTTTCTATTCATCAGTTTGTTTGTACTTTTTTTTGTTTTTGTTTTTTTGTTTTTGGCAATTGGGGTTAAGTGACTTGCCCAGGGTCACACAGCTAGTATCAAGTGTTTGGTCTGAGGTCGGATTTGAACTCAAGTCCTCCTGACTTCAGGGCCAGTGCTCTATCCACTGCGCCACCTAGCTGCCCCTGTTTATACTGTTTTTAATACCTAGTCCTTACACATAGTCCTTCTGCCCTCCCCCTCCCACTATCTTTATGAATTATTTCTTCTATTTTGCTTAGGAACTCCTCCTTGTCAACCAAATATAAGGAATACTTAATCAAGCCTTTTCCCTTTCTTCTCAAGCAGAAAGATTATCTTGCTTTTGAATAAAATACGTGGTCGGAAAGTAAGTCAGGGAAGAAGATAACCATAGATGACACAAGCCCTGTGAATAACCCAAATGAGTCTTTATATCGATATCCAAATATTCCTGTTGCCTGCTTGTCTTATGTTTGAATAATACAAAAGTTATCCTTTTGAGAAATTTATACTACTGTCTGATGCTTCTATGAACCATATATTAAAATTAGTTGTAGTTCATGTACTCCTAACCCAAGAAAATTTATCAGTAAGACTAAAGAAAATAAGGTTGCTCACATACACAAAAACTCAGTATCTTCCCTATTATCTGCATGTGGTGTGGAACTTTTTCTCTTGCCCTCTCCTAATTTGCACTTGCATTGGCAGGTTTTGAGTTCCCAGATAAGTGCATGCTACATGGCTACAACTCAAAACTCTGTCAATTCAATGACTATATCACATGCTAGATGGGCATTCAGGACAACCCTCTAAGAACATATTAATGCAACTCCTTAATCTGTAAGGAGGGACCTGAGAGGATTTAAATGCTCTACCACTTCAGCCAAACAGATTTCCCTCCCCCCTTTTTATGTGTGTCTCTCTTACTATAATACCAAATATAGGACCCTCTGCTGTTCATTCCTAACAAGTTGTTAATTCTTGGTGCCTGGAATGCACTCTCTCCACATCTTAGAATGAACAATGAATGAGCATTTATTCAGTGCTTTATTTGTGACAAACACAGTACTAAGGGCTGTGGATACACGTGGAAAAAAACACAGTGCTTGCTTTAAAGGAGTCAAACTCTAATTGGGAGTTGGAGTCAGTAAACATGTATTAAGTGCCTGTGTGCCAGGCACTGTGCTAAGCATACAAAGAAAGGCATAAAATAATTTCTGCCTTAAAAGAGCTCATAATCTAATGGAGGAAGATGACACATCAAAAGAAGTCAAAAAACGGTTGGGGCAGGGCAGCCACAGGAGGCACGATGAAGTTCTGCAGCCTGGGAGGGAAGTGATCTGAGGAGGCATGAGTTACAGAGTTGATTTCATCCTGCAGAATGATAAGTCCCTGGACATCATGAATTCCAGAAGAGCAGTTGGGTAGGAAATGATGAAGTGAATTCCCTGGGTATCCTTCTTAAATGGTGGAAGATGTGGGAGGAAACCTCCAGAATCCCCCTTTCATCCTCTCCAATAGGAAGGAAGGAGGAGGAGCCCAGGTGCCAGGAGGTGTGAGTTTCAGAGTTGATTTGCAAGACAAAACATACAGGAGAATTCACCTCACCTGAAGGGTGGATGAAAAGGTCTGGAGGTCCTAAGGTTTCCAGAGCAGCATAGATAAGAAAGCAAGTAGGAGTTCTTTTTTTTTTTTAATTTATAGTTGTTAAAATTCTCTACTTTATTTGAACTTTACAATCAAGATGGTTTGGTGTAGTGGAAAACATGCTGGTCTGAGTGCCATAGGGTCAGGGTTCGAATTCCATCAATGCTACTTCCCATTGGTGTGACCTGGGGTAAGTTCCTTGCCTCTTTGGGGTGGATCAGGGGACATCTAAGTTCCCTTACAGTTCTAAATCTATGATTCTATGATCACATACCAGGATACCATTTTAATTTCTTATATAAAACTCTGATGTTCAGAGATATAAGTGACTTGCCTAAGCCATCCTGCTATCAAATTGGAGAGGTAGGACTGTTGCTTGGGTCTTTTGGCATGCAGTCAGGTATCTGCTTTACACAGACACTGCTTCCAACTACTAGGTTTTCTTTATTTTTTTTTAAATAAATTTTTATTGATGTCTTTCGTGTCTTACATCATCATAGTTATCCCAAGTATTCCTCCCTCTCCTCCTAAAGAACCATTCAATATAAAAAATAGTGTATTTAGAGAGGAAAAAAAAATCAACATAACCTACCAATACATTGAAAAAGTCTGAAAACATGTGCAATATGTAACTCCTATGGACCTCCTACCTCCATGAAGTGTTGGGTTGGGGATGTCCTCTCAGATCTCTTCATTCAACTCCCATTTAACCTTTATAATTTTATTACATTTACTTTTGATTTTTGGGTGAGTGGTTGTTCTTTCCTTTTACAACACTGTTGTCACTATGTATGTTGTTTTCTTAGCTTTGCTTATATCACTCTATATGAGTTCATATAGATCTTTCCATGTTTTTCTGTATTCATCACACACATTATCTCATAACATAGTAATAATATTCCATTACATTCATGTACCATAATTTGTTTAGCCATTTCCCAGTTTATGGATATCAACTTTGTTTCCAATCCTTAGCTATCACAAAAAGTGCTGCTATAAATATTTTGTAGTGTATGGGGATATTTCGTTCTTATCAGTGGCTTCCTTGGGCTATATGCCCATTAATGGTGTCTCTGGATCAAAAAGTATGGGCATTTTACTCTCTTTATTTATATAATCACAAATTACTTTCCAAAATGGTTGTACCATTTCATACCACCAACATTATATTAGTTTTCTTATCATTCTGCAGCCCTTCTAACATTGACTATTGCTGTTTTGTGGGTCATTTTTGGCCAATTTATAGGGTGTGAGATGAAACCTCAGGGCTTTGTTGATTTGCATTTCTCTTATTATTGATAGTTGGGCTGTGAGTGCATTGCATTTCCTCTTTTGAGAAATTTTTGTTTATATCCTTTGGTCACTTATCTGTTGGAGAATGATTATAAGATATACATACATTTATTTATGTATCTTGGATACCAAACCCTTATCTGAGAAATTTGATACAGATTTTTCCACCATTTGACCACTTCCTTTCTTATCCTAGGTGCACTAATTTTGTCTGTGCACAAACGTTTCAGTTTCAAGTAATCAGAGTTATCTTTTTTTATCTTCTGTAATTTCCTCTCTCTTGTTTGGTTAAGGATATATTTCCTACCCTTAGCTGTTAGAGGTATATGATCTGTTTCTCTTCTAGCTTTTTTATATAGTGTGATCTTTAATATTAAGGTCATATATTCATTTAGAATGTATTTTGCATTATAGCATAAGGTATTGATATCAGCCCAATTTCTGTCGGACTTATTTTCAGTTTTCCCAGAAGATTTTTTTAATCAAATAAGGAGTTCTTACTAAGTAATTTATGTTTTCTACTTTATCAAATACTAGGTTATTGAGTACTATTTTTCTAATTCTTCCTTGTCTAGTTTGTTCCATTAATCTATCCCTTTATTTTTTAACTAATACCAGATGTTTTGATGACTATTGCTTTATAATATAATCTCAAATCTGGAAGTGATATTCTGCCTTCATCCTCACTTCTTTTCATCATTTCCCATGCTATTGTAGATTTTTTGTTTTTTCAAATGAAATTTATTATTATTTCATCAAGTTTCATGAGCTATCCCCTTGGTAATTCTATTGGTAGAGCATTAAAAGTGTAAATTAATTTTTGTAGTATTGTCATTTTTATTATATTGGCATGGCCTCATCATAAGCACTGAATATTCTTCCATCTATTTAAGTTTTTTCTTTAAGGGTCACTTTGTAATTAAATCTATACAAGTCCTTTGCGTGTTTTGGTAGGTCATTTTCACAGATATTTTATGCATTTTTAGTTATATGGAAAGGGATTTCCTTTTTTATTATTGCTTCTTGTGTATTATTATTATACAGAAGTTTTATTGATTTTTAGGATTTATTTGGGTTTTTTTGAGGATTTATTTGTAGTCTCCAACTTTGCTGAAACAATTAATTGTCTCAATTAGTATCTTTGCTCATTCCTTAGGAATTTTCAAGTAAACTAACATATCATCAGTGACTAGGGACATTTATGCATTTAATTTCTTTCTCGTCTTATTGCTGCTGTTAGCATTTACAGAACTATATCAAATAATAGTGGGGAAAGTGAACATCCTTTGCTTCACTCCTGTATTTATCGGAAAAGGTTCTGGTATATATCCACTGTATGTGGTGCTTGCTTTTGGTTTTAGATAGAAACATTTTATGATATTAAAAGATCCCTCTATGTCTACACTTTGTAGGTCTTTAACATAGCAAAATATTGTTTGTCAAAGACTTTTTTTATCTGTTGAGATGATCATGTGGTTTTGAGTGTTTTGGTTTTCAATATGAATAATTTCTTATTGTTTTCATAATGTTAAACTATCTTTGCATCCCTGGTATAAATCTCAGTTGACCATAATGAAGGATTTCTCAGATAAATTGTTATAGTCTGTCAGGATTTTGTTTAAAAATTTTGAGTAAAATTTCATTAATGATATTGTCCTATAGTTTTATTTCTGTGTTTTATTTTTGCCTAGTTTAGGTTTATTTGTCTCATAAAAGAATTCTGGTAGGGTGCTTTCTTTCTCAATTTTTTAGAATAATTTGTGAAGTATGGGTACTAACTGTTCTTTAAAAGTTTGATAGCATTCTCCAGTCTCATTAATCCATGAGGATCAAGAATTTTTTTCCTTTGTTAGTTCCTTTACAGTTGGATCTATTTCCTTTTCTTAAATTGGATTAAGATCTCTATTTGGCCTTCTGAGAGTTTAGATATTTTATATTTTTGAAGATATTCCTCTATTTCTTTTGGGTTCTTTTTTAAAGCATGTAACCATGAATAATATTTTCTGATTATTCTTTTATTTCTGCTGATTTTGCTGGGATTTCACTTTGCTCATTTATTATTATATTGATTTGATTGTTCTCTACTTTTTAATCAGATTAGCTAAGGGTTTTAAAATTTTATTAGTCTTTTCAAAGAACCAGCTTTTAGTTTTTTATCATTTCTGTGTTTTTTTGTTCCCACATTATCTGTTACTTCTCTTATTTTTAATATCTCCCATTTTGTGCTTATTTTATTTTTGTTTATGTGTCAGCTTTCTGAATTTTTTAAAAATTATATTAGTTTATAAGACCTCTCTTCTTCTATTTTGTTAATGTATGTTTGTAAGAATATGATTCCCACCCCCACCTCCCCAGAACTATTTTAGCTGGCTCCCACAAATTTTGGAATGGTGTTTCATTATAATTTTTTTACATTATTATTTTACAAATAATTATAAAATTACAAATAATTACAAAAGTATTACATAATTTTTACATAATTATTAATTGTTTCTATGATTTGTTTTTTGACCCACTCATTATTTAGGATTTTATTGTTAACTCTACATTTGGGTCTGATCTGCAAAAGATGTATTAACTATTTCAGCCTTTTTACACTTGTTTGCAATATCACTCTGCTTTGGTATATAGTCAATGTTGTAAAAGTTCCATGTGATACTAAGAAATAGGTATATTCTTTTGCTGTTCTATTTAGAAAATGCCACAAATCTTTTAACTTTCTCCAGTAAGTTGTTAATTCCATATTCTCCCTTTTATTTATCTTTCTGTTAGATTTATCCCAAACTGATAGAGTGATATTGAAATCACCTGTCATTATTGTATTGCTCTCTACATCTTCTTGTAGTTCAGATAATTTTTCCTTTATGAATTCAAATGCTAAGGTATTTGTAATGTTTAAATTTATTACTGATACTGGGTTTTTTTGTTTATCGTTCCTTTCTGCATAATAGTTCATCTCTTTTTAATTTTTAAATGGTTGTTTTTGCTTTGTTTGATAGCATGATTGCCAATCCTGCTTTTGCTTTTTTTTTTCAGCATTCACTTGATGAATGGTTATTTCCACCCTATTATCTCAGTTTTATTTTGTGTATTTTTGGGGGGTGTATGTTTTTTGTAAGTAACAGATTGTAGGGATTTTTTTTATTCAGTCTGTCACTCTCATTTTATTGGATTATTTAATACATTCATATTTAGTTTTATGAGATTTAGGTTTACATTTTCCTCTATTTGTCTGTAATACTGGGGTTTTTTTCAAGTTATACTTTTTTCTCCTCTTCTGTTGAAAGCACAGTACTATGATCCTTCAGTTTGCTTTAGTCTTTTTTAAGGTGGACCTTTTCCCACTGATTCTCTTCTCCTTATGTCTGATCCCTTACTCTCATTTATTACCCCTTTGCCATTTAGGTTTTGCTTGTTCTTCTTTTCTACTTTTATCTAGTTTTATAACTCTTCACCCCATTTTTCTTCTCAGTTAGTCAATTAGATTCTCTCTTCTTTAGTTTTTAAAACTTCATTTTTGGCGCCCTTTGCCAAAAAAGGATTTCTTGTATTCTCTTCCTTATTTATCCTTGCTTTCTGTTTACTTCAGACCCTCATTCTCTGATTCATGACTCTTAAAATTTTCCAGTCTCTTTTTTTTCTGCTTTCCTCATGTAATCAAAGCTTATCCATTCCAGGCTCTCCCCTCTAGATAGTTTTTTTGCTGCTGCCTTCTAGAGCTTGCTCCATAGATTCCCTCTTTCCATTTCACTTCACTCCCAGGACAATGCCAATGTCAGCCAGTGTCAGAGAGGACACAACTGGTGGTAGGGCCTCCCCAACCATATCTTTTATTATGCAACCCATCACTGATCTATATACTTCTCTGGCTATCTTTTTTTTTTTTTTTTTGCCCATGTGCCTCCAAATCTCCTCTGTGGGTCTATACTCTCCCACTATCCTAGGTGACAGTTGCTGCCAGGAGTTCAAACTCCCCAACTCCCATTGTAGGGAACGTAGACTTTTCAAGTACCAAATCCCAAAGGCCACATCCATTACAAGGTCCCCATCACACTTGACAGACTATCTCTCTTCACCCATAGGAGCATTCATCAATGAAACCCCCTCCCACCACCACAATAAAGCCTCTTTACTTCACTCCCCATTTTTAATCCTTTCCACTTCCTCCTCATCCATTTTCCTGCAGGCTCTTCTTTTCTGAGACCACAGGGGTAACCTTCCTGTTACTGCTAAACCTTGATTGGACCCAATAACATTACACATTCTTCTCTATCCCCCTGTAGTTCCCTTAACTCCTTTTATGTATGCTCCCATGTTGTAACGTGTTTCCTCAAAACAACAACAACAATAACAATAACACACACATCGATTAACTGGTAGTCAGAGTATCACTAGGTTCTGTGCTCCATGCTCACTTTTCCCTCCACCAGACTTTTACCTTCAACTCTGCTTGTGTACATTAGAAAGAAGTCTTTTACTGGTTTCTGTACTGTCACTCTGTTGCTGTGGCTGTCGTTGTCTGCTGCATTTTTATTCATTCCTCCTGCATATCTGTTTTTTGGGGTGTTCAAGATATAAATAATATTTTCAGTTTGGGATTTTTTTTCCCTAAAAATGTTTCAAATGCCTCTATTATTGAACATCTGTTTTCATGCATGGTTAAACTCAGATTTTTAAGGCAGGTCACTCTGTGCTGAATTCTCAGTTCCATTGCTCTTTGCCCTCTTACGTTTTTGATATTGTGATTATGATAATGTTATAATTTTGAAGAATAGTCTAACATTATTCAAATTTACTTTCTTTTGTATTTAGAGGTCTTTTCCCTGATCACTTGAAGAATAGTTTCTGAATTGAATTGTTAAATTTAACAACTATGTGTCTTGGAGTTTTCAGCTTTGCTTTTTTTTTTTTTCTCTTGCAGGTGATCTGTGAATTCTTTCAATTGGTTTTATTTCATTTTCTATATTCAGAAGTTTCAGGCTGTTCTCATCTACTATTTACTTCATTATGTTAAAGATTTTTGACCTATCATGTTCTTCTGGGAGACCTATGATCTTTTGATTGTCTCTATAAATCCCGTCCTCCTGAGATCAGTATGTTTTGCTTGCATAGTGAACATAAGTTCTTTCAATGTTGCTGTTTTTTTCTTCTAGACTGTATTTCTCATCTATGTGTTTGCATTCCCAGTATATTGTTTTCTCTTTAATTTTTTGGTGAGACCTGACATTGCAGATTCCAATTCTTTATTCTTTACTTTTTTTTTGCTGTGCAGGCCATAAATTCTTCTCTTAAAATTCTCTTTTCTCTTTTGAAATACTCAGGAAAAGTGTGTTGTGGTTCTTATTCTCCTTACATTCTACAGGGTCTTCCATCTCATGAAATGTTGGGTCATTTTACTTTGTTTTGCATTGTTTATTCATAGATGCCTGAACTAATTTATTAGATTTGGAGGTCATATTTCCTTCTGTTAATATTTTCCCTGTTGACTTTTCTGCTTATGTTTGAGGTTTTTAAGTTTTCTTCTTCCTGAGATCTTTGGTAATTTCAGTCTTTTCCCCCTTTTTTCTTGATTTTCCCCTATTTCCTTTCTGACCCTTGTCTCCTCTCCTGATGATTTCCTTGGGGGTGGCATCTCAAAGTGTCTCAGCCTCCTCTAATGCTTCGTAACATTGTTCACCAGCCTAAGTCTCTGCCCTGATTGACTTTTGGCTGGTCAAAAATGACCCCACCTAGATGCTTTTCCCCCTCAGCCTTATTGGAGTGCTGAACTTCCCTTCTTTTCCTCCCCTTACCCCACAGGGTGTCCTGTCCTGGTGTACAGCCCCACTCCCTCTGTTCCTTAGTTATCTGGCTGAGGTCAACAGTTCAGATTTCAGCACTGGTACTACAGGGTTGTCTGCCCTGGCACTGGCAGTTCAGAGTTCTGCAGGGCTGGTGTTATATGGTTGGGGCCACTGGCTATTTTTTGCTGACCAGCCAAACTTCTACAGCCTGGTGCTGGGATCTCCATGATACTGTAAAGAGCGAAGGGAAACTGGACTGTGGGGGTGAGTTTTGGTGTAAGCCTGTGTCAGATCCTTAGAACTTTTAGTGTAACCTTGCTGCCTATAGCATGGGAAGTTAGGGAGGAGTGTTGAATGAGCTTGGGGTCAGGGAGCTCATGGGTTTTTTTTTGTTTGTTTTACCTTCCCTTCTTTTTGACTCTTGAATGTCCTAGATGCAGAGACAGCTGAAGTTGCTTTATCTTTGGTGCATGATTTCGGTTTTGGAGAAGTTTGAGAGGTTATGGGGCTCAGAAAAAACATCTAGCCCTCCATCTTGTTTGTGTGACTAGAGTCCGGCCTAGGAGTTCTTAAAGTGAATTGGGGTGTCTGGCTCAAAGGATACTAGAGCATGGAGATGATTGGGCCACCACCATTTAGAAGGTGGAATAAGTCTAGTGTAGGGAGGTCAGTGTCTAGCCAGGAGGGGAAAAGGAGAAAGAGGCAGTGGGAAGCAAAGTTGAAAGTGTGTGTTAGTTATACTGGGTAAGGAGACAGGGAGTGTGTGGCAAATTCCGCAGCTGGAACCTTCAATTTGTAGTTCAGATACCACTTCTTGATCTCTCCCTCTTCCCACTAAATTGTCAGTCCTCCCTCTCTTTTCAAATTGCCTTCTCATCTATGTACATGTTGTATCCTTCAGTTAGAATGTAAGTTCCTGTTTCCTTTTGTTAATAATGCCTTATAACTGATAGGCACTTAATAAATCTTTATTTAATTGAGTTAATACATATAGGGCAAATTCTGAGGAACTTGTACCCTGGAGCTTTGGAAATGGCAAAACATTCCATATAATGAAAAAAAAAAACAAAATGTCAAAAATATATGATACAAGTCTCTTTTATGATGCGAAGTGAAAAGTACAATCTATTTTTTAATGATAGATCATTTTTCATTCAGTCTAATGATGGTATATTTATATTTACTATTTTAATAATTGATATACCTCAGGAAGAAATATAAAAACACAACACTTCCCCTTATAGAATTTTCATTCTAAAACTGATGTGGGCACACATTGATATGAGTAAAAGAAAAAGTATTTTGATAATACAGAATTTGTTTTCCTTTTTTTTCCAGTGAGGAAAATAATATTGACATGTGAATTCAAAGTTTTCTTATTAGGCTGTAAGTTGATAGTAATATAAAGAGGAAAGAATGAAAGTGAGGAACTTAAAGATAGAGTGACAAAAAAAGAAGAGCCAAAATTATACAAGCAGAACCAGGAGTAAGTGAAGGCCTGCATGCTGGAATGTGGGAAGAAGCACGTGCTCAACTTGCTGCTAGAAGGTCTGGCTTACCAAAGCTTGCTTAAAGAGAGAGATTCCTGTATGATATGATTGTCCCCCTATAACCTAGGTTTGTTATTGTTGTTGTTTGTTTATCATGCAGGTCTGAGAACTATTGGAGTCATCACCAAACTAGATCTTATGGATGAAGGAACTGATGCAAGGGATGTTCTAGAGAACAAATTGCTTCCTCTTCGAAGGGGTAATACCATGGTGTCCCAATCGTCACCTGACAATACAAGGAATAGAAAGGGTTTGAGCAGCTATTGGTAGTACTGATTTTAATGCAGTCTCTTCAGTTGAAAAAGTTAAGAATTATCTTGGTCGTTTATGGGGTCTGGTCTTCATCACAGTCGAACAATATATCCAAATGACGTATTGAAAATGATGCAGACGGAGAAGTATTCCTTTAAATTTCCAAACAGAGAACAGGAAAGAAAAAAACAGAGAAGAGGATTGAATGGAGGGTGTATGAATTCAGTACAGATTCATGATAATAAAGTCATTTAACTGATTTTTTTCTAATTTACTTAACTGCTAAATGGACATAGTTGTATCACAGAACTTCAGAAAGACTTAATAGTCTAGGAATCAATTTGAAATTCATAGTTCTTTGAAGTAAAAGATCTACTCATGTGATATTACCCCTCCTTCCCCCAAAAGTAACATTATCCAAGTCAGATATGCTTAAGTAAATCCTAGACCCTGAAAGTTGAATTTTGTTGCTTGTTTTAGGTTATGTGGGTGTGGTAAATAGAAGCCAAAAGGACATTGATGGAAAGAAGGACATTAAGGCAGCTCTGCTGGCAGAAAGAAAATTTTTTCTTTCCCACCCAGGCTACAGACACATTGCTGACCGAATGGGAACTCCACATCTTCAAAAAGTCCTAAATCAGGTGACTATCAAGATATTTGTTTTTAATATGCAAATATGTAGAGAAGTTATATGCTGAAATTTTAAAAGTAAATATTATTTTTATCGTTCCCCAGAAATTGTGATGGGTCATTGTAGTTGATCAGAATTCTTAAATACTTCAAAAAAATTTTCCTTTAGAATTTGTTGTTATGTAAATTGTTCTCCAGGTCCTACTTACTTCATTCTGAATTGGTTCATAAAGTCTTCCCAGATTTCTCTGAAATTGTCCTATTTGTTTATTATTTATAGCACAGTACTATGTTCAACTTCTCCAATTGATGGGTTCCCCATTTTTTGCTAGTTCTTTGCTATAATAAAATGTGCTACTCTAAATATATTTTGTGTACATATGGGTCTCTTACCTCTTTTTTAAAAAATAATTTTAACTGCATAAAACTAGTTCTGAGACAAAGGGCATGTTCTATTTAAGTTACTAAGTCCATCATTAAACACCTACTATGCAGCAGGCACTGTGTTAAGTAGGCACTGAGGATAGAAAGACAAAAAGCAGTTCCAGCTCTAGTAGAACACATAGTCTAATGGGGAAAGAAAACAGGCCAACAACTACATACGAAAAAAGATAATAATATTTATATAATAAATAATAATATTTATATAATAATAATATAATATTATTTATATTTATAATAATATTTATATAATGCTTTCTATATAACAAGTGCTTTATATTTATTATCTCATTTGATTCTCACAACATCCCTAGGAAGTAGATGCTATTCTTATTCTTATTCTTATTGTCATTTTACAGATGAAGAAATTGAGACGAATAGAAATTAAGTGACTTGTCCAGGGTCATATAGTTCATTAGTGTCTGAGGTTGGATTTAAACTCAGGTCTTCCCGACTCCAGGCCAGTAACTTTATTCACTGTACCATGGGTTATCTGGCATGTAGTAGGTACTTAATAAATACCTGACTGATTAATAGCAGGCATGGGATGAAAAGGAATCCAGCGTGATTGAACTTTACTGCTGCAGAAAATGCACTATGCAAAACTCCATCTTAAAGTCACAGTGTTTTCTTAGAGTCAGAGAACCCAAAGAAGCTCAAAGGGAATCAAATCAACCAAGTATACCCTGATTATTATGTTCCCTTCTATCCATATATAACAAGGTATATTTGATATTTTCAAAGTTTAAATGATCATGAAAACAGCACATATCATTCTTTTTCACCTTAATATGTAATTTTGATTTATCCATGATCATTATGCTTTTTTTTTTAAGCAACTCACTAACCATATTCGAGATACATTGCCAAGCTTCAGGAGCAAGCTCCAGGGACAATTACTTTCCATAGAACATGAAGTGGAAGCCTACAAAAACTTCAAGCCAGAAGATCCTACAAGAAAGACAAAGGCTCTGCTACAGTGAGTTGTCACTGTCCTATCCTGTTCCTAAACATCCTTTCAGTTTGATTTTTGGTTTCTTCCGTCTGTTGCTGTCATTTCTTAGTATAGAAGTGAGTCTCTTGGAGCTTCCTAATCTTTAGATGTTTAGATATTTACCCTCAGTATGTGATTATATTCTTAACTATTTTGTTTCTCCATTTTATGTTGTAATTTGGATCATTTCATTCAATTAATTAAGAGGTTTAATACTAGTTATGCTATCTTGTTTTTGTTTTTGTCTTTGAGTTCTGTAAGTAGGAGTGCTCTTGCTGAGAATATAAATGAAGTACAAAATTATACACTAGGGGAGACACTGGGAATAAAAGGATAAAAGTGATTTTGTACCTGTTCTCTGCTCTCAGGGAGCTTATAGCTCTCAGAGGAAATAGCATAGACATATATTAGTAAATGTGATATATCTATAGACACATACATATATATTTCTATACAGACACACACATATGTATGTGTCTATGTCCCATATATATCTCATATATACACACATACATACAGATACAAAGTAAATGCAAAATTATTTTGAGGGCATTAGTAGCTGGAGGATTAGGAAAGATCTTATATAGTAGTTGGCTTTTTAAAGTAGTTTTGATGTGAATTGGAGATTTAAAGACATGGAGTTGAGTAGGGAGTGCTTTTTAGTCATAGCTTCAGCCAATGTAAAAGCATGGAGAAGGGATGTTGAGTATGGGAAGCAGTGACTAGGTAAGCATAGCATGAATGTAAAATACATGGAGGAGGCTAATTTGTGATAAATCTAGTAAAAAATAGATTGGAGCAAGATTGATATAGGCTTTAAATGCCAAACAGAGCTCATGTTTTTTTATCCTAGAAACAATAGGGATCTACTGGTGTTAATAAGTGTGCGTTGTATGGAGAGTGTCAATATCATATACCTATGTTTTAGGACAATCACTTTGGCAGTTGTGGGATTAGAGAGGGGAAGATGGATTAGAATGGGGAGATAATCAGAACAAGTGACCAATTCAGAGACTGTTGCAACAATCTAGATAAAAGGTAATGAGGGCCGATGGTAGTAGCCATGTAAGTGGAGAGATGATCTGAATAGGAGAGATATTAAGGTAGAATCAGAACTTAAAAATGAATTAAAGTGTGCTGTTTTTAAATTAAAAATACTTTTAAAAGAGGTTTTAGTATTTTATTATAATGTCTAGTAAACAAGGAAATAAAAATAGGTCTCTATATTAGAATTGGAATCCTACTGTCATACAGTGTTAGCTATCTCTGCTAGATTTGTGTCATCAATCAATCCCCCACAAATATTTTATTACAGATTTACTTTGGTAGGTATTATGTTAAGCCCTGGGGATACAAAGCAAAAGCAAAAACAGTCCCTGCCCTCAAGGAGTTTACGTTCTAACGAGTGAGACAACATGTATTTAAAGAGGTATGGACAAGATACATTTTGAGTAGATGGACAGTTACCTTGGATGTTAAGGCTCTAATCACTAGGGAAAGGGAAAACCAAGTCTCTGCCTTTTTTCAAAGAGGAATTTGAGCTGAGTTTTAAAGGAAGCCGGGTATTCTAATAAGTGAAGGTTAGAAGGGAGTGCATTCCCAGAAGGAGAACAGCCATCACAAAAGCATAGAAGTAGAAGATGGAGTCATACATGAGGAATGGAAAGTCGGCCAGTTTGCCTGGACTATGGCATGCCTCGAGAGAGTAATGGGTAAGAAGGTTAGGATTGTGAAGAGCTTCAGATGCCAAATGGAGAAATGAGTAATTGTTCCCAGAAACAATAGGGAGGCATTGCCTTTATTTGAGTTTATTGAACAGAGATCTGACTTAGATCTATGCTTTAGATCAAAGCACTTTGGAAGCTGTGTGCAAGATGGATTGGATTGGGTAGTTACTTGAGGCAGAGAGACAAAGTAGGAGGCTATTGCTACAATCTAGGTGAGAAGTGATGAGGGGCTCTGTGAGTTGAGAGAAGGGATGTATATGAGAAACATTGTATAGAAAAACTATATGTAATTTGGCAACTGATTGAATTTTGAGGAATCAAGAATGACAGTGAGGTTGCAAGCTTGTCTGACTGAGAGTATGAGACTGTGTCCTCAACAATCATAAGAAGTTCAGAAGAGCGGTGGGTCTTGGGGGATAATATGTGAAGGTCTAACCTTCCTCAGTTTCCTTTGTTGATTCGTCATTTATTTAATACCCCCTAACTGTGGTCATTTCCTAAGATTTTATCCTGGGTTCCATTGTCTTCTCTACTGATCTAATCCTATAGGAAAAAAGGAAGTGAGCTTAGTCTGCCATGACATATTCATGATGAAGCCAAGTTGATCTTAGTAATTGCTGGTTCCCTTTCCAGATTTTCAACAACAATCTCTGTAATGATCCATTCTAGAATTTTCTCAGCAATCAAAGTCAATTTTACTGGCTCACAGTTTTCAGTCTCTGTCCCCTTCCTCTTCCTTTTTTTTCAGTTGAAAATCAGAACAAATCTTTATTTTTCTCTAACCTTGTGTTATCTCTATCATTTCCATGATCATTCAAATATTGTTAACAGTGGGTCAGTAGTTAACATCTGCCATTTCTGCCAGGACTTTCAAGATGAAGTTCATTTGAGCCAAGTGACTGAATTAATCAAGAGAGACCAAATAATCTTATAGGCCATCTGCTTACTATTATGAAAATGGAAATATTACTTAAATACTTTGAACAGTTCTAATCAAGTGGACAGAATTCATTTAACGATAAGTAGGAATTTTAAGTATTTATGCCACTTTAAATTGTGTTTGCTACATAAATTGTATAGTTCTATATTTCCTTAGAGCTGAAAAGCATGCATTCTTAATTTTGCCAGTAGGTGCCACTAAATACACTAGGAAAATAACATCTAGGAATAAATGTAGAAAAATTCAGTTCAGAAAAGGAAGACACTTCAACTTAGAAATTTTGACTTAAGCCTTTTTTCTTTAATATTATAGGATGGTTCAGCAGTTTTCAGTGGATTTTGAAAAGAGAATTGAAGGATCAGGAGATCAAGTAGATACACTGGAGCTCTCAGGCGGGGCAAAAATAAACCTCATTTTCCATGAACGATTCCCTTTTGAGATTGTGAAGGTATGTGTATGTGCTAGAAGTTATTTCTTGTTCCTCTGGCTTTTCTCTGTCTGACTATTGTCAGAATCACTGTTGAGAAAGGATTATTTGAAAACAGAAGAGGGCAGCAACTGAGTTTCCTAATGAGACCCTTATTATTCATGATTAAGTGGCAGAAAAGAAAAAGGAGAAATATTACCTCTTGGTAATTATTACCTTTATTTATCGAGTTTCACTCCACATTTGGTGTTGTGTGAGAGTTAGTCTTTGTTTTAAGTGTTACTGGTTTATTTTTCAAAGGATCAAAACTCTTAGCTGGTCTGGGGCAGACTGTTATGCGTTTTTCTTTTTTTTCCCTTTTTATATAAAAAGATCTTTAATGCTTTAAATAAAAATGGGATCATTAGACATGCAAAATTCTGAGTTGTAGTCGTAAGCACCCACAATATTAATTTCAGCCACTATATAATGCTTTTCAAAAAACTTTATATTTTTCCATTTGCAGTTTGGCTTTTATTATTTAGGTCTTAATCTTTCCATTGAACATTTTAATCAGCTTTTTAAAGTTAGAAGAATAAAAGATTTCAATTCAACAAAGGTTTATTAAGCACCTTCTTCCTAACAAGTTAGTAAAGGAAAGTAGGTAAGTTTTCATTTAGGTTTTAAAATTATAGCTTATCTATTTGCTTTCCTTTCTAAACTAAATATTTAACTTTGAGAATGCTGTTAATAATAATTTAGGGGCAGCTAGGTGATGCAGTGGATAGAGCACCAGCCCTGGGGTCAGGAGGACCTAAGTTTAAATTTGGCCGCAGACGCATAATCCTTGCTAGCTGTATGACTCTGGGCAAGTAACTCAACCCCAATTGCCTCACCAAAAAAAAAATAATAATTTAAATATGTCAATTTCAGTTAGGCCTCACAACAATCCAGTGGGGTGGGCATTAGACCTATTTTTAATCACTGTTTTACACATGGGAAAAACCGGTCTCAAGGACATTAAATGATTTGCCCATTGGTATTCAGCTAATGCGTGTTAAGAAGCTGAATTTGAACCCGGATCTTCCTAACTCTAGGGCCAGTTCTCTCTCTGTTCTATGCTCAATCACCAGCTTTTATAATTGAGGAAATACAGATTCATGTAATCCTAGAGGTAGAAATGCCTCTAGCAAGAGGCAGAAGACTTCAGTTTAAATATAAACTCTTCCATCTACTTATTTACTGTTTATTTGCCTTTGAGGTAAATAACAGAATCAAATTTAGAGTTAGGAGGGACCTTCAAGGTCATTGAATCTAACTGCATTATTGTACTGGTGAGGATACTTTGGCCCAGAGAAGTTCTGTGATTTGCTCAAGGTCACACAGGGAGTTTGAATCCGTGTCAAACTTAGGTCCTTTATTCAAACTTAGATGCTTTCCAAATCCAATGTTCTTTCCACTGTACCATGACGCTTTATAATGTCCCTGGGCTTCAGTTACTTCATCTGTCAAGTGAGAATAATGAAATCTTGCTTGTTTGAAAGCAGGTTAGATCACATGAGCTTGAGTGAGTCCTTCAAATCCTGCTATAAGTATACAATTCAGAAAATTTTCAGTTGATTTTAACCTCAGTGTCAAATAAAAATAATGTAACTCTGAGAGAAACTTTGAGAGAATTTATTACAGTAATCTGCCCAATAGTGTCCAACATTAAAGGCTATAAAATTTTTTAGAGCTAGGAGGGCCTTAGAAATGATCTAGACCTCTTTTATGAAGAAACTTCAAATATTTCATTTATCTGTGCCATCTTCACAGGCAGTTGTAATGGCTACCAAGACATGATAGTCATTGTTAATACAAGAATAGATGACATACTGAAAATGCATGGTAGGTGATACCCCTTGGTTATAATATGGTTTCTTCAAATTAATGTTTTGAGTAAATACAGTAAGCAACAGTATCTCTCAATGTCAGAGGACACAATAAAAGATGGGCAAGATCTTTTAAAATAACCTTTCTTATTTGTATGTTAGTAAGAAAAGAACTTGTGGTTTCTTTCGTGTAAGGAACTCCACGTATTGAAATTCCTTCTGTTAATGTACATTTTAATTCATCTATGAATTAGTAGATGAAAACCTAGGGAGTTGCCTATAGGTTAAATGATTTATTTAGAGTGGCATAGCTAGTAAATGTCAGTAGCAGTATTTGATGCCAAGTCCAAGTAATGCTTATATTCCAAGCTAACTCTATCCTTATTTGTAATAGTTATCAATAGTCTTCTACAGTCACCCAAAACACCCCAAACCCTTATCCTTGACCTTCATGTAAATAAAATTTATGAACTTCTGGTTTTAGATGACAAGAAACATGGATATCCATTCCTCAATAACACATTTAAGTCATACTTGTTCCTTAATACTGGATGGTATTATTATTCAAAAAGAATTGAGCAGAATATATTCATGCCTCACTTTGTTTTCCTAGATGGAGTTTAATGAGAAAGAACTGAGAAGAGAAATAAGCTATGCAATCAAAAACATTCATGGTATCAGGTGAGTGATACATGAATTTCCTTGTTTTCAGTTATTGTTGCCAAAAAAAGATGAACATTTTTTTTGATGTGCTATGGGTGCATAGAGGCAGGAGTCCTTAAAAGAAAATCCTGTTTCTAGTTTATATAATGATCCTCTTCATATCTTACATAATCTTTTTATTTTCTTGCAACCGATTTCCCTTGTTTATAAAAAAGACTGATTTTAATTACCCCCCCCTTTTTTTTGCACAGGAGTATGATGAAAAGCAATTGTATTACTTCATTAGATCTCTAATTTCATCAATGTGGGTAGTCTTTCAACAAAATGGATCACACTGTATCCATGTTATGCTATGAATTAATGTGCATTAAGCTCTGTTCTTAATTTTGTTAGTTATTTAAGATGATCTGGGATCTCTTTGCTTCTCTCTTACTCAGTCTCAACTTTTGATCTCAGGGTTAAATTGAGGTTAGGGATAGGAATTAAAAGGGATTAATTTGCAATCATTTTATATGTGCATATATGGCTAAGCATATGTGTTTGACTATATTCCAAAATCAAATAGAGATACTTTTTCAATGACACTTTAAAGAATATTATCTCCTCTACTCTAAATTAGCATTGACCATAGACAATGGTTTTCTTCCAGATGGAGCTTGAGATTGAGTATATGTTGCTTATATAATCACAATTTTTGAGGTACCAGATTCTAATACAGTCATTTTGGAAATATCCGAATTTGGATAAAGTAAGTCATTCAGTCAATAAGCATTTATTAAGAACTTATCATGTGCCAGGCATTATGCTCAGTACTGAGGATAAAAAGAAAGACAAAAAGACAACATCCCTGTCCTCAAGTTGCTCACAGTCAAATAAAGAAGACCACAAGAAAATGTTATAGGACTGTAAATGGAGGTAACCTACGGGAAGTCAAGTAGCACTTGGGGAGGGGAGACTAGGAAAGGCTTCCTGCAGAAAGTGGGATCTGTGCAGAGTTTTGAAGAAAAGGAAGAGAATAGTTTTCTAAAGCATATTCAGCCAGTCAGTGCTACAACTGTGAACATAATTCAAATCTTTTAACTCTCAGACAAAAATTTGCTTTTCATTCTTTACTGTAAACACCTATCAAGAGTGCTTTGATACTCGAGAAAGGACTAAATACATGCTTGTCAAATGAGTGATCAATCATCTTGTCTCAATTTGACTTTCTGCTAAGGCCCCTCTCTTGGCATCAGGATTGCTTTTGATTTTTTTTTTAAATCCACATTTCTTGTTTCTACACCCACTATTTCTCCCTCTTGCCTTTACAAGCTCTATAGATTCTTTGCTTAGTCTGCTATCCCTAGAATACAGATTTGAATCTGAAAGGAGTCCTAGTGTTCATTTAATCTAGTTCCCTCATTTTACAGATGAGGAAGCTGAGGCTGATAAGGTAAAGCGAGTTGTAGTGAGTAGCAGAGACAAAACTGGACCAATGTGCTTTGCTTTCACTTTTAATTCTGGGTTCTTTTCACTGTACCAGCCCACTCTCCTTAATATTAATGTCTGTCCCTTCCTTACATCTAGGGGATGAGACCAATCTTCACGCCAGAATTTTCTGACCTTGAGAGGCTTGAAGTTCCCCCAGCCATATGTTGGAGAAAAACTAAAACTAAAACAAAAAACCTACTTGAGTGCCCTTGATTTCATATCAATAATCCTTTTGATTCACATAAATATTTTCACTCTTATTACAGCCAACTTTGTTATTTTTGTTGTTCAGTCATCCAGTCCTGTCTTACTCTTTGTGACCCTGTCTACTAACTATCCATGGGATTTTCTTGGCAAAGATAATGGAGTAATTTGCCATTTCCTTCTCTAGTTTTATGTAGATAAGGGTTAAGTGACTTACCTTTCTTACTCCAGGCCCAGTGTTCTATCCACTGCCTTACCTAACTGCTGCACAACGAACTTTACTTGACAAGAATTAAGAATTTCCTTAATATTTTGGTTTATTTTTTCCCCAATCACTTTTGTTCTTTCAATATCCAATTCAAAATTAAACCTTGAATCTCTTCTGAGATTAGTTAGTTATTAGTTATACAAGTACAAAGGTATCTTGCTTTATGTGTTTTTTAAAAAAATACATTAAATTTAACTTTTAAATTGAATTAGTAAACTATCATATGGCAAATGCAATGATGATTTCAGCTATGTAAAAAACCCAGTGGCAATGAGTTTGGATGCTTATGTTTTGATAGTAACAATGACAAGTCTTACTTAAATGTGACTCTCTTAAGGTTTACAAAATGTTTTCCTCACAACAATAGTGCAAGTATTATTATTTCTGTTTTACAGAACAGGAGACTAAGGCACTGAGAGGTTAGTGATTTGTCCTTTATCACACAGCTAATATGTGTTCAAGGTAGTATACAAACTAAGGCTTCTGACTCTACATCTCTTGTCTTGTTCATGTTCAAATATGGACACAGCTGTATTCTATTTTGTCATGACCCAGGACATTGGTCATGAATATAGTTAATCATTTGGGTTAATATTTTAGGATGTTAGTTCTCTTATACAATATCTGTGTACGGACTGTATCCATAGCCAGAATTTCAGGCCTTAAACATATTTAAGTTTTTTTTTTTTGAGGGGGAAACCTCTTTCTTTTTGCATGTCTAAATTGTAGATGGGAGATCTTGAGTTTTCATGGAAGCTGCACCTGTTGACTAACAACCCTTTGGACAACTATCTAGTTTAATTATTAAAATCCCACCTTCTGCAAGAAGCTTTCTTTGGTTCCTCTTAATGCTAGCACACTTTTTCTGAGATTACCTCCTGTTTACCCTGTACACATCTTTTATGTGCTTAGTTGTTGCCATTTTGTCTCTCTTATTAGAATGTGAGTTCCTTGAGGGAAGGGACTATTGCTGCCTTTTTTAAAAAAATCTCCAGTATTATCATACTGCCTGGTACATACCAACTGCTTAATAAATGATTGTTGGCCAACTGACTGGTACAAGGCTGCTGACAAGAAAAGCAAAGACAAGCAAAGTGCCTTTTGCCCCTGAGGCAAGAAAAATGGGGCTTGGTTACACAACTGGTGGTCTTGTCTTTAGCAACACAGAACAGTGGTATGGGACTCTGTAAAAACTAAAATTTGAGCCAGGAATTTAAACTTAGGCTATTGTTCTTGGAATTTTAGCAAATTCATATTTTCTTAGTTGCTTTTGGGAAATACAGTGAGAGAGAGAAACTCAGAACAATTAAATTTTTGAGATGGAAGAGACCTTAGAGATAATCTAATTCAATCTACTCATTTTATAGATAAAGAATTGAGGATCACAAAGGAGGTTTACCCAAGTTGTAGTTATCTATGTATGACTAGGTGGTGGTAGAACTCTTATTGAGACTTATGCTTCCTACTCCTGTTCTAACTTCCTACTGCTTCTCTTTCATTATTATTGAATTATAAGCTCTTTGGAATTGTCTTGGATCATTGTATTATACAAATTAGCTAAGTCTTTCACAGTTGATTGTCATTACAACATTGATGCCACTGTATACAGTGTTCTCCTAGTTCTGCTCATTTCACTTTGCATCAGCTCACATTAGTCTTCCCAGGCTTTCTTGAAGCCATCCACTTTGTCATTTCTTACAATCACAATCATATATCACAACTTGTTCAGCCATTCCCTCAATTGATGGATATTCCATTTCTCATTCTTTGCTACCACAAGAAGAGCTTCTATAAATATTTTTGTATAAATAAATCTTCCCCTCCCCCTTCCTTTTTTGGATCTCTTTGGGACCTAATAGTGGTATTGCAGGATCAAAGGGTATACAGTTTTATAGCCCTTTGGGCATAGTTCCAAATTGTTCTCCAGAATGGTTGGACCAATTTACAACTCCCCCAATAGTGAATTAGCATCTCTATTTTCCCACATTCTCTCCAGCAATTGTCATTTTCCTTTTCTGTAAAATCTACTTTTGAATGATACTTTTAAGCAGTAGTATTCTTTTCTGACTTTGTACATATTATTTGACAGATTGATATCCAACATGAACTATAAGGACTAATGACATTATTAGTAACAGCACTATGGATGTTACAGATCATTAGGTGCCTCAAAAATTGCTTTGCGTTTTTTTATTATCATAGATGAAATAAACTTAAATGCTTTGCTTTTTATTACCATAAATGCTTTACCTGGCTTGAATCTTAGTATTAAAAATATTATCTGATATACTGTTTTCTCTATTTACAGGACAGGATTATTTACTCCAGATATGGCTTTTGAAGCAATAGTTAAAAAACAAATTGTAAAACTAAAAGGACCTTCCCTGAAGAGTGTAGACCTGGTGATGCAGGAGTTAATCAATACTGTAAAAAAATGTACCAAAAAGGTAACTTCTGAATGATTTCATTCTGATCATTGTGTGTTTACCTGTTGACCTTCAAGTTATGTATATCCTTTGGAAAGTAACTTGTTTCAGTATGACTTCCCATCTCTACCTACGATCTACATATAGATATGCTTTGGGACAGGAAAAGGATACTATTTTCAGGATATTGAAGAATGGACTAGAAGAAAATATATCGTTGTGGTTACTTTGTTGAAGACTTTAATTTCATTGTGCTTTTTTTCCTGAAGTAGATGAAAAATCACTTTCCATAGTTCAGATTGTGCTCCTTCCCATCGCCGTCCATGGCTAGGAGAGGGAGTTTGTCTTGTCTGGGTCCAAGCTCTTCTATCTGCTCAGGCAGTTTCCAATCAGCAGGCAGTAGAATATTGCAGCATCTTGTGGGAACTCTGGTTTCCTTCCAGTCCTGTAGTGCACAATCCATCCACACCATATCGTCTTGTACAACTTTGTTCATGTCCTTCCTTAAATCTGTTTTGTACAGTGATCCAAGACAATTCCAAAGGACTCGGGATGAAAAATGCTGTCTACCTCCAGAGAGAAAACTGATAAACCCTGAGTACAGATTGAAGCATATTTTCTTTAACCTTTTCCTGCTTTTTTTTTCTTTTGCAACATGGCTAATGTGGAAATATGTTTTGCGTGACTTCATATGTATTTGTTTAGTCATTTTTTCAGTCATGTCTGACTCTTCATGACCCCTTTTTGGGTTTTCTTGGTAAAGATACTAGAGTGGTTTGTTATTTCCTTCTCCAGATCATTTTGCAGCTGAGGAAACTGAGGCAAATAGGGTTAAATGACTTGCCCAGAGTCACACAGCTAGTAAATGACTGAGGCCAGATTTGAAATTAGAAAGATGAGTCTTCCTGACTTCAGGCCAACATTCTATCCACTGTACCACCTAGCTGCCATGTGTATAATGGGTATCATATTTCTTGCCTTCTCAATGGATGGGGGAAGAATGGGAGAGGGAGAGAATTCAGAACTGAAAATAAATTTTTATAAAGTAGAATTAATTTTCCTATCAACTGCTTTCTTCTCACACAGCTACCTCCCTAGTTCATTCAGGTCTTCATCATATCTCACCTAGAAAATTATAATAGCCTCCTAATTGGTCTCCCTCTCAAGTCCTCCACTCTACGTAGCTGCCAAAGTGATTTTTCCTGTATATTGGTGTAACTGTGTCATTTCCCTGCTCAATGAACTCAGTTGCCTCAGGGGTCTTCTTGTTTTTGTACCATGTAATACTCCATTTAACATCTCTCTGCCATTGCGCAGTCTGAACCCATCATTGATGGACTCCTTCCTGATCAGTGACTCTTCTAATCCCTAGTTCCTTTCAAAGTTCACCTCATGCACCACCTGCTACATGAAGCACTTCCTGCTCTTCCCAGATGCTAGTAACTCACCCATCCCCCCAAAATACTTTATATTATATATCTACATATGTGTATATAAACATACACATACTTATATATGTACATGTTGTTGCACTTGATAAAAGGTAAGTTTATTGAGGCCAGAAACATTTCTTTTCTCCCTTTGTATCCAACACATGTCTGGTACATGTGTTGTACTGATTGGTACGTAGTAGGCATATTGACTGACAACCAAATACTTTCCATCAATGACATGGACTGATTGGGATTTATCTGGTCCTCTTCTAGATATCTTGACATTATGTGCATGCCAGTGGAGCATGTGAGCTATCTCTAAGGTCATCCTTCCCTCTCTCTACATGGCTGACTCATTTTCACAGTTGTACAATTCTCTGATAATAATCATTTACATAACATCTCCTGCTCATTTTTTTCTTTGGTATTATGCTTTGGCCTAATTATGGATGCCATGTAGCTTTCCAGTGCCCTTTGCAACCTGCAACTTTAATACCTCAGGAACTGGGTAAATTGGTTCCTGTTTCACTCCCAAATAGCATCATCAGAAGAAAACATTAACTATAAAACCTAACTTTAGGTGTTCATTTTTTTTCAGGGAGAAACTAGGGCTCTTCAAAGAATTCTGCAGTTTTCAAAATCAGTTTCACCCTCTGTCTTCCTTCTGTCCAGTCCTGGGACTAGTTTATTGTCTGTCTGCAAGATGTTTTCAATTATCTGCCCTGGTGAATCAGTTTTACTGGCTGTCATGGTATGGACAAGAAACACTTCTTTGTCCATTTGGTTTTTCCTGTGAGGAGAGTTAGACAGAATTTTTTGGTGTGACAATAAGACTCTCTGAGGAAGATCCATGGTTGGTGAAATCATATCAGTGTACTCTACAAGCAGGAGCATCTAAAATCCCTCACCTTTTATAGGCTATAAATATAGGCAATATAGGCTCTTTGTTTTGGATTCTGTTCTGGATATCTTTTATGATTGGGGGAAGCACATGGACTCCAAGTCCAACACTCTGTCCATTGGTCCATTCTTAATGAAAGGATCGTAGGATGATACTATTATAATTAATATCCAGTTCTGTATATTTCAGTGGCTAACTCATGCTAAAAGTGCCTTGCTGATTTATATATACACCAATATGCCAAAGATCTGTGATTTCATTGGTGGGGTACTGACCCAAATTGCAGCCTACCTGTAGCATTTAGTAGGTAAGTCTCAAGGAGTTGTCTGAGGCTTAGAGAATTTAAATGACTCACACTCCTAGTAAATACCAGGGACAAGACTAGAATTCAGATCTTTCTTATCTTAAAGTTCAGAACTTTCACCCTTGTACTATATTGAAGATACCAATTGTTATTGACTGAGAAGTCCTTTCCCTATCTTTTTAATAGTTGATATATTTTGCAAAGATTATGTCTTTTTGGACACTACTTGGTGAAATCTCATTTTACACACATCAGGTGCACTCCTTATAGATTACTATATAATTAAGGTGAAGAAACACATTAATAATTAATAATGATGATGATGATAGCTAACATGTTTTATTACTGGCACTCATTACTACCAGGCACTGTGCTAAGTGCTTTACAATTATTGTTTTATTTGATCCTCACAACAGCCCTGGTAGGTGGTGCTATTATTATCCCCATTTTCAAGATAGAGAAACTGAAGACAACAGAGGTTAAATGACTTAGCCAGGATCACACAGCTAGTGAGTGTTTGAGGCCAGATTTAACCCCAGGTCTTCACAACTCCGGGCCTGGTGCTTTATTGACTGGGCCACCTGGCTGCTGTGAAGAAGAGGACATGAAGAAGACATGTTTGGCCAGGGAATCAGCATGGAAGGCATCCTCAGAGGAAATATTTATGGCCAGGGAATATGAATGAAGGGGAACATTCCAGGGCTTCATGTGACCTGGACACACCCATGCAGAACAGACACTTGGGACATGTTTGGTTGGAGCATTTCAGGTGTCCAGTATAAAAGGATATTGATGTCCTATAGTTTCATCATGTTATATATCACTCTGCTAGGCATTGCATCTTCACGTTCCCGCATGTTATCTTTCTTGGACATCCCTGTCAGTCCCATGGCTACCAAAATTATCTCTGCTACTATATACTAGAGTGCAGTGTCTAAAAAGTCATTCTCTGATGAGGGCAGGTTTATGTTCTTTTAGTTCATTAGTCAAGGGCTTTGAATCACCATATCTAGCCAGACAACCAACAAAAGGTCACTGAAGGCCCAGCCAATGATTCTGTCTGTGACTTTGATTACCTTTCTCTTACTGCAAACCTGAAATCCTCCCTGATTGACATATGAAGTAAGCCAAGGGCAAAGACAAAAAAACTAGGTCATGTCGTAAGAGGCAGCAACCTCCACCCCTGGCCCACATTGTCAATTTATCATGAGTACCTGCCTGCAATAAACTCACTGATCTTTCATACTGCATTCCAGCTAGTACAAACTTTGCTAGTCTCATAGTGTAGTAAATCAGCCCATCTGTTATCTGTATACTTGCATTACTCATCTCATAGAGTAGTTATAAAGAAAGTACTTTGTAAACCTTAGAAGGTTATATTATAACAACTCATGTTTACCATTGTACTTTGGGCTCCTTTGAATAATAAATAGGCCTGACACCTGCTAAACTGTTATTTCATTAAAATGATTACATTTAGAAAGCTTGCCAGTATCCTTTGCCTGCCTTTCTCTCTCTCTCTCTCTCTCTCTCTCTCTCTCTCTCTCTCTCTTAATTTTCTTTGAGCTGGGTTCTGAAGATAGATATTTTATCAGTAAAAACCCAAGTTAATGAATAAAGTATTTTTATTATCTCAAATCAAATTATCTTATAACCATGAATCCCAAGTAATCAACACATTTTAAAAAATATCTCAAATTTTATTAAGAAAGCCTTATTAAACAAGTTTTGCATTAAGCTTCCTGAGAAAAGTCCCATTCTGCATAACTGTAGCATGGCGTTTAACCCTGGTTTCTTTAAGGCTATTCCAGAGTAGAATACTATCTAGTAAATTCTGCTGAGCTAGAAAAAAATCATTTAGAGCTGGAAGGGATCTCAGACACTCTTATCCAACCCCTTCAATTTACAAATGAAGAAAGTGACCCAGAGAGGTTAAAGAACTTGCCTAAAGCCCTAGAGGTAATAAGTGTCAGTGGCAGATCCAAATCCAATTCTCTTCAGTATAGGCAGGTGGAAGTGCAGTGGATAGGGTGCTGGACCTGGGATCAGGAAGAGCTGAGTTCAAATCCCACTTCAGAAGCTTACTAGCTGCATGGCCCAGGGCAAGTTACAACCTCTGTTTGTCTCAATCTCTTCGACAAACTCGGTATAATAGCAAGACCTGTCTTGTGCTGCCCTCCCCCTGCTCACAAAATGGACAAAAAGCCAAAATAAACTTCAGTCTTGTATGGCCTCCTATTTCCACAGTGACAGTAGTTGAGTAGAAAAGAAGGTGCAGAGGATGCTAAGAATCAAAGAGTTCTGTTAATAAACATTGATTTAACCACTTTTTACTCTGCTTGGGTTCTACTTCAGTGCCTCATTATAAGCTAAGGCTGAACCAGGTGTTTTTAAATCTGTGCTAGTGGGGCACAAGCTCCAGCAGTCTGGAAAAATCTCTGAGGAGGGGCTAGTGATGGATCATATGTCTGTTGTGTGAAGGTTAGCTTCGCTCATTTGGAGAGGATCCTCACTGCGTTAGCTGTAGGCTGCTCAATTATTAGCCCTGGCAGCTCTTACAGAGTAAGCTGAGTTGTGATGTGAATTGGTTGAAGGAACACTAATATGTTGTGACTTACAGGTCCTTTAAGTGCAGGTGATCTTAACATGCAAACTTCATCTAATGACCAAGAAGAACTGTCTTCTTGAGTATTACTGCCTCAGAAAAAACGTTTCCTCATACCCCTTCCCCCACCCTCACCTCAGTAACACCCCTGGCACATACACACACACACACACACACACACACAAATATATGCATGTCTATGTGATATATAACAATAATTTCTATAGTCTAACTTTTTTAAAGTAGGAAGGTAACTTACAAAGGGAGTATGCTATTATTTGATGTTTGTGTGTACATTCATACGTATCTAGCTTATAGTGTTTACATCAAATATTAGTATCTATACGTGTACATATATGTGTAGTACACTCCCTTTGGAACAATAGGTTTCCTACTTTGACAAAATTTGAATGTAGCAACTATTGTGATACAACATTGATGTCATTGAAAAGGGGTTGTTTATAGTCGTCCAAAAAAAGTGATTCTTTTGCATTAGATGATAGCTTTCATTTAACATCTTTAAAAATTGATATAGGAAAGATTTTGTGAGTGGAAAATATTGATGCATTTTTCAAGCTTAGAATTTAAAAAAATTACTCGATGTATGAAACATGAATTTGGCTTTAAAGGGGCCATTTTGGTCACTCATTCAAAATTCAAGAGTTTGAGCAGGGTTTGTATAAGGCATCTATTTTTTATCCCTGTCCTTCACTTAATTTCCTTCATTTTAAGACCACTATTGATATCTAAGGTTTTGTTGTAAACCTTAATTGTAATCTGGAATTTATTCATACCAGCCACTTTTGGTGGAAATTCCTTTTCTTTATTACTGTTCATTTTAAAGGAGGTTGCCACTTGTCCTAAATGACACCATGTGAATTCTTTAAATAATTTTCTCTTTATATTCATGAACATCAGTGAGAAATACATGTGCATGTATGTGTGCATTTGTGCTTTATTCATGATTAAGTATGTTTCTGAGTACTAAAACAGCAACTAGAATCCTAAGCCAGGCTGAGTGCATGTTCTCCACTGATATTTTCTTACGGTTGTCTCTGGGACAGAGCAGGACAAGACAAGAACATTAGGGCTTTATGAGCTATTTGGCTCGAACCCAAGGACATCTTAACTTTGGAAATCGTCTAGTGGGCATGTTCTTCCAGCTGCCTTTTCCTCTACCTTCTCTTTCCCAATGCATCTTCTCTGGATCCTAAAGTCTCTTTCACAAAAATAATGTACTGATTCTTTAATCTGAGCCCAAATTAGACTTTTAGAAGCCTAATTTAAATAAAAAATAAAGAACAAAACAACCAACACAAAACAAAGCTCTGAAATTCTTTTGGATGAATGTGAAAAAATGAAGGATCCAACAATGAATTTTCTTGGCAGGGAGAAAGATGAGGAAAGATTTTTCATTTTAGTATTTGCTGTAAGTAATGTTAAATTTTTAGTTTTTTTTTTTTTTACACAGGTAAATATCCACTAATATTCTCAGATATATACAACTGAGCAAATGAACCATGACTATTTGATGCAAGAAGGGAAAGACCATTATTTGGCCATAGCATCCATAACATAGAATAACAGAAAAATTGCAGACACCATTAGTATTTTGCTTTCAGTCTATTTTTATTCTGTTGCAAATGAACTTCATTTTCTATGGTAGTCGAACAGGCTTTGGTAGTCATGGCTTAAATCCAGTTCGACCGTAGGTTCTGAACTTTTTTATTGACTGGAAGTCTAGCAATGAAAGTTGGTTTTTGGAGGGTGGGAACACATTTACTTTGTCTAAAAACATTAAAGGACTCATGATTTTTAAAAACAATTCATCACTTACAGCACATCCAAATCCTATTTTCATTTTGACTGTTTTTTGGTCATTTTTATTACTCTGTACCTCCACTAGAGGGCAATAAGGAATGAGAAATCAAAAAAGTCAATTACCGTTAGGTATTTTCTGAACAGAATAAGCACCGTGCTACCTTTTTGGATGGTTCTCTGAGCTTCTTAGAATGAAAAGGCTCTCTGTTGTAATTGTCTTTTACTTTCCATTTCTATAGTCATCATCCTAGTTCAGGCTTTCAATACATTACCCCTGAACCATTGCAATACCCTGATGTTTTCCCCATCTATTTCTTTCCCATCTGAATCCATTCTATACATTGCTTCTATTTCAAATTTCCTGATGCATAGCTCTGAATACTTATCCTGTTCAAAAGCCATTCCGGGGTTCCCTATTGCCTACTAAATTAATTCTAAACTTCTTATCCTGGCATTCAAGGGCCTTCTTAGTCTAGTTCCAACCCACCTTTCCAGATTCATCTTAAGTTGATCTCTTTCATGTACCTGACACTTCAGCCAACTGATTTGCTTGCTTCTTGCTGAATGTGTTCTATGCTTTGTTATCTAAATGTTTTTGTTCATACGTGTTCTCATGTCTAGAATGTTCTCCCTCAATTCTACCTATTGAAATTCCATTCATTATTCAATGTCCAGCTAAATACCATCTCTTTTAAGCAACTTTCACTCACTTTCCTCTTCCCAGGCAGAAATGATTTCTCTTGTCTGTGAATTCTCATGTTAATTCAACAAAGCCTCATTTTAAAATGATATTCTTCTGATGAATTTTTACAGCTATGAATCATAAAATACCCCATTTTCCAAAGAAATGGATTTAAAGGTCGCCCCAAAAGATAGTGGAGAGGCACATGGTCAGCGTAAGTAGGTTGTGATGTGTTACCAACCCAGAGTTTCTTAAGAGAAACAGCATCAGGTCTGTCATCAGAAAACTATATGAAGAGAAAAGACTGCAGTTCAATCATGCGATAAGAAAAGAGCGATAAATGCTGGCAAGTCTGCATTCTTCATTTATAGTCCTAATATTAGTTGACATTTAATTCCTTAAAGTTTGTAAAACACCTATGTGTACATCTCATCTGATCATCACAATAACCCCATGAGGTAATTGAGACTGAGCGTTGTTAAATGATTCATACAGGGTCACAAAGCTAGTGCTGGAGGTAGGTCTTGAACCTAAGTCCTTATGTCTCCAAGACAGTGATCTATCTACCATGCTACAGTGCCTTGAAATCTCAACATAAGGAGAGGAAGGCTTCCAGGAAGATGTAGACATGAATCATTCAGCACGAGGGAGCATGGAAAGATTATTACCTACATTATTGGAGGTAGGGCCCACATCAAAGAGATCACAGGTGTGAAGTGTTGTGAAATTGCCCCATTCTACCTATAAATGGACTGGCTATTTAGAATAACGGATTGTCTGTCCGGTTCTCGATTAGAGTTTAAAAAAAGGTATTTTTTTAATCCACTTCATTGTACTCTGTTGTTAAGGCAAACTCTTTAAAGTGGTTGTGAATATCATTTAGTAGGCTTTGTAGTATTTTGGGGTTTGAGGTATTCAATACAATGTCATCTAGAATACCTACCCAATATTTGAAGTATATCTTGAGATTGAATATTCAAGTTCTCTACTCTTAAAATCATGTATACAAAGATTCTCCATGACAATTTTTGTTATTTAATATTCTTCAATTTAGATTTACAAATAATTGAGCCTCACTTTCAACTGAATTGATAAAAAGAGGGAAGAACACACACAGTTGGATATAAAAATATAAATTTCATTCAACAGGAATAGATGAGGAAAAGGGGAGAAGGGGAGAATTAAAGGGAGAAATTAGTCTTGAGCATGACAAACTCTAACCATTGAGAGTGGATTGTTAAAGAATGGTTTAAAAGGAAAGAAGAAAGAATTTAAAACTTCTGATTCAAGTCTGGTCCTGGGAAAGAGAAGAGGGGCAGGGGAACAAAAGCATATTGCTTCATACCTTGAGAATTGGTGGTGAAAACACTCCTTCTTTACCATCCTCTCGCTCCTTATAATGAGGGTCTGAGAAACTGATAAATGCAATGACCAACCATAATTTCTGAATAATCATGATGAAAAATGCTGCATACCTCCTGACAGAGAGGCAATGGTCTTTTGGGATGCAAAGGATGAAGAAGATGTATATTTTGGGGGGCAATGTTGATGTGGGAATTTGTTTTGCTTGACTATGCATATTTGTTACGTTTTTTTTTTCTTTTTTAGTGGGATGGGAGGAGGTGGAAAAAAGATAAGGTGGATTTTTGTTAATTAAAAAATACTTAAGTTTTTTAAAGTATAGACTGAATGAAGTTAAGATTAGAAGAGAAACAGGTAACTGGGGAAAAATCTTGCAGTGACTTTTTCTGAAAAACACCTCTTTTTCAAGATGTATAAAGGACTGATTCAAATTTATAGGAATAAGAACCATTTCCCAGTTAATAAATGGTCAAAGGATATGAGAAGGCAGCTTTCAATAGATTTATGAAAAATAATATCCAAGATCACTAATAATTAGAGAAATGCAAATTAATGTAACTCTTAAGTTCTGCCTTACAACCTTTAGATAGACAATGTTAGCAAAGAAAAGGAAGAAAACAAATATTGGAGGGACCATGGGAGAACAGGTACATTAATGAAGTGTTGGTAGAACTGTGACTTGGTTCAGTCATTCTGGAAAGCGCTTTGTCTAAAAATTACTAAACTGTACATGTCCTTTGGTACTGTGATACCAACCCCTACTGAGTCTATACCCCAAAGAAGTCAAAGAGAGGAAAAAGGACCCACATGAACAAAAATATAGCAACCATTTTTTTTGTAGTGACAAAGAACTGGAAACTAAAGAGGATAATTATAAATTGTGGAATGGATGAACATATTATGTCATTGCTTCTACATGTAATGATAAAAGGGTATATTTCAGAGAAACTGAGGAAATTTGTATGAACCAAATGATACATAGTGAAGTGAACACAGTCAAGACAATTTATACAATAACAATAACAGTGTAAAGAGAAACAAATTTTAAACAATTATGAATTCTAATCAAAGCAATGAACAACCATGATTCCTGAAGACTGATAATGTAGAATGCTACCTTAGAAAGAGATAGTGGACTCTAGATGCAGAATGAGATATATTTTTACGTGGCCAATGTGAGAATTTTTTTGTTTGATTATGAATATTTCTTAAAATGATTTTTCTCTCATTTTTAAAAGAGTCTGTTTAACCAAAAACAGATTTGAGGGCCTCCCTGAAAAGGAAGGAGTTGTATGCTTTGAGGAAGCAGAAACTCCTTGTCTTCCAAAGAATAATATAGTAGAACCACAGAAGTTATCAGTAATGGTCAGGGGAAAATGAGAAGAATAATTGTAGTTAAATAGTAGTCCCTGTTTAACTAATAGTATTTCCTCCTTGAGTTATTAAGACAGCTATTTATTGGCCCAACCAAAAATAGAGGTCTGTTATCTTCGTAGGTGTGTACCAGAGCCCAAATAGACAACCTCCTAATTTGTCAAAATGAAAGACAACTGATTACTTCTGGTGATTTGTGTGGAAACAAATGAGAAGGAAGGAAAGAAGGAAGAAAACATTCAATAAGCATCTACTATATGCTAAGTACTGCGCTAAGCACTTTACTATTAGTATTTCATTTGATCTTTACAACAACTCTGGAAGGTACATGTTATCACTTTTATAGTTCAGAAAACTGAGGCAAATACAGTGACTTACTTAAGGTTACGCAGCTAGTAAGTGTCTGAGGCCAGATTTGAACTCAAGAAGATGAGTCTTCCTGACTCCCGGCTCAGCACTCTATCCACTGCACCACCTAGTTGCCCCTAGAAGAGGTCTAAAATAATACTGTCAATGACTATTATGTAGTGAGCAAGAACCTGAAGGCCATAAGGATAGAGGCTGTGTTTTTCTCACTGTTGTCCAATGAATACAAGGAATGCAGGAGAAAAAAATGAATTTAGGAAGTGCACAACTAACTAGGAGTTAGTTCTAAAAATGAGATTTGGATGACTGAACGTATATGGATGACAGATTCCTGGCCATAAAAAAGACTGGTAAGAGTGCATTATGCTGAGCATTTTGCAAATTTAGTCAAAAGGGTTTTAATCTAAAAACAATGGAATAGGGAGACAACTGCCTGTGTATTTCCCCCAACTTAGATACAATAAAGAGCAGCCACAAGGATGGAAAAGTAATAGCAGTAACAACACCCAGGAGTTCACAAGAGAGAAAATCCCAGAAAACTGGCAATAGTAAGACCTGTGGTCTCAATATGCAAATGCCTGGGCAACAAATGAAAAATTAGAGATCCTATTTTTTTCATTTTTCTTTGTTGTTGTTGTGTTTTTATTTAGTATTTTATTTCCCCCAGTTAAATGTAAAAACAATTTTTAACATTTATTTTTAAAACTTTGAGATCCAAATTCTCTCCCTGCCTCTCTCCTCACTCCTTATTGAGAAGGTAAGCAATTCGATATAGGTTATACATGTATAGTCATGAAAAACCTATCCATAATTGTCATGTTGTGAAAGAAAACATAGACAAAACAAAAAAAAACTCAAGAAAAATAAAGACAGTTAAAAAAAGTATGCTTCAATCTGTATTCAGACACCATTAGTTCTTTCTGTGGGGTTGGATAGCATTTTTCATCATAAGTCTTTCAGAGTTGAGGTCCTATTACAAAGAGGATAACTTGACCTCATATAGGTAACTCTGAGGTTTTATTGGATGAAACATATGACTGGACTATGGCTGTAGATAGGTATACCTTATTCTTAAGAAACAGGATAGGTGAAACTGGAATGGGATTGCACAGTAGAATGATATACCTCATTTTAGGAAATTCTGGAATCAGAGTGGGGAAGCATGACAGAGAGCATGTGGGTAAACGTTAATGGAGAGAAAACCAAAAGTGATTTTGTCATTGGATCATACCACAGAGTACTTGGACATAAAGAGGAAATAGATGAAAAATTTCAGAAACAGATCACAAGCCTGGCATGGAGGCATGATGCTGCAATGACTAAGAATTCAATTATCTAGACATCTGGTAGAGCTCTCTCTGTCCAAACAGAGCAGATAATAACTTCTTGACTTGCTGTAGGGACAATTTTAACCTTGAAAGGTTATGTATTAGGTTAAATTATTTTCTGGATTTCATTCACACTAACACATAGGAATGGGCTGCTATGGTGGAAGTATTGGGTACCCTTGGTGAAAGTGACCACTCCCTCTGAGAGATCCTTGTTGAGGAGAGGAAGTCCAAACATAACTTTACATGCATCCTAGATTTGGGGAAAGCAAATGTTAAATGGTTCAGAAGGTAATTAGAAAGGCTCTCATGAACTAATATTCTTTAAGGGAAGTCAGCTGAGTTGGGATGGGAGATGTTCTGGAATAGAATTCTGAAAACACTGAGATAATTTCATTGAGAAAGGAAAAGTGAAATTGTCTGAAGAAACTGATGTGGATGCACATAGAACTCATTATCCAACTTAGATTTTTAAAAGAAATGGACAGAACATGGAAGCAAAGACAGGTAACAGGATGAGTGTTTCATGAGCCCATAAAGACAGTGTCAGGAGTGATAACACACTAGTGAGCTAAACTAAGGACAACAAAAAGTTTAAACCTTTTTGGAGAAAAAGGATAATCACAGAGTGAACAGGACCCTTGCTTGGGGTGTATGTGGCAGTAACTGATAGGAGAAGGAAGGCAGAATTAATTAGTTCTTATTTTGCTCCCATTTTTCTGCCAAGAATGATGTTTGCACTAAAAATAACAAAATGAAAATTATTAACAAGGTGTTGATATCCAATACAAGTAAGGAGACAGATTACGAGAGAATGTTTTCTTTCCCTTGAGGAAGTCTATTCACTTGGCTCAGATGACCTTCATCCTTCCTAATGAAATCCCTGGCAGATGTGATTGCTGAGCCGCTGTTAGTGAAACAGGAGAGGTGCCACAGGATTAGCGAAGGATAAACAACCTAGTTTTCAAGAAAGGGATAACAGCACACTCTTCAAACTATAGGTGAGCTGGACTGTTTGCTGGCAAAATTTTAGAATGGATCATCATAGGAATTGTTGCTTAACATTTGGAAAGGGAAGATCAGCCTGGCTTCATCAAGAAGAGGTCAAGCAAGACTAATCTTATTTCCTTTTTTGACAGGATTACTAAACTAGTATATGAGGGAAATCTCCTAGACACAGCTAAGTAGATTTTAGCAATGCATTTGATAAAATATCTAATGCTACTGTTCTGGAAAAGAGATTGAGATATAGACAAGTTGATAATATGGTTGGATGGATTCAGAATTGGTTAGGTGGCTGGACTCAAAAAATATTTTTAATGGTTCAGTATCAACATGGCGGGACACGTACAGTAGTATATCCTGAAAATCGGTGCCAGGACCTGTAAAGTTTCACATTTTTTAATCAACGGCTTGGATAAAGACATATATGACCTGCTCCTGAAATTTGTCCAAACCTAGGAGGGATAACTAACATACTAGACTACACACTGTTCCCAAAAAGTTCTTGAGAGTAAAGGACATTTTGTTGAATCAAATGAGAGTACCTCTCCTCTAGTCATCTTTGTGCCATTCCTCCCTTACTCACCCTCCACCTCCCATTTGGTATTCAATTCTTTCCTGTACTCCTGATTGGTGAGGATTCCTCATATTTGAGGTGTAACCTCACCACCATGAAGTGCTGTGGTCATCTTTATGCTATGTCTCTTTCCCATCCCTGTTCTATGCTCCCTTTTCTAGGAATGGTAATTACATCAATAATACTATTCCTGAAATGTATGTGTGTATTAATTTTCCTATGATTCTATTGAACATCCCTGTGACTTTCCAAGTTAAAACATCCCTCCCTGGCAACCACTTCTTATATGTATTGCTTTCTCCTATTGGAATATAAACTCTTTGAGGAAGCCTGTGACTATCTTGCTTTTTGAATTTATATCTCCAGCTCTGAGCTTAGTGCTTGGCATCTAATAAGTGCTTAAATAATTTTTTTTCATTCTTGTATTCAATATGGAATTCAATAATGATAAATTGTGGTTACAAAAGTCAACTTCACAATAACAAAAATGAGAAGGCATAATAATGTAATGGTTTCTCTGAAAAACATCTGAATAGTTTAGTGAACTGCAAGCTCAATATGAATAAGCAGTATAATGTAACATCTAACAAAGCTAATATGATTGGGACTTAATAAGAGAGACATAGCTTACAGGAATAGGGATGTTATATTTTGAAAATACTGTGCCCTTTCCACCTCATCTAGAATGTTGTATTTTGGCATACCACCATTAAAAAGTTCACTTATAAGCTGGAAATTGTCCAGAGTGCAAACAGCATCGTGAAGGGATTTGAATCCATTGGAAGATTGGTTGATGGAACTGTATGTTTGTCCTAGAGAAGAAAAGACTCAAGAGAAACATGATTGTTCTGTTCAAATATTTAAAAGATTGTCTTGTCTAAGAAGGGTTAGCCTTGTTCTTTTTGGCCAGAAGACAGAAACAGGAGCAATGTGTAGAAATTGCAAAGAGATAAATTTAGACTTGATGCCAATAAAAATTTCCCTAACAATTAAAGCTTTGCAAAAACTGGAATGAACTGCCCAAGTCGGTGTTGAGTACTCCCGTGGAGGTCTTCAGAGGCTGGGTGACTACTTGTCAGATATGTTAAAAAGGAGATTTATTAATGTATAGGATACACTAAGTGATTACTAAAAGCCTTGCCCACACCAACATTGTATGATTCTGTAATCCTCTGAAACTGAAGGAAAATCTACTGCTTTCCTACCTAGGAAAAGGTACCTAGATCCATGAAATTTGAACCCTGTGTTTCTTAGAAATCTTGGTCTAAATGTTCACTCTTAGCCTAATGAAGAAACAAGAGTGTTTTTGTTTTTTTTGTTTGTTTTGATCAAATGCCCCCATAGTGAATTGTTGCATCTCTTTGCAGAGATCTACTTAGAGTCTGGTGTAAAAATAGTAGTGATTCCCACAAAATGTGGGTGGCATGGAAATTTTAGAAATTTTTTTTTCAGACTATTCTTTTCTAAAACGAGGGTTATCTTGACTGACAAAAGTCAGCTGGCCATGCTGAATTCAACTTTTTTGTTGTTTGACTTAAGAGAAAAAGCAAAAAAATCATGAAAATGACAAGGCTGTGTTATTTTTAACATTCTGAAGTGTTCTCATACACATTATTTTATTTAAAGCTCTGAATAATTTTTTGAGTTAGATAGGATAGGATCTACCATCATGAAAGAATTCCAAATTTAGCTTTAAAAATTTACTTATTTTCTCATTTGAATTGTTTAAAATTTTGCTTCTTGAAAGAAATTAGATATTTTGGGGAGTAGTTCCTAAAGAATTTTGCAAAAATAAGATGTGTTGGAAGAATTGCAAGTTGCTTGATTGTCTGCTAAAGGAAATAGCTATTCTTTTTAAATTGAAATGTCTAAAAGTTCACCCAGTAGCTAAGAAGCTGAGCTGTAATGCTTTTCTTTTTCTTTTAAGAAACTAGGTAGTTTCTTACTTCTGATGATTAAAAAAGAGACCATCATTGGCTTTCATTCTATTGGCATGGGCACAGGTGACTTACTAGCTTGTTCTCTATTTGTGTCATATGAACTGAAAGGCCAGAAAGGTAGGAGAAGTTGCTGTTTGCAGCTAGGAAGTGACTCAGAGGCCATCTAGAGATATAGGATCACAAGATCACAGAGAGTAAAACTGGGATGTACTTTACAGGATGCCTACTCCATTTTACAGATGAGAAAACTGAGGTCCATTTGGTTTAATGTTTTACCTAAGGATACAGTATCAGTGGCAGGTCTAGGACTTTGGGACAGATCCTCTGGGTTCAAACCCAACCTCTTTTCAATTTTACCATATTGCCTCTCTTTTTCCTCCCCAGTAATTTCTTTGTTGTGAGAAAGATGGGAGAAAGTCAATCAATAAACATTTATGAAGCACCTATTATGTGCCAGGCACTGTGCTGAGTGTTTCGAGACTTAGAAGACAGTAAAAAATCTAAGAACTGCAGCCTGATCAAGAAAGCCCTTGTCAGTCAGAATCTTAACATTCATTCTGAACTCCTTTGGGGTCTCCACAGTGTGCCTCCACACTGATTGACTCTTCCCTCCCCCACCCCACCTGATTTTCAGTTTCCTTTTGTGTGTTGTTTCCCCCTAAGCTCTTAGAGCCCAAGCACTGTCTGTCTTTTTTGTATTTGTATCCTCAGTGTTTATCACAGCTCCTGGCATATACTAGGTGCTTAATAAAATGTTGATTGACTTTTTATTGACTGTTAACACCAAGTTTCCTAATCGAAATGTGTGAAGAGATAGTAAACATTTACATTAACTTTACAAATGAATCAGGAAGGTTAGCTGACTTGCTTTATGTCATATAAATGATTCAATGATTATCACACATAAAATACAGTTTATATTTCATTGACAGAATCATAAAAATCTAACTATGATTTGGATATTTTTACAGTTATGATGATTACACCTTTTGAGGGGTATACTGTCATTGTATCATAAAACAAACCATGTGAATATAAAATAGTACATATATGTATAATAGTATAGCTAGTAGCAAATCTTTTGTTCTATGACCATATAAGCTAAGTTACTGAGTAGTGAGAGCAACATTAGGCAAAGGACAAAGTACTACTGCTCAGGTGTAAAAAAACAAAACAAAACTAGTTTTGGAATGTATGAACAGGATTTGGATGGGTCAGATGAAAAAAGTTCTCATTCTGAATACTGTAGATTTGTTAGATAATATCCAAGGGTAAAATAAAATTGAAAGTGATATAGAAATGATGCATATATATATATATATATTAGGGAAGGGAAGTAGGGTAAATAAGGAATTAGAAATAAAGGAAGGAAAATAAATGAATTAAGGGAGAGAGCTGAGTAGGCAAAGTAGATTGTTCTTTAAGCAAAGGGAAATGAAAACAGATCGAGGACTCCTGGTACAGCTTATTTTTGTATGAGCTATTTCCCTAATGAGGTGAGTGGCGGAAGGCCTGATCAGCAATAACTTTGAATGTCTGTGTTTTGTTTCTCTTCCTGTGTGAATCATAACGGCAAGAATTGGGACTTGTGCCCTAAATTGAGAGCAGGCCTCCCTATATTTATACTCAGTGTCATATTACATGCTCTTTTACTGCCTAGGAGCATTTTAAACTACCATTTTAATTTTCATGCTCCTGCAACGTTTCCAGTAACACTGACAAACTGACAGTATGGATTCACACAAATTGCTTTGTCGTTCAGTGGCTGCTAAATTCTGAACTTATTAGTCCTCCTCCAATATTTTTATTTTTCTGTTCTCCATAAAGAGACTTTTTCCAGTGTATGCTACTCCTTCTCTGGTCTACTGAGAACTTAAACATGGCTACCTTTTCATTTCTTTCCAGTCTACTGTATTATTTTGTAGGACAAATTATATTACTATAGCTTCTCACTTCTGGATAAACTGTTCCAACATGTAGTCAGCCTGGACAACTTAAAAACTTTTGTCTTTTGGTGTTTATAAACCCTCAATCTCTAGGGAAGTAGCTTGGAGGCAGGGCTTATGTATCTATACTTTCTAAGATTTTGTAATTAGTTCTAGCCGTTTTTGACTCAATAAAGACCCAAAGTCTTAGTTTATGAATAAATATTTATTATCATTACTATTTTGTATTTCAAAAATATTTTTCTGCTACAATATATTTCCTATATATTGTTAATGAAATTCCTGATACTTCCCTGTAGTCTACTATTGCTGTTATTTCTTTTTGGTTTGGTTATTTCTTTTCATTGTATGATTTGTATTTGCATGGATTTCCAAAAGAAGATGTTTCCCAACAACTTAGTATATTGTGTGGAATACAATTAAGAAGACAATTATTTTCGCTGGATATATTAAGTTGGTCCTGAAATCTTAAGACCAACTGGGCTGGCTAAAGCTCTGCATGTATGTTTTATACAAATGAAGAGAAGAAGGTTCATGTCTAGGAACTATCCCCTCAGTAGTCTTAGACATGGGGCAGCTAGGTGGCACAGTGGATAGAGCACCGGCCCTGAAGTCAGGAGGACCTGAGTTCAAATCTGACCTCAGACCAAACACTTGACACTTACTAGCTGTGTGACCCTGGGCAAGTCACTTAACCCCAATTGCCTAAAAATAAAAAAATAGTCTCGGACAATAAGTACTTACTGTATACGAGGCACTGTGCTAAGCTGGTGATACAAAGAAAAAACAAAAGACAGTGCCTGATCTCAAGAGGCTCACAGCCTAGTGGGGGAAACAGAGAAAACAGATAGAGACAGAGATATATAGAGAGAGACATATCAATCGAAGATAATTAATAGAGGGGGGACATTGAATTTGTACTTAGAAGCATTTGGTCAGTGTTAAGCTTATCAATGACAAAATGAGGGCAGTGAGGAGTAGGCCTGGAGAAAGATGCAACGATGTCACCAGAAGACATCAGCAGCCCTGCAGTGCCCTCCCTACACGTGTTCTCTATGTGTGCCCCTCCTTGAATGGACCCTGGTCATATGTTTCTCACATTTGTACAACTCCACATATCTCCTGGTAACATGTTGCCTACATTTATATCCCTTTGTCCATGTTCCTTACGTGTATTCATTCTTTCATCTGAAAGTATGTGTATTTGTGGAAGAGTGTGTCTCAGGTTTACAAAAGAGACATTTTATTGAAATGTCTCTTACTGTACTCTTTCATTAAATGCCCTTAATTTGAAATAATTTTGTTTTTAGGCAGACTAGAAAAAGTGAGGCTTATGGTCATAAGCAGAGGTGAACCTCCAGAGTACCTTGAATCCATAGAAACCTTGAATCAAATTAAAAAGCATCTTTAAATGCTCATCAAGTGCCAAGCACTGGGGATACAAATGGAAAGTTCCTCCTCTCAGAAAGCTCAAATATTTACTGGGGGAGACAACCCACAGAAGGAAATTCAGCTAATCTTTGGACTGCTGCTGTGGAGAGGATAGCAAGGGACCAGCGTTGCCTAGGTTACATGTGCAGGGCAGTTGCTGATGCCTGAAGGTATAAAGCCAAGGTAGAAAGTAATACCTAGAAGACCATGGCGACCCTATGCAGATTTGGAGTTGCCTCCAGGTGCTATAACCCTAATTCTATTGTAAGAGTAAAATTATCCTTTTCCTATCATAACAAAGTAATGTGTGCTAGCTGAATCCTCTTTCTTCTGCCCCTCCTCCTCCTCATCACTCCCATCAATTAGCTTCTTTTCCAAACTTTCCTTTTTCTAATATCATTCTATTGACCCAATTTTATAACCTTGGAATCAGCTTCATTTTCTCATACTCCCTCACTTCACACATCCTGTCAGTAGGGAATCAGGAAAGGCCCCATGTAGGAGGCATCATTTAAATTGAGTTTTGAAGGAAATCAGGGATTCTACAAAGGGAAATGAAGCATTTTAGATATGTAGACACCCTGTACAAATGCACAGATTGAAGATGGAATGATGCATATAAAGAGAAGTAATACAGACAGCTTGGAAGGACCAATCAATTGCAAGTCATAAACATTCTGCTTTAACATCATCTCCTACATTTATCTTCTCTCCCCTTACACGACCATGGAGTCATCACCTTGGATTATTGAAATAGTCTCTTAGTTTGTCTTTTTTGCCTAAAGTCTCTCCTCTCTCCAAAACATCCTCCAAACCACAGATGTCAAACTCACTACCCATGTCCGTCTGCAAGATTCCCAAGTGAGTCCTGAACCAGAATAAAATGGAATTGGGAAATTTTTAACAAAATAAATGAAAATACAATACAATATAGATAATGTTGACTTGTGAGCTTCTGGGTAAATATGTAGCCACCGGGGATCCAAGTGGCTCCACGTGGCTGCCACCATGATTGTTTTTAAAGCACAGGTGGGACCATATCACTCCTTTGCTCAGTAAACTACTTGTGATTCTCTATTACCTCTAGGATCAAATGCATACTCCTCTGTTTGTCATTTAAAACCCTTTACCACCTGCCTACAAACTATATTTCCAACCTTATTATTTTGGGGGATTGTGAAATTCACCTTTCTGCTGCTCCTCACATAGGACATTCCATCTAATGTTCCTAGAATGTACTTATTCTGCCTTAGGTCCCCTCTGAGACTCCCTAAAGCTCAGTTAAGTGCTGCTCCCAGAGGAGGCCTCTTTTGATCCTCTAGCTACTAGAGCTTCTGCCAGCCCTTGCCTTTTCTTTATATTGGATATATTTATCTGCGTATATATTATTTTCCCCCATAGACTTTAAGTTCCTTAAGGACAGTATTGTTTCATTTGTTTTAGTATTTCTAGCACCTCCATGGCACCTGAAACCACAGTAGGCACTTAATGAAAGCTTGTTGGTTGATTAATTGATCATCTTAGAGTACATATGGACAGAAGGTGCATACAGGCATTATATTTCCTGGTTTTGTGCTGATTTCCACTAAAAAGAGAAACAAAGAATTCTTAAAGGTATTAAAATCATTCAAGGCTCCTTGACCCATCTTCAGATGAATATGTGGTTGGTTTGAAGTATCTGGAAAATTGTAGAAACCTTTCTATTTGCTTTGCTAGAGAAGAAATCTTTTCATGCTTTCTAATGAAAAAGAAAGTCTTTTAGCAATTTTTATGACAGTAAACATTTTCATCAATACCAAATATTCAATTGGCAGTCTTTCTAATGATTTTCTTTGCTATTTGAAGTTGATTTTACTCCTCCACATAGCTGTCATTCGTATTTTATTTGCTGTTTTTTTTAAATCATTCTGCAGTTTCAGTAATAATGAGCTCTGTAGATTTCCTTGATTGTTTATTACTTCACCCCTTTAATGATGTAATTTTCAATTTAAAAATTATTATTTTTCTTGATGCCTTTTGTTTTTGTATCATATTCATTTCCAATTATATCCTTCCTCTTCCAGCAAATCATTTGCAGTAACAAAGATTTTAAAAGAAAGAGAAAAAATGAGCAGGTTAGCCACACAATCTGGCACATCAATTGTGCCTCCCAGTCTATGAAACATTCCATATCCATAATCCTCTACCTTTGCATTAAATGGAGAAAGTGGTGCAATGAATGTTTTGGTGCATATTGGGCCTTTCTTTGTGTCTTTGATTCCCTTGGGGGTATGTGTTTTAGCAGTGGGATTTCTGGGTCAAAGGTATGGGCATTCAATGCTCTATTTAAAAAAAAAAGAAGATTCCAAAACCACAATAAGGAAGCAAATACCTCCATGTTCCTTTTTGTAGCATGCTTTAAAATAATTTGTATTTTTATTTATTTTTTTCTTATAGCTTGCAAACTTCCCAAGACTTTGTGAAGAAACAGAACGGATTGTTGCTAACCACATTCGTGAGAGAGAAGGAAAGACTAAAGACCAGGTAAGAAATAAATTTTAAGTTGTTGGAGAAAAAATACATGGAGCAGATAAGTTTTTTAGGAGAGATTCTAGGGAATAATTCCCATATTTTCTCCTTTAAAATGTTTTAGACATTTTAGGGAGTCATTATGAGATGGTACATCAAATAACTAGAATTAGGAGATATTTGATAATCCTGTAATTGCTAATATTCACTGAGGAGACTCCTTTTTTGACAGGCCACTGACATGAGGGAAAATAATTAATCAGAGGCCACATAAAAAATTTAAAAACAACCTAATATTTACTCTATCTTTTTAGGGATAACTATTAAATATACAGTTAGGTAATGCAGTGTATAGAGAGATGGACCTAGAATCAGGAAGACTCATCTTCTTGAATTCAAATCTGGTCTCAGACACCAGCTGTGTGAATCAGGGCATGTCACTTAACCCTGTTTGACTCAGTTTCCTCATGTGTAAAATGAGGGAATTGTGGTAAAATATCTCCAAGGTATCTTCTAGTTCTAAATGTCTATAGTATCTTCTTGTGTCTAATTGTTAAGATTTTAAGATGTGGACAGAAAGAAAGAAGGGAAAAGAGTCTGAGAGGGAAAGAAGGATAAAGAAATCAAGAGGAAAAGAGAAAGACAGAAATGTCCATCAAAGTAGAGAAATGGTGGGGAAGGAAAGGGAATAATAAACCATAGATCTGTCTATCTAATCTATCGATGTCTATACTCCAGATTAAAAAGTGTTTTGGTTTCCATACAACAACTTTGTGAGGCTGGTAATAATGATTATTATCACCATTTTATAGCTAAGGGAACTGAGGCTATGAAAGACTATAACATGATAGCTAATAAGGAAATATCAGAGAATATAGTTGGTAAGTATGGAAGCTAGAACTCAAATCAGAACCTTTGACTTCCAGTCCATTGCTATTTCCACTCTGCTGTTCTGCCTTTTTATAGAACATAGTTAACTTAGGGTTTGAGACTTTCCAGTATCAATATCATTTATCATTGTCCATTGAAACGGAAATTGTCATGATTTTATTTTCTCTCTTAATAGTTCTTCCTTTTTTTAAAGCCCTGTGCAGCAGTTCACAAGAAGGGGAATTATTTTCTGAGATGTGGTTGACAGTAATTGGGACAATGTTAACTCTCTTGGCTTGATGAACTTCATTCAAATATATGTATGTAGGGAATCCTATGATTTCTCAGGCCTTTGCCCGAGCATTGGCTTCCTATGAACTGAAGGATTTGGAGGATGTAAGATGACCTTAAGAGTTTTTTTCTTTAAAGAATAAATTTTAATAGTTAAAATATGGACACATTTTGTTTACTATGTTAGTTTGAATACTTCAAGTACTGAAGATCAGTCCGGAGCCTGGTAATTATTTCTGTTTCAAGAGATTAACTGTATTCTGTGTCATCTACTTTTTCAAAACAGAGGAAGTTTTGCATAATAGTGAGAGGGATGGATTTAGAGTCAGGAAGGCCTGAGTTCAAATTCTACTTCTGATACTGTGACCATGGACAAATTACTTAACATCTCTGAACTTCAGACAACTTCATAAATTATATATGATTCTTTAAGATGAGAAAAGACAATGCATAACTCATAGAAAATGTCAAAATTGGGGAAAGTGTTCTATCTCCCTTCTTCCCTACACAAATATCTTCTCATTGAGATGAACCCAGATGTGAAATTTCCTGGAACGTAAACATGAAACATCTATAATTTTTCTGCTTGTCTTTTTCTACCCTTTGGTTCATGTTAACGTCTGTGAATACCTCAAACATTCATGACACGAGCATAGGAAACGGGGGAACAGTTCAAATGTTAACATTTCTTATGGTAGTGCCACTTCAGTACATGAATACAAAAATTACAGATAGCCACCCATGTAAGAGGCATAAGATACTTTTCCCTTTTGAAAATGCTCGTTCTTGCCTTTTCTCTAGTTTATGTCTTCCCATTTCTTAGGATTCTCTGCATGAGAAGAGCACTGACTTTTTTGATTTTTGGGGAGTAAGTCCTCCCCCTCCTTAAAATTAGCTGATAACCTGACTTCCCTCTCATTTCCTCTTGAACATGTTATTTCCCCATGGTTGAATATTTGCTGCTTAGGAACATTCTGGATCTCTGTGAACCACAGTTTGGATTTGAAATTACAGTCTGAAGTTTGAAGCTTTAGGTTGATATATGTATGTATATGTGAACATACATTTATGTATGAACATACATTATGTATGTATGTGTACATGCATATACATCAAGTATATACATGATCACAAGGGCATAACTCCTTAAAGGTAACTCCCAAACAGATCACTTCTTAATGTAACAAATATCTGTTGATTGATGTATAACTGAATGAGAGCACAGTTGAAATTCGTGTACCAATAAGTGTGTGTGTGTGTTTATGTACAAATTGGTAAATTACATATGTGTGTACTCACAGATGTGCTGTATATACAGATACGTGATACTTATATCTGTGTGCATGCCTATGTGTATATACATATATGCATGTGTGTTTACATATACATACACACACAACACATACATATACACTTATTGTTTCATGAATTTCAGTTGTGCTGTCACTCAGTTATAAATCGATCAACAGATACTCGTTACACTAAGTAATGACCTGCTTGGGAGTTATTAAGCAGCTATGCCCTTATGACTTGTGGTAAGATTAATGAATAAACTGCTTTATACTTGGAGACACAGAGAAAAGGTTCATGATGCTGAGGGCCCTTAATGATCCAAGATAGGCCCTTTAGTTACTTCTCCTATCCATTTATGTTTGTTTAGTGACTGGCTTAAGGAGAAGTAGCTAAACAGTTGTTAATGAGAGAGCTTTGAAGTAACTGATAGTAGAGATCGTTTTGTGACTATCTTTAGGAGATAAAGCTCCAGGAAATTGGATCATAGGTCTTCTTACTGTTAGATTTTTTTTTTCTCCTGGAAGAGTTTTTCAGCATATAAGCCTCTGCAGTGAGTTACCACCTTCTTGTTCTTCTCATTACAGTAGCTTGATTTCAGATTGTACATAAGAAAACACTCATAGTACTTTATTCTGCAAATTGTAATAGTATTACCTTTTTTCAAACTCCTTTTGTGCTAATATGACAGTACTTCTATGATTTGTTTCATGTGAGTATTTCTGCCAGAGATCCTGATTGCAACCTAAAAATACCAGACCTTCTTGGCCAGTTCTTATTCATGTCTTCCCCAGACAAGCCACAGGTGGGACACTATACTATGTTGACACCAGTGGAGTACACAAGCTCCCTATTGACTGTCTCTCAAGAGAGGCATATATTGGTTCTGAGTTGGCTTAAGGAAATGAAATAAAAGAAAGTGAGTTTCATGGAAAAAAATAAAATTGGTATAGTGTTTTCTCTATTGGTTAGGCATTTGTACCAAGGGGTTTTAAAGTCCAGTATTGATTTTTTAGGTTCTGGAGCATTTTAAATGTTGCCTTTTATGAAGTACTGTGTTCAAAAATTGTTCTGTTTTTCTTTGACTTTTAGGTGTTATTGCTGATTGACATCCAGTTATCCTATATTAACACCAATCATGAAGACTTCATTGGCTTTGCAAAGTATGTGAAATGAAGTGTTTTTGTTTGTTTATTGTGTGTGTGTGTGTGTGTGTGTGTGTGTGTGTATTTCTGTTTAGGAAACAAAGCATTTTTTATATATTTACAATGACCTCGTCAAACTTCCTTGAAATATTCAATCATGCATTCTCTTATGTGAAAAATGCAACTGGTCAAAACAGATTTTCATCCTGGCTTATCTCTTTAAAAATTATTTATATCTTTTGTTTTTAAATCACTGGCATTTCCCAATATATCTCCTTCCCAAAGAGCAGATTTTATAACAAAGAATAGAACAAAAAAGCAGTTCAAGAGAATTAATGGATACATCAACTAATTGTGCCATTAAATGCAGTGTTCTATACCCATGAACTCTCCCACTACTTTGAAAAAGAGTTCATCATTAGACTTGACCGTATTCGATTTTGATTTTCATTACTGTTGTTCTTTTCATTTATATCATTTTACTCACGTATATTGTTCTCTTGTTTATGCCTAATTCACTCCACATCAGTTAATGTCTTCCCATGCTTCTCTGAATTAATCATATTCATTTTTTACAGGGCAATAATATTGATGCATTGCAATTTGTTTAGCTGTTCCCCTGTGCATTTGCTTTGTTTGCAGTTCTTTGCTCTGGCACCATGTTCTGCTGTGAATATTTTGGTGCATACAGGGCTTTACTTTTCATCATAAAGTTCTTTGATTCAGTATTTTTGGGTCAAAGGTTAGAGATATTTTAGTCATTTTCTTAGCATGATTCTAAATTGCTTTCCAGAATGGTGGACCAATTTACTGCTCCACCAACATATTAGTGTACCTTTCTTACCACAAACTTTCCAATGATGATTTTTTCATCTTTGCCAATTTCCTGGGAGTTGAAAACTCAGAGTTGTTTCAATGTATACTTCTCTTTTTATTAGTGATTTGGAAAAGTCTTTGATATGGTGATTAATAGTTTGTAGCTCTTTTTGAGAACTGTTTGTTTATCTCTTTTGATGTCTTGGCCATTGGAAAATGGCTTTTGTTTCTATATATTTGTGTTACGTATATATCTTGGATACCTAACCTTTAACAGAAATATTTGATGCAAGAATTTTTCCCCCAGTTGAACATTTCCCATCTTCTCCTAATTATGCTGATTTTTCAAATGCAAAAGCTTTCAATATCATGTATGTGAGATGATCTATTTTATGTTTGTGATTGCCTTTATCTCTAGTTGATTACATATTCTCCCTGTGAAAGATTTTAGATCTGGTTCTCTTCCAATTATAAAAAATCGTGCGTCTTTTAATGTCAGGTCCCCTATCTGTTTGAGCTCATTGTGGTAGTATTAAACTTTAATATAAATTTAATTTCTGCCAGATTCTTTTCTAATTTTTCTCAATAATTCTGGTCAAAATGGGAATTCTTCCCCAATTAATATATGTTCTCAGGTTTATTGAACACTGTTAATGAAGTAAATAGTTTTTGCTTCTTCCCTATGCAAATTATTCTGCTCAACTAATCTTGTTTTTAAATTTTAAACTAGTTTTAAATCATTTTGATGATTACTATTTTAATTACGATGCTAAGTCTGGAACTTCTATTTCCCCATCAATCTTCCTTTATTCCTTTTTCTTGTGATTACAGAGCCTTAGCTTTTTTGAGTACATTTGTTGTTGTCTAGTTCTTTAAAATATCCCCATGACAATGATTAGGATAACACTGAATTTTTAAATTAATGTAGGTAGTATCATTTTAATAATATTAGTTTGGCTCAGCCATGAGCACTGACCAGCCCTCAAACTACTTGAGTAATTTTTTTAATTTAAGGAGTATTTTGTAATTTCATTGATACAGGTGCTGAGTGTATCTTTGTTGATTGACTCCCGGATATTTTATGCACTGTGAAGCTATTTTGAAAAGACTTTTGCCTTCTATTGTTCCTTCCTGGATTTTGCTGTTGCTAAATAGAAATAGTTTTGGTTTGTGGGTTTATTTTATATCCTGTTACTTTAGTGAAGCCTGATTGTTGATGAAGTTATTATGAAGCATGTTATCTACCTCCTGATAGAGAGATGTCAAAATCAAGGTACAGAAAGGGACATATATTTTGGGGCCATGGTTATTGTGTGGATTTATTTTGTTTGACTATTCTTATTTGTTAAAAGTTTTTTTTCCCTCCTGTTTTTAATTGGGGAGGAAACTTATGGGGATTGTGATTGCAAGAGACACATCATAAAGAGGGTCATTTAAAAAATGCACAGAGAAGAAAGGGAAGTTCAGAAGAAAACACAGAGAAGCAGAAGAAAATATAGAAATAAAGAAAGACTTGTTAGGTTTGTTTTTCTCCATTTATTTCTTTGGTATTACTTTTCTTGGTAGCTCAAGCTTTGAGGCTATTTTTCTAACTTCAACTAGCACTGACAAGTTGGGTCTCCAGAGCTCAAATGCTATATTTTCTTTCATAGTTTTAGGGGTAGCTCTGAGGGGTTGAGGTATTTTTTTAGTATTTTAATCTCATGAGCCCCCACTGGTAGGTTTCCCCCAATGATTATCAGCTAATACCTACCAATGACTAATTAAGTCCATGAAACTTAGCTCTTAGAAGTAGATATTTACTAATGTGACATAAGAGGAACGTGGTATATTCCATTCCTCCAGAGGTCTATGACATGCTCCCCTACCTACTGCGAAAACCAGGAATAAAATGGGTTCAAATTTAGGTAGTGTATATGGCAGTAGGACAATTCACAACTTCTGGAAGTCTTTTTGCTGCCATAGGCATGTTGTAGCTTTTCTGTTGATTTCCTAGTAGATTAATAAAGCTTCCTTTCCTCAGCATTTCTACTTTATCCTCAACTCCTGATGAAAAGCACTTGATAAGCAACCTAAATATGAGTTAGTAATAGAGGACTTGGTTTTCCTGGATGAATTCAGGGGCCTAGCCAGATAACTGAGTTCTCAGACAATGAGAAAACTGTCAGGTATGATTGCTGTGCCAATGTCAGTGATATTTCAAAGACAGTGAAGAAAAAGAGAGGTGCTGCAAAACTGGAGAAAGACAAACGTCCCAATGTTGAATAAAAAGGGAGAAGTCTTCAAGCTTCAGGCCAGTGTACTTGACTTCAGTACCTGGGAAGTTCTAGACTAGATCAACAAGGGCGTGGTTGGAAAATAACTAAAAAGTGATTACAAAAAGTCAGCATAGATTCATCAGAAGGAAGCCATGGGTCTGACTCAAGGGGAGAGAGGTTGATCCTGTTCTATAGGGTGGCAGGTCCCTTTGAACGCTGGTGTGGGACTTAGTGGTGCCAGGCCTAGAGTTGCCCTTGTTGGATGAGAAATGGTTCTTCCCTTGCCAGAATTTCCTTAGGGACAAACTGTTAGGCAGCGACTCACATCCAGGGTTGGGCTCGGCCACAAAATTCTCGTGCCTCTGTTACGTTGGTATTATGGGAATCCTTGTGCGGGAAAGAAAATATCTTCAAAATTATCAGCAAAGATGAATTAAAAGATATTACCATTTTAAACTCACTATTTACTACAGAAATCAATGATTACCTTTCCCATAATTATAGGAACAAGTTCTAGCCTCAATCAAGTGAGCATGTTGCAAAAAAGTTCAAAGCAAAAGGAACAGTTGAACTGTGACCTCCTGGCTGTATAAGAAAATATCACTGCCATTTAAAATAATGTGCTAAAGCAGGACACCCAAATGGTAGCTGGCATATGTTTTGTACCTTGCTCTTTAAAAATAAAAACAAAACAAAAAAGAAAAAACAAATGAACAAATAAACCTGCCAGGTCAGTGAGTAGAACCTTTTCAGCTCATTTCACCAGTTCAATTGTTAATTATTCTTTTTCCTCATGTTGTTTGAAATGATGTGTGTGGTCTGCTGCTTTGGTTAGAAGGATTATTTTCTGCAAAAGGCATTGAGAACTAGTGAGTTTGTTCTGTCACTTCAAGGCTGCCTTCCTCCACCACACTCCACCCCAGTAGCAATCTCAACAGATGGAAACTACAAAATAACTGGTTTCTATTTTGCAAATTAATGGTTATATTACCACTATTAGGTCTGTTTCCCAAGGTAGTCAGGGAAAAAGGAAGAGAATGTATGTGTTCTAAAATACTTATAGCAGCTCTCTTTGTAGTGGCAAGGAACTGGAAATTGAGGGAATGCCCATCAATTGGGAAATGGCTGAACAAGTTGTGGTATATGACTGTGATGGAGTACTGCTGTGCTGTTAAGAAATGATTTTAGAAAACCATAGAAAGACTCGCGTGAAATAATAAAGAGTGAAATGAGCAGAACCAAGAGATTGCTGTGTGCAGTAACAAGTAATATTGTTCAAAAATAACTGTGAACGACTAAGCTATTCAGAGTGCTATAACTACTCAAATCAACTACAGGGGATGTATGAAGGAAGATGCTATCCACCTCCAGAGAAAGAACTGATAAACAGAATTATGCATAGAATGGTTTTACATACATACATGCATACATGCATACACACACACACATATCTCAAATAGTGACCTCCTTTAGTGTGGGATGGGGAGGGAGAGAGGGAGACAGTTTGGAAAGTAAAATGTAACAAAAATAAATTAAAATTTAAAAATACATTGGATCAAGTATTTAGGATCAGTATTAACACTATCATCTATTTAATCTTTATACTTCAATGGAAGACTATAAAGAGGAAAATATAGAATGTAACTTTGCTATGCCAAATCTTTATAGTCTGATCCAGAGAAAGGTAAAGGCCCAAGGAAGAATAGAGAATATAATGGGGATCTCTCCTGCATCTTTTCTCCTCCTAATCTTAAACAAAGTTAGTAACATTTACAGTACACATCCACTGTTGCTTCACTTCTAGAAACTTCACTATAACTGTCATTTGAGGGTATCTGTATGTTTCAGAAAACTATATCTGTAATATTCTTCTGTACAATGCGAGTAAAGAAATAATAATAGCTAACACTTATATAGTACTTTAATTTTTTCAAAGCACTTTACAAATACTTAATTTTATCCACACGATATTCCTGGGATGGAGGTGTTGTTATTATTCCCATTTTATATGAGAGGAAACTGAGGCAGACAGTGGTGTCTAAGGCTGAATTTGAATTCAAGTCTTTTGACTCCAGGTCCAATGTTCTATCCACTGCCCCTCTAGGTGAAGTGAACTTGTATTATTTATGTAATATGTGCTTTTCATAAAAATCAACTCAGTTGTACCTTGATGCTGAAACACTGATATATCTTTTCAATGACTGTAGTAACAATATAGTGTTCTATATAATGTATGTAGTGATTCTAGGCCAATGCCATCTTAGAGCAAGTGCAGGAATCCTCAAAGACTAATTCACTGTCTATGGTGTTGGGGGATGAGAATTGGAAGAGTGATGAGAGGCTACATTCTGAAACCTTTTCAGTCGTTTTGATATCAGTGCTCCTAAGGGCCTTTCCTTTGACAATCAAATGGATGAAATGTGTGTGTGTGTTGAGTATGGTCCATGCTGCAGAAAATTCCCTATAGAAAACTATCTTTATTGCCCCTTTTACTTGTAGTCACTCATATGAACTGCACATTAGTGTTAAGAGAAAATGGCAAATAATAGAAGTGTAGATATTGATACACAGTATGTAATGCATATCTATGACCTGAGAACTGGAATGCCATGACAATGGCATATCAGATCTACTTTAAATTGCATATTCATTTCAATTCCATGTCCTCATTCAGATCAATATCAAATCCTTCTTACTTCAATATTTCTAATAGTGTTTGGATGTTTTTATTTTGCATGTAAGCTACTTGCTTTCTTGTTGGGAAAATATATTTCTTAGTTAATTAAAAGAAGTCATGGCAGTCTAACCTTATTTCCTTTTTTGATTATGGTATTAAACTAGTAGATATGAGGAATAATATTGTTTCCTTAGATTTTAAAAATGCAAAGCATTTGCTAAAGCTAGTTCATACCATTCTTGTGGAAAAGATGGATACATTTGGTCAAGGTGATAATATAAATAGATGGATTCAGTACTGGTTCAATGGCTAAACTCAAAGAGTAGTCATTAATAATTCCACATCAGTTTTGCAGGTTGTCTTCAGTGGAGTTCCTCAGGAATCTGTGCTTGACTCTGAACTATTTAACATTTTTATCAATGATTTACATCAGAGGTATCAAACTCACAGATTGAAAAATTTCCCAGTGTTTCTCATATCAGATTAAAATGTAATTGGGAAATTTTTAACAAAGTAAATAAAAAACATGGTAGAACATAGATAATGCTAATTTGTGATTTTCTAAGTCAACATGCTCCCTCAGGGAATTCATTTCCATTTGAGTTTGATACAAAGGCATAGATGGCTTCCTTATCAAATGACAGATGACACAAAGCTGTGATGAATAGATAATACACTGGGTGATGGACTCAGAATCCAAAAAAGATCCTGACTAGCTGTAGCATTAGAAGGAACCTATTAAATGAAATTCAGTAGGGGTTAATATAAAGTCTTCCACTTGTGTAAAAAAATCAATTTTACTAGTGCAAGATGGGGTAGACATGATTAAAAATAATTTGAAAAAAATCCATATATATTAGTGGACTGCAAGTGTGATATGAGTCACCAGCATGATGTGGTAGCCACAAAAACTAAGGAATATTTGATTGCATTGAGAGGCATAATTACAATCCTTTTTTGTTCATTTATGTCTCGAATATTGTGATAAGTTCTGGGAGTCACAATTTAGAAATGACATGGAGAAGGTGGAAAGCTTAGAGAAGATGACAGCTAGGATGCCGAAGTGTCGTGAGTCCATATCATAGGAAGGTGTTGAAAGGACTAGGAAAGGTTGTTATAAAGAAGAGCATACTTTGGGAGAGGGTATGTGATAGCTGTGTTTGAGTACCTTATAGATTTCCACATGTAAGAGGTGTTAGACCTTCTCTTGGTCCCAGAAGGCAGAGCCAGGAACAGTGTATGAAAGTTACAAAGAGGCAAATTTAGGCTCAATATGAAGAAAAATTTCCTGACAGAGCTATCTAAAAATTGACTGAGTTGCTTTGATGGGAGATGGTTTCCCCTTCCTCAGAGTTCTGAAAGCAGAAGCTGGATGAACACTTGTGAAGCATGCTAGAGTGGTGATGCCTTTCTTGTAGGGGTTGAACTAGTTGGTCACTGAGGATGCTTCCAGCTTTAAGATTCTGTGATGGTCATGTACGGAAAAAGTTCCTAACAATTAGAACTACTTTAAAGAGGAATTTTGAAAAACCCTTCATTGGAGATTTTCAGGCAAAATCTGGACAACCACTTGTTGATTGTATTGTAGAGATTCCTGTTCATGTCCAAATTTGGGTTAATGTTTTCTGAGGTCCCTGATGAATCTGAGATTCTTTGATTTTGTGACTCATATGGAAAGTTTTGCAAAGTAAGTAATGTGTAAAATATGCTATTCTTTTTATTATCATATGCATTAAATTCATAGGTCTATCATGAGGAAACCACTTTATAAATTCCAAAGCAATAGATACATAAATTCCTGTTGTCAAAGAAGAAATTACTTGATGAGGATATAAAATGTATATATTAAAAATCTTTCCATTGTCCCCTAAAATTGAAATTTCAAGGATAATTCATATTATAATGGACATTTTAAAATCTCCAAATCAGAATATGTAGACAATTATGGGCTTAATTTTTTGTCTCCAGTGGATGTATCTGCCCTTTACTAATTTAGCTTTTATTAATATTATAAAAACATTTATTTTTTTTTCTTTTTCTTTTGAAGTAGATACTTGGATATTTCAATGTGGTTCTCATGTGCAGACAACTTTCAATTATTCTGTCCCTCCATTTGGACCCCCAAAATTGAACAAAAACATCCTTCAAATAAAACCCTCACCAAAAATGCATAATCTGGGAAAATAAATTCCCACATTGGCTCTGCCCAAAAACATTTTTCTCTCTGAATTTTAAGTTCTTTACCTCTGTTAGCAGAATGTGAATGTTATGTTTCTTTTTCAGTCTTTTGGACTCATGGTTTGTCATTGCATGAACCAGAAGTCTGTCTTTCAAAACTGTTTTTCTTCATAAGGCTGTCATATTAATTGTTCTCTGAGTTCTACTTGCTTTGATCTGCATCAGTTCGTAAAGGTCTTTCCAGTTTACTCCGAAAGTGCTCATTTTGAAATTTCTTATGGCACAATAACATTCTTTCCATTCGCTTACTATTGTGTAGCCATTCTTGAGTAGAACAACTCCCTTAGTTTTTAGTTTGGGGCTGCCATGAAAAGAGCTGGTATAAAACACACACACACACATACACACACACATACACACATGTCCTTTTCCTTTTCCTTTGATATCTTTGAGCACATATTAGTATATATATTAGTATAGCTGGGCCAATGGCTATGTACATTTTAGTAACTTGTAGGGCATAGTTTTAAATTGCTTTGCAGAATAGCTGAACCAATTCACAGCACCTGCTTTCCCATAGCCCTAACAACTTTTGTCATTTTTGTCTTTTGTCATTTTTGCCATCTGATGAGTATGAGGCAGAATCTCAAAAAGTTTCTTTCATTTGAGTTTTTTAATTATTATTTAATAGATTTTTTATTCAGCTGTTGGTAGTTTAGATTTTTTTCCTTTGAAAATTGCCTGTTCATTTCCTTCCATCATTTCATTATTGGTAAATGACTTTTGTTCTGAGTTTGAATCAGTTCCTTATTTATCATATATATAAGACCTTTATAAGGTAAACTTGCTGCAGATTTTGTTCTTGAAGTAGAATTTCATCATCTTCACAATGCACATTTTCCCCTTCCATCTTTCTGTTACCACATATAGGTCATAAAATGTGTTATTTGTAATGTGGCCAAGTTTATGCTGCTGTAGGATGATTGTACTCTGGATTTTCCTGATATCTACATGTGTGATTTTCCAATTATAATAAAATTTCTATGTTTAACAATCAAATATTTCAGAAGAAAAACATTCATGGAGTTTATTTGTTATTCTCTTTGTCTAAAAAAGCACCAAATCCTTTTTTTCCCCATACACTAAATTTGATTTAGCAATTTACATAAATAATAGCTGATCAAATTGTTCTTTTGCTCCCATTCTTTCTCCATAATCCTACTGTTTAAATAGAAAGACAAGCTTGTTAGCAGAGCCCTCTTGTGGAGTGAGCTTTCAGGTTCTCATGGTCACCTCCATTTGTACCATGCAGATGATCTGGCTTCTGAGTTACTGAAATTTATGTTCTCTAGTGGTTTAAAGGAAACACAGGCTCCAGACCCAGCCTGTTAAAGTGATAGCTCAATGCCATCTCACAGACCAAAGTCTGTTTGTTTTCTAGTGTGGTGAGTATGTTCTGACACCTGTTTTCTCACAGTTGAACTAATACAGTATATATACTTCAGTCCTTGTTACATGAGCCCCATGAAAATCCTGTGAGTTGTAGCCTTCATTATATCTCTCTCTCTCCCACGGAATGTCTGTGTTGCCACTGTTAAATGCAGTATATTAGAACCTTGGCAAAAGACTACAGCGCTACTTTGATTTTTCTTCTCACATTATTTTTCTCTCCCTCCCATGGTACTGAACTCTGGTTTATTACAAGGACGTCTTCTGCTCTCATATGAATGCAATCTATTGTTTACAATTCACTTATGTGTCATCTTCTCCATCAGTTTCCAATCAATGTGAGAATTTCCCCTTCCTCCAATATAACCCACAGGTTGCAAGTTCCCCTTTTGTGTCTTGCTTATTGCCCCCCAACTACCACCAAGGCCTTCCTTTTAAGTTAGTTTGGCTTTATTTACAAAAATAAATATTAAATGATATGTTTCTCACTATAACTCTCAAACATTACTGGCTGAGATCAATAAAGAATGTGCCAGCTAGAATGACCATATGTCATTAAAAGTGCAACAAAAAGAAAAGACAAGAAATATCTCCCCATAGTGTGGAGCTTGAAATAAGTGTGTCTGGTTGAATGAACCCCACCCTTGTCCCAGTTTTCCTAGGTTTCTCTGAATCCCTCTCTCTTATAATTTCTTGCTGTATGATAATATTCCATTACATTCATCTACCAAAATTGGTTCAGTCATTCCCAGTTGACAGATATTGCCTCAAAGGTAACTGGATGGTACAGTGGATAGAGTTCTGCATCTGGAATCAGGAAAACCTGAGTTCAAATCCAGCTTCTGACACTCTGACACTGGGTAACCCTGGGCAAAACACTTAACTTCTATTTACCTCAGTTCCCTCATCTATAAAATGGAGATAATAAGAGCACCTACCACTCAGGGCTTTTGTGAGAATCAAATGAGATATGATCTATAAAGCATTTTACAAACCTTAAATTAGTCTTTGAATGCTATCTACTATTATTAGTTTACAGTTTGTTTTCACTACAAACAGTGATGATACACATATATGTATGTATATATACACATATATATGTATATATACATACATGCTTGCATATATATTTTGTATATATGTTTCCTTTCCCTCTTTCTTTGACTTCTTTGGGGGCAGACCTAGTATTGGTATGACTGGATCAAAAAGAATGCACAGTTTAGTGACTTGGTGGTTAGTTACCAGTCGCTTTGAAGAACGGCTGGATCAATTCATAGCTCCACCAGTGTTATATCAATATGCCTGTTTTCCTGAATCCCCTCCAACAATTGTCATTTGTAGGCTTCCATTTTTAGAATTATGGCTATGGAAGGGAAGAGAAATATAAGATGCTAGACATTCAGACATTCAGGGTCAAGTGAAGTTTTAAGTGCCAGGGGTGTCCTGGGAGTGTTGGTAGACAGCAGGGAAAAAGCCACTAGATGAAGATATTGAAGAAGAAAAGGAGAAAGGATGTTTATAATTTAGCTTATTTCCTTCATAGGATTAGTTCCATCAAATTCCAATTCCACCCCACCTTACTGCCACCCCTACAACCCTGGCTTCTCAGGCCTTTCCTGATGGGCTGGCTGCAACATCTGGCCTGAAGTCCTCTACTTAAAGACCCCATGGCCTGAGTTCCTCAGACAGAGGCTCCACTCCCTGCACCTACAACTGAGGAGGATAAACAAAACAAGACCAACACCCCAAGACCATTTCTGAGAGCAACATGACCTGAGGGGAAGGAAAAGTAGCTCTCAGGACCTTCCTTCCCCAACTTATTATGTGGTGCCCCAGCTGTTCACCCCTAGTTGTTGTTGCTGATCATTTGTTTCAGTCATGTCTGACTGATTATAACCTTATTTGGGGTTTCCTTGGCAAATATACTGGAGTGGTTTGCCATTTCTTCTCCTGCTCATTTTACAGATGAGGAAGCTGAGGCAAACAGGGTTAAGTGACTTGCCCAGAGTCACACAACTTGTAAGTACCTGAGGCCAGATTTGAACTCAGGAAGATAAATCTTCATGACTCTAAGCCAGATATTTTATCCACTGAACCACTTGGATGCCCCTAGACATCACAAAAAAATCTCACACGTGGTAGGTCAACATGGAATGTTCATGCCTGTGACTGTATCCTAGAAGCAAGTTGTTGACATCACCCATAGGGGTGCCTCCATTTTAGGTGATCTGGGATCACTAAATACCTATTGGAACATCAAGATCATATATGACTGGAAAAGACAGTGGACCAGTCCTTTTTCCTGGTGAAGGGACAAAGGAGAGATAGCTCAAGGGCAGTCCTACAAAATATGAAAATGATCTAGAAGATGCCTCCCATACATTGAGAGGAGAAAGCCCTAAGAACTAGAGGGGAAGGGAAAGACTCATGGCAGAGGGAGTTCCTGAGTTGAGAATTAAAAAATGAGGTAATATAATTAGTGCCAATGTCCATCAGCAGAATATGAAATATGGAGTGTAGGCAGCAGCAGACAGTCTGGTTTGGCTGGAAAACCATTTGTGAAATGGAATAGTAGGAATATCATGATGCCCTCACTAGAAATAGGGAAGTTTGGCAGGGGGACGTATTTATGACAGAATAGATCAAATTCCATGTTGGGCATTCTGAGTTCGAAAGGCCTACAAACATTCAGTATGTATCCATCAGAAAGTGGATGACAGATAATTTGAGTTCAGCAGGGAAATTAGAGCTAGATATAGTGATTTGGGAATAATGCTTAAGGAGATAAGCTATTTGAACTTACTAGTGCTGATGAGATGTCCAAAGAAGTTCACTTAGATCAAAGGTTCTTCGGGTTCTACGGATAGATTTCAGGGACCCCATGAACTTGGATGAGAAAAAAAAGATATTGTTATTTACACTAACCTGCAACTGAAAGGCAATATTTCCTTCAATTATTTAAAAATGTGATTTTGAGGAGTCCATAGGGTCCACTAGATTACTGATTGGGTTCATGACACACAAACCAGGATAGAAATCCTTGATTAAGATTGAGAATAAAAGAGGCCTCAGGACAGATAGCATTTAAGAGATGATTTATCATGACAGAGTGATTTTAGTAGAGTGATGAGATGTGAAATCAGATGGATAAATGAGTAGGTAGTCACATGTTGGAAGCTGTAGATGCTGGTGGTTTTTTGCATGTGTTTGTTAGTGAAAGAGTGAAGAAATATTGGATGACAGCTTGAGGGACTTGCAAGGTATACAGGTTTTTGTTTTGTTTTTTTTTTAAAGAAGGGATGAGACCTGATTGTTTGCCTTCTGTGAAGAAAGAGACAATAGATAGGTAATGGTGCTTATGTGGTATAGGAATTTTATATTTCTTTCTTACAATACTTTTTTCCTGTGGATGGAGGGAGGTGGGAAGAATATAATGAATGCTTGATAATGATTGGTTGATTTTGTTGCATGCTTTTTTCTCTTTTTACATATTTGTCATAAAGGATGATTTACTGGGGAAGGGGTGGGGAGAAAAATATTAAAAATGAATATGGTGCAAAAAAACATAAAAATAAGATAAAATGGGGAGAATTTGAAAGTGAGAGAGAAAGAATGATGGATAAGTCAAGTTCTTGGAAGACATGCAAAGACACAGAATTCAGGATTCATGTACGGGGATTGACCCTATTAAGGAGAAGGCCACTACTTCCTCGCAGGCAGGAATAAAGGAAGAAAGGATAGATGTATGAATGGGTGGGGGCTCAGAACTAATACTCTTTCTTAATAAAGTGAGACATGAGGACATCTGTTGCAAGAGGGGTAGAGGAGGCACTGAAGGCTTTAAAAAAGAAAGAAGAGAATCGTGGCAGCTAGGTGGCGCAATGGATAGAGCACCGACCTGGAGTCAGGAGGACCTGAGTTCAGATCTGGTCTCAGACCACACACTTGACACTAGCCGTGTGACCCTGGGCAAGTCACTTAACCCCAATTGCCAAAAAAAAAAAAGAAAAGAAAAGAGAAGAAAGAAGAGAAGCTTTGGAACACCTTCTGGGGGGAAAGAGAGCAAATGAAAAAAAGTACAAGAATTGAGAGCTCATTTGAGAAAAGATAACATCAATTTGTAGTGGACCTGGTCAGTATGATGATGTGCCTTTCTCTAGCAGTGTTCAGTAGTAGCTCAGGAGTATGATGGATCTAGTCTGCCTAGGTTGCAGAAGGAGGGCGAATCTCGAAAAAAGGGTTGTCAGGTCATGAATGGTGGTAGGACAAAGGAGTAAAACACAATGTATATTGAAACTGGTCAGCTCTAGAGTTGAGTCAAAACAAAATGAGGTCATAGTACAGGTGATGGAATAAGACAATGGGAATGGATGGAAGGAGGAACAGGACATTATAGGGAGAATAAAAGAAAAGTTTAGGAGAAGTTAGGCAGAAGGAAACACTGAAGGGCAGGAGGCTGTAAATAAAAAGGGTAAACTTTGAGCTCAGAGTGTTGGCGATAGATGTATTAGTGGTATTGGTTATTAATAATCATGAGATCTTAAGGTCCAACCATCTCTGTGGTTAGCTGAGGTACAGTGAAGATGTAGGTCATAGAAACTGAGAAGAATGATAAATGTGGAGGCAATGGACATCAACATGTATGTCCTGAAGTATGCAGGAAGCAACCATGTAGCAAAAGGAGAAGGAAGAGAGAAAACAAACATTTATTAAACACCTAAAATGTGTCAGGTATCATGCTTTGAGCTTTTCAAAATCATTTGATCCTTACAGCAGTCCAAAGAGGTAGGAATTGTTATTATCCCTATTTTACAATTAAGGTAACTGAAGCAAACAGAGGTGAAATGACTTGTTCAGGCTTACATAGCTAGTTAAGTTTCTGAGGCTGGATTTGAACTCCTGTCTTCTTGACTCTAGGCCCAGATTTCTATACATTGCACTACTTATCTGCCTCTATATGGTGGGGGGGTTGAATGGAAGATACTCTGAGCCAGGTGTTGAACTCTTTGAGGAGAGAGAATGACCTGGAGGCTGAGAGATCACAGTAACAAAGATCTGAACTGAATGAAAATTGATGGAGTTTACCTCACAGGAAGAGATGGTGCTGAACGATCATTTAGAGGGAGAGTTTGGAAATGAGAATGGGGACCAAGGAGTAGACTCACTCCTCCTCCTGGACCAGTAAGTCAAAGGACATGAGAACAGGAGCAGTTAACACTGGAGAGAGTATCCAGAGCCTGGTCTCCACCCTCCTCCTCACCCCTCTTAGTATTTTTAAGGAAAATGGAAAGAGGGTGAAGAGATCAAGGATGAGGAGAAGGTTATTTGAGTAAGTGTTTCAGAATGGAGGTTCCATCTGCTACACAGTACTTCCTTTTTTATCTGTAATTCTCAGGAAGGTCCTATTCACAGGCAACTACTTTCACTGAATGGTTTTTGATGAGAAAGTGACCATTATGTGACAGACGCTGAGCTAAGTGCTTCACCTCATTACCTCATTTGATTCTCAGCAACCTGGGAGGCAGATGCTCTTATGATTCCTATTTTACTGAGGAAACTGAAGGCAGACAGAGGTTAAGTTATTTGCCTAGGGTCACACAGCTAGCAAGTATTTGAAATAAGATTTGAGTTCAAGTCTTCCTGACTGCAGGCCCAGTGCTCTATCCACTGTGCCATGTAGTGACCCCAAAAGTTGGAGTGCTAAATGACCTGCTTGCTCTGAAATATTATAGGTTTGTCATAGCACCTGAAATTCCCATCAAGAAAGTCAGTTCTTTAGTTTAAGAAACTTTATAAAATTGCTACTGTTACCTGAGAGAGGTCACATTAATTTAATGGGAGCATATACCAAATACCACCATATATTATTAGATTAGCAGAGAGAATAGTGTCTTAAAAGGAGTCACAGAATAAGTAACTGGGGATTCTGGAAAGTGAAACTTAGAAAAGATAAAGTACAAGGGACTTAAAGAGGCCAGGGCAGGGGTGGCAGTATGGTTGGAGTAGGCAACTCAGAATGCAAGAGTGTGGAGATGTCCAAAGGGACAGAAAGCATCATCAACTTCATAGTTTTGTCTGCTGTTGGTTCTCTGTAATTAAATTTAGATGACATGAAGATATTGGAGAAAGAAGTTTTGTTGATAGTATATTTCCACATGGAGGGGCAGTGTGGAATAGCAAATGGAATGCTGAATTTGGAGACAGGAAAACATGGGTTTGAATCCTGCTTCAGATACTAACTGTGACACTGGACAAGTCATTTACATTTCTCAGCCTCAGCTTTTTCATTGATAAATGTGAATATAATACTACCTACCCCACAGTGTTATGAAGATCAAAGAAGGCATTGTATATAAAATGTTTTACAGACCTTAAAGCAGTATTTAAATGTTAGGTGTTACCCATTATTATATTTATCTGGTGGGGAAATACAAAAAGGTAGACAATCACTTGTCACTAATCATGGAGCTGGGTGTTATACTACATAACATATAGTTCTTTTCAATTATAGAATTCTATGATTTATGAAATTCTGGTGGATACAAAAGAGAGGGCAAGCATCAAGCAGAGGTGGAATAAGAATGAGAGATGTTTTTAAAGGTGCCATGCTAAAAAAATATTTCCTTCAACATCTGAAATTTTCATGATCAGTCATTCTTTGAAGATCCTCAGGAAAAAAAAAAAGTTGATCTTAACTGGGTTAAGTCCTTATATTTTCTGGGAGGAGAAACATATTAGTAGAGATGTTTATTGAGTTAATTTCGTGACTACTTCTGTGGATCAGATCTAGGATTCCAGGGACAGAGTTGAAACCATGCTCACCTTATGCACACTGTAATGTTTATTGATCACATACAAATCACCCTTCGAGCTCCTGTTTACTTCACATTCTTTACCTAAGACCCAACTAGATTCTGGATTATGCCCTAGTTACCTGCTTTACTGCTGATAGATATGTAAGTTTCTTTTTTTTTTCTATTAGAGAGCTCATTAAAAATGAATAAATAAAACATTTTACATGACAACAGTCTTGTCTCAATAGCCAATCATGAATAACAAGTACCATTCTGGTTTTATTTTTTATCAGTTGCTTGATCCATTTATAAAACAGAGTTCTTTCAGATCAATAAAGCTTTAGTTGATTTCCATTTTTACTATCTGAATAGAAGACTCCATATGGTACTTTACATTTTCTAGAAAGCTAGCTACTCAAGTAAAGTTTGTTTTTTATAGTTTTCTATGAGTTTGGTATGATTTTTGTAGTCAGTAATTTGTCTAAACATTTTTTAAATGAAATGAAGTGATTACAACATTCATCTTATGAAAAAAATAAGTACGATGTACTTACATTGTACATGAAATTATTGAGGACCATCAGCTAGAGAAACTGTTATAAGCTGGTACCTGTTTTGATCAAAACACTGGATTCCATCATTTTAACACTTACTTTTAGTGATGTCAAATATTTATTAAGATACATGAAACTTGAGAATATGTTGAAAAGCTCAATGAAGATGTTTAAAGCAAGCTTGCAAGATAAACCACTAAGGAATCATTAGAGGGAAGACTGCCAGTCTTCCCGGAATAATCTAATTGGTTTTTTAACTCTTGATTTTTTCCCCTCTCATATTATAATGAAATACCAGGGTGTATAGAATAATATAATCAAATAATAGAATACTTTAAAATAATAGAAGTTAAGTTTCACATGTGTGAAACTTTAAAAAAGAGCTCTAATTTCTGTTGGAATTTTGTATTCTCTAACAGACTGACCAGGCTGAATTCTAATATCTTGTATACCTGTAATATTTAACCAATGCTTATAGGTTCATGTGATTCTAGATACAGCTTTTCTTCCTGTAGTGTTCCCATATTTTTGTTTTATAAACATTAATTACCACGAGTTCAGAGTAACTGTTTTCCTTCACAAATTTCATACCAATCTGCAATCTCTTCATTAGAAAGCATCACTCAATTCTACTTTCATCAGTCTTGGGTCTATTTTAATACCTATTAGTTGTTCAGGAGTAAAACCAGAGTTTCTTCACTGAACCTTTCCTTTTTGCCTTTCTTAGTGCCCAGCAGAGAAGCAGTCAGGTTCACAAGAAGAGTGCAGTTGGAAATCAGGTAGGAATTTTGTAAGAGAATCACTAACTGCATGCTTGAATGAACTGGAGCCAAATTGCTTTATTGACAATTTTTTGGATGCAAATAATTTTATGCAAATTCTGCTTGACACGCAGCTTGTGTTTCACCTTTTAAGTTTGCAGAATGAAATATAGTTGTTTCATTAGTTGTTTTGTGCTGCTAACAGTTCGATTTCTTTTTAATAACTTCTGCTATTGGCATAGCTTTTTGAATTTCCACTTCCTATCCTCTATGTACTATTTTACCTGCTTATGTTACCCCTAAATTTAATTTGATGATCACTGAATCTGTGAGTCAGTTCAAGGATAAAGTGCTGGTGAGTACTTGCATGGGCTTTCTGGTGCTGCTTACTAGTTCACACATTTGCACAGCTTGGTAACAGTGAAGGGACAGCTCATAGAGGAAGGCCGTTGCAACTTGATTTGCTCTTTGTCAGAATTTCTTTTGGTTTTATGAAGATGTTAATTATAAACCTTGATTTGGTCTTTAAAATATTCATCCTTTAGGTTGATCAGCTGTCTCTGACTAATCATCGCGCTTTGCAGAGATTGCATTAACTAAAAAGTTTGCTGTTTCTGTTATGTTCTGTGTGATAATGAATATTTGCATTGTTATTTCTTTTCAAGTCAAAACAATGAGGATTCTGTAACTAGTGTCAATTTTCATGATGCAGAGGAATGGTTAATAAGATAAATGAGAACCTCTGGGATTGAATTTTATGATTTTCATTGTTTTGAAGGGAGAAGGAATAAATGACTCAGATTTTTCTCTAGAAACTTTTTTTCTTAACTAAAACACAATTCTTTGCTATTTCAGGGAACCAATCTTCCGCCTTCAAGGCAAATTGTACGAGCTAAGTTCTGTAAGCTTTACTGTTGCTTTTTCATTCAGCTTCCCCAAGTGCAAAGTTTGTCTTTAACTAATTAACTCAACTAGCGCTTGCTACTAATTTTTTTTAAACTTAGGCTGTCTTCTCTATAACATCCTCTCACTGAAATGAGAACCTTAAGAAGGTTCATCCCTTCACTGCTAATAACTTGCTGTGATTTAAAAGTATGAACTAGTATAATGTAATATGCTATAGTATTAAGCCATTAACACTATGGATGCTTTGATATTCCTCTAATTCTCATGGGTCTTATAATCATTAAAATCATTAATTGACTAAAACTTCTATCCTTTTATGCTTTATTGTTATAAGGCATAAGTTTCCCACTCCTGATTTATGATATTTCTAATAAATACAAACTATGTTTCTTGGAAAGGTGGATGGATTTTCTGGCATCTGATTTTTTTGTGTGTGTATTGGTACCAAAACTCCATTTCACTAAAGTTCATGAAAATAAATAGGGAACAGCAACCTTAAATTGGGTGACATTTCGCATGAATTAAGATCTAATCTTTTTAAAGACAGTGATAGGGAAAGGGACTAGGCCTGTGAATTCTTTGGCATAGGAAAAGCCAGAGAACCTTAGAACCAACATTCTGTGGGTGCAGAAAGACTGCTACATGACCTTTGACTTCACATGGGCAGAAGGGATTCTGCTGAGATTTTTTCTTAGACCATTCAAACTTAATTTTTAGCAGGGATAAAGTGAAACCTGAAGTTTGAATGAGAAAGTCTCACTTTCCATTAAAGTATGTATATATACTGTTTGAGAACAAAATGAACTTGTTCCTTATCAATTCTATGTTATTTAATGAAGCTTTTGAAAGGAAGAGATTAGGTATGCCAACATTGTTACCATCATTAAAAATGAATTTTTTAAAAATAAAAATCTACAGCAAATTATTCTGAGGAGACTAATATGCAAATCAAGATTTTTTTCTCTATGCAAAAAACTTATTCGTATTCATGCAACAAACAATAAACATTAAGTACTTTTGTGCCAGGGCTGAGAATACATTCAGAGACAAAAAAAGTCACGCCTGCCTTCAGTGGGCTTACATTCTAGGGTGTAAATGTATATCCCTCTTTTCTAACTTGAAAAATTCTCTCTAACTTCTAAAAGTATATGTGTATTATAATATATGCCATGTTATATGCACATATTTCATCAGTATCGAGAGGGAATGAAATGCAACATTTAGTTGCATAATAACAAAGTAAAATCATAATCATCTGTGATTTTTTTACTAAATAGTGTAATGCCACCTTTTAAAGAAGCTATAGCATTCTGAAGGATAAAACCAAAGCAATAGTGTCAAATTAGCATATACTATTTGTTCCAGCATTACTAGCATGTTATTATATACAATGTTATGTTGCAAATATTCCTTTGGGTTACTTTTTTTCTTGGCTTGACTACAGTGGGCTTTAAATTATGAAATGGAAAAACTTTATTTATGAATCTGGATGTTTGTGTTTGTATGACGCGGAAATGACTTATTACTGTGATGAGGTATTACTAGCTTTCTGTTTTCTTCTATTAACTTATCTTCTCACACTTCATCTTTGGCCTTTAATGCTGCCGTCTGAGGTTTTGACCTGACTTGGAAAGGTTTCTTTTTAAGCCACAGGTTAGTCTGTCTTCTAATATATTTGAAATAACAAAAGCAACCTTTTATTCAGCATCTTAGCTAGCAATTTTGACGACTGGAACAAGCTTCACAAAACACTCCCAGGGTAAGCAGCGTGGAAGTATTTCCAAATTAATTTATGAAGACAAATTAAGTTATCAGGGAATATTCTTTGACATAAAGCTTCATGGGGAAAGACATTCATGACATCATGAAACAAACTACTAGGGAGGTTGCACGTAGGTAGGAGCAGGGTTAGGCAGGGCTAAGGAGGATTTCACCTCTGAAATGGACCTACTGGTAGGTGACAGGTTGGATTAGAGCCATCTGGGAACTTCCTATTTTAACTAATTATCCTTGATAACTAGATACTAAGTTTAATTGTTTCTCTAGATGTTGAAAGAGTGCATGTAATATATATAGCACTGTCAATCTAGAGTAAAGCCCAACCCTATTTCCCGTTCAGCCTGTGTTTTACACAATGATTTCAGCTAGCAAGAAGGGAATCATGAAGACTGACCATTTCTCAACTATACATTGTTTTGTGGGATTTGTGTTATTGTTACTTGATAATTTTTTTGGTGTGTCGAATATTTTTCCTAGTGCCTTATTGAGTTTGACTTGTGGTAAGCATCCCACTATTGATTCTCTTATTAGAACTATTTATCCAATTCACTATGTAAGGATTATTTACATAATTCCATTTGTATTATAAAAGTGGCTTTTCTGATGAACATTGAAGTTATTTAAATGATCTAATGAATGGATATTAACCATCCCATTGCTAGCCAGTCAATCAGTTAGTCAGCTGACATTAAGTTCTTATTATGTGCCAGGCACTGTGCCATGTGCTAGAGATACAAAGAAGGGCCAAAACACTTGGTTCTCCAGAAGCTGGAGAAAAGAACTATGCAAACAACTACTTACAAACAAATGTTAAAACTGGGAGAGGAGGAGAAATAAGCTTCAATTCTCCCCATCCTTCTGCACCTTCCTGCCAAGCAATTCCCACTCAGTGACTTGGCTGGAACTGTTGTCTCCTCTATGTTAACAGATGCTTGAATGTCTTGGTTTTGAGCTCACTTTCCATTGCAGCATACATTGGCTTAATGCTCTTGATTAAATAGAGATAGTCACATCTGATAAAGGTTTTAGGGCTAGAGAATTTTGTCAGTTCTTTTAATTGGGTGAAGAGGGATTGAGTGTATCAATTGACTTCCTCTCTTTCCTTCCCCCCTCACATACTTATCATTAGTACTACAGTATATGATAACCAAAAAACATGAAATAATGTTTCTTGTGGCCTTTTGTTATATAGTAAAACCCACTCTACCAATTTTTCTTTGCTCCTCAAAAAGTACTTGTGAGTCATTTTTGGTTCTTGCTGCAACTTCCTTCTTTCTTTCGGTTTCACTTATAGTAGGAATGTCAAGATGGATTTAATTTACTTTCCCCAGCAATATGTCTATTCACTGGTAATTGGGAAAGGCTCTTACATTTAGAGTAGCAACAATGAAATTAAGATTTCTTGACAGTTTAAAACTTGAATGGAACTTTGCTGGAACTTTTTCACTGTCACTGTATAATCCAAAAGACTCCATATAGGAATGAGGGCCATTTAATTTTTTTTCTTGTTTTATGGGTTGCTTCTATCATAGTTTCTCTACTGTATTTTTACTTTAATTCTTTAAAATATTACAATTCAGCTTGGTTTTAGTTCTTTGCTTTAGGCAAGATAGACTAAAAATTGCATTTGATCGAGAGTCAGAAAATGTGTATTTGAGTGCCATCTTTGCTGTTTGTGTAACCATGAAAAAAATCACTTAATTTCTTTGGGACTCAATTTTCCCATCTGTAAAATGAGATGTAATCTCTAAGGTCCCTTCTAACTTATGAGGTATTGGAGTTTTATATTTCCCTTCAATGAGTATCTGGATTAAATATAGTATTACATATGTTGTCTGAGTACAATTAGACTAAACCTTCCTCATTCTGATATTTAAGATAGCATTATTTTTTTAAAACATTTTTTTTTTTAGCTGTGATGTTCTGTTGCTGACATTAAGCTTTCAGTCCACTAACACTTGTAGAATCATCACATCTGCCCTCTCCTCTACTCATGCTCTTGATTTTTTTAACCTCATTTAAGGACTTTACATTTAACCTTATTAAATCTCAACTTACATTGTCCTAGCCTATGAAAATTTCTCTGTCATTCAGTTCATCAGTAACTCCTCACAGCTTTCTGTCTTTCAGAAATCTGATGGCTTTGTCAAAGTTATTGTCTAGAATGTAAATTGGAATAAAGCAAAGGAGAGAGCTTTGCACATTTCTTTAGAGAGTTCCCTCCAGGTTGATATCTGTCCATTAGTCAGTACTCTCTGGGTCTGGTTATTCAACCAGTTCTGAATTCTCCTAACTACTATCATCCAGCCCAAATTATCTAGAGGCAACTAGGGGGCTCAGTGAATAGAGCACAGACCTGAGTTCCAATTTGGCCTCAAACACTTACTTAGCTATATGACCCTGGAAAAAATCACTTAACCTATTTGCCTCAGTTTCCTCATCTGTAAAATAAGGATAATAATAATAATACCTGCCTCTCAGGGTTGTTGCAAGCATCAAATGAAATAATAATTGTAAAAGTGTTTAACATGGTGCCTAGCACATAGTAAGCACTATGGAAATGCTATTATTATTAATCCAATAACCATTTATTAAACATTTACTACATAAAAGGCACTCTGTCAAATCCCAGGGAACACAAAGACAGAACAAAAACATTCCCTGACCAAAGAGTTTATGTTCTACTATTGGGGGGTATATTAGCAGGTAAAGGAATTAGTTTCTGTTAACCCTACCTCTGGACTCACCCTACCAACTCACAGTAGCACTGGTGGATTTGGTTTCTAGGGTGTCTGAATGCTTCTTTTCTCAGTTTTCTAGGGGTAGTTTTCTGGTACTGTCACTCTTAAGCTCCCATTTGATGTGTTCTCCATTGATTACCAATTAGCTAGCCAGAGTTAATTAGTTTTTAGAAAAGGTATCTACTGAGATAGTATAGTTAGATCAGTTAATACAAAGAAAGACCACACCACCAAAATTCCCACAATTACACACAGGGTTCACGGGAAAATTGGGCTCAAGCTTAGAGAATAAATGAGGCCAAATGGGGTGACATATGGTTTCAGATTACTCGATCTCCTTTTCTCCCTTCAGGCAGTGTTCATGAAGTTCCGTTTAGTCGTAATTGTGCTGGGCTCCTCTTGTGGAATACTAAAGTAGTTTATACTTTTAATTGATTAACTCAATACAGGTGTCTTGGACTTGTTTCCACATAGTTTATACCTTTGATTCATTCATTTGAGAAGTCTGAGCCCTATTTACATTGAATGGAGGGTGTAGAACTCCCTCCCCCTTCCCCATACATAATAATTTGGGGACTGAAACAGCATTAAAAGCAGGCGAATCAGAACCATGAATGAAATTAGGTATACCAAGAGGTGACAGTGAAAAGAAGTAGGCACTTCTAGGTTTGGTCCCATCAATGACTCTTAACTGTTGCTTGTTTTGCTGGAAGAGATTATAAGCTCCCAGAGGACAGACCCTGAGCCCTCTGTTTTCCTGGGTCAGGCCACCTGGGGGGGGCAATCTGATTGGGATATGGTGTTAGATCTCTCACTAGTGATGCTCTGAATATGTTAATTTTGAATAGTTTATCTTCCTCAGTGAAAACCACAAAAACAGAGGTCCTGTCAGGGAAGAGAATTTAAAACAATAGATGTTGTTGGCCGGAGGAAGGCTGGAAGGGTTGGACTAGGCCTGGGTCTTTGGTTGTAGTCCCACTGTTTCTGCAACGTTGGCCTTACTGAAGAAGACCAAAGACATCCATGGAGGTTGGTGGACTGGAACTGTTTCCTTGGACTTGTTTGTGTGCTTGAAGGTAATTTTGCCTCACAGAGCCATTTTGGAGATTACTAAAAGCCAGGATCTTGGACTAAGAGAAAGCTTGCCATGCATGGTAAATGATCTGTGTTTGGTATTGTGGGGTTCAGGCCCAATGGACTTTGGCAGTAAAGATAAAGAAATTAGAATAAAGAAGGGAGGACCTGAGGTGGAGATAGTGGGCATGCTTGGGCTTATTAGTTTCTAGAGAAATGTACCTATTGTCAGACTCAGTGCTAATGGAGAACTCAGGGCTGAAACTACTTTCAACTGAAGTAATAGGAGAAGAATGGAAGGAAAAGAAAGGAGAGAGAGAGAGAAAGGAGGAGATGTTTAGTCACCTCAGTGCTACCTATGGCTAATTTGGGATCTAGGACTGATACAGTTCCCTATGCTCAGACAGTTCAGGTGAAGGGGGTCTGTTGCTATAATAGGAACCAGGGGGAGGCATCCTAACCTGGTGCTAAAAACATTGGCTGTCTGCTACATACAAGAAAGCTTAGCCCTCTACTATGTGGCCTTGTTCTGGAAGCTGTCTGTTTCCAGGATTTGGTGAGCTATCAGTTAGCTTGAGATCAACCTTGGATCACTCCTTACACCTGCTGCTTTGCTTCTCTACACACGTGCTGATGAACAAAAATGTAGAATATCATAATAATGTTTCAGTTGGGTCCACTACAAATTTATCTTACATAAACCCAACTGGGCCCTCATTGCTGCAAGGCAATCCTTTTATACTCTCTAACTCTTTCCTCCACTCACCACCACAGCTATTCCAAACATTTTTTATCCCTCTTCAAATTTCCCATAACTCTTCTCCCTGAAGCCTTTCAGCTAAGAATCTTGTCTGATATTTTATTGAAAAAAGTAAAGCCATTTGCCCAAAGCTCCCACTTCCTCATCTCGAATCAGCCAGATGCCTTTTGCCAGTCAGTCAATATACATTTATAAAGCATCTATTATGTGTCAGATGCAGTGCTAAGTGATGAGTATACAAATATAAGAAGGAAAGACAGTCCCTGCCTTCAAAGAGCTTATAATCTAATGGGGGAAGACAACAACCCACAAAAGGAAATTAAAAAAGAACTCCCAAAGCCCTCATTTAAAGAGGACTTCCAGGTCAGCCATCTCTTCATTTCCCACCTGGCTGTACTTCTATCATGTGTCCTCATCGTTCAATCTCAACTGCTTTCTTTGAAATTGCTAATGACCTCATAATTTTGAAATCCAATGGTCTTTTCTTAATTCTCATCCTTCTTGAGCTCTCTGCAGTCTTTGACACTGCTGATCACCCTTTTTTCCTTCATATTCTCTTTTCTTGATTTTCATGAGACTCTTCTGGTTCTCCTGTGTCTGCCCAAATGGACTAGACTTTCTTCAGACTCTCCCCTCTTCCTAACTTCCCTGTCGCTGTTTTCACTCCCACCATCTGGTCAGTCATACAAACTTATGTGTCATCCTTAACTCCTCACTCTCTGTCACCTCCCATATCCAGTCTGTTGCCAAGGTCAGTTGAACTTTTCCTTTTTCATATCTCTCACGTACGCCCTTCTTTCCTCTGACACTGCCACCATCTTGATGCAAGGCCTCATCACCTCACATCTAGAATACTGCAATAGACTGCTGGTTGGTCTGCACGCCATAAGTGTCTCCTATCCCCATTTCATCCTTTGTTCAGCTATCAAAGTGATTCATCACTTCCAATATCAAATACAAAATTCCCTATTTGACTTCTGCTCCTCCCTACCTTTCCAGTCTTTTTATACCTTACCCTCTGTCACTCCTATCTCCCCATTCTCTGTGTTTTAGTGATCGTGGCCTATTTGTAGTTTCTCAAATAAGATATTGCATCTCACAACTTTAGGCCTTTTCACTGGCTTTCTTCCAGGCTTGGAATGCTCTCCTTCCTCATTTCTACCTTCTGGTCCCCCCTAAAATCTTACCCTCTACAGGGAACCTTTCCTGATTACCCTTAATTCTAGTACCTTCCGTGTAATTACTTCCCACTACCCTGTCTATAGCTTGTTTGTACATAGTCATTTGTATGTTGTCTTCCCCATTAAACTGTAAGTTTCTTGAGGGCAGGGATTGCCTTTACCTTTCTTTGTATCCCTGGTACTTAGCTTAGTTCCTGGGACGTAGTAGATGCTTAATAGATGTTTGTTGACAGACTAAGAGGGAGATAAAGGTAAGGAGCAGAAAAAAAGGGAAGGGAGTCTCTTAATTTTATCCATAAGGATACTGTTCTCATTTGGCAATAGGATGAGGAAGGTGGAAGGAGGAAATCTTTAAGCATATTCTAAACCCTGGAATGGGCAGCATGAAGTTTTGTGTAAACCTGCATCCATGAGTGTTCCAAAGTAACCCAGTGGTCTGGAGGACATGAACCAAGCTGGTTGGCAGCCTTGGATACTAATTGATCCTTATTTCATGCTTGCTAGATATCTAGTTGTCCTGGAACTTGCCTTGGTTAGGGTCTACCAGTTCTGATATTTCTTTGACAGTCTTGGTTTTTGTAGTGCCTTAATATATAAGACAGAGTTCTTAGGCAACATATATCCCATGAACATATTGGAGGAATTTGGAAATGATACTTTTCAAGTCTGAAGCCCATTTACTTCGATCTGCCCAGAAGTGTGATAGTTCCATCATTCTGAAGCCAAAAGACATACAAAAAACTATGAGGAAACTCTTCATGACATATAGTGGGACCAAGCAAGAACTTTAACTTGGACTTGGATTATATCACTGATATTTTCCAGTTGATATTTACAAAGGAATATTCTATAAAAATGTCTATAGGAAAATCAAGAAGGCACATACAAGTTTTCTTCAACATTGGTGATTTTTATGGAACCCAAGAGTGGAAAATATGTTTCCACATGTTTTAGAATATTATAATATGTTGACTCAGACACTATTTTTAGTTCTAAGTTGGATTCCTCAACTCCATGAAAGTTTTTTCCATTTCCATTTCTTTCGCTAGACTGGCATGTATACATTCACAAAATAAAACATAGTGGCATCAGAGTGTAATCAGGACCATTACTAGAAGCTTTTTCCATGTAGGACAAAAGCAAGGGGACAGAGAGGTGACACAGTAACTATGGGTACACTTGTGCCTAAAGGAGAGGAGAGCCTTGGAAGGATGTCATGATAATGGAATTATAAAGGTGGCAACCAGGGATTTGTAGGGTCCAGGCCAATAGAGGACTACAGGAATAGTGGCAAGACAGGGGAATGGGGGTTGCTGAAAATAGGATGCACATTCAACCTCCTGGAGTAGAAATGATCTCCTCACTATGTTGTCTTCTTGAGGCAAAGTCCCATTTGCCTAATGCTAGTTATAGCTCTGTGTGTACTATTCAAATTTCACTCCCAAGGTAATAATAAATCAGTAGCATGAATTGAATTTCCAATATGCTGATAATTATATAAGAAGAGTAGTGAAAAAAAATAGAAAATGTGTTCCTTATATGGGAAGGTCTTCTAAAAATGGATATGAGATAACAATTATTAATCAAAGTTGAAATTTGTCACTTTATCCATTTACAATTTCATATTTTCTAGTAACCTTGTGATATCATCCTTACTAGAAATTATGCTAGATTAGGGAGTCACGTGTTGCTTTAAAGCAAAGTGTTGCTTTAGTCTTAAAAAAGAGGCAACAAACCTCTTTCACTTGCCAGCTGACTTTTTTTCTTTAGGTAGGTACAGATAAATGCTTACTAGTATAGAACAGTACAGTTTATGTTGTGCTTATACAGGAAGATATATCTCAAAAGTAGTAACACATTCCTGGAAAGTAGATTTTTATGGAATATTTCTGTTACTTCCTTTTTGAATTCCATTTTTAGATGAGAGATATATTCCCATGCAGAAAATGCTAGCTCCAAAATTATAAATAAATCACAGTTAAAAGATATGGGAATTTTTAAAACTTCAGCACTTAAAAGAGAATTAAATCAATTAAATTGACATTTATCAAGCACCTCTGATGTATGAAGCATTAGGTGTAGGGGCATATAAAAATGAAAAAGACATAGTCTTATGCTCTCAAGGTGATTATGATCTATTAGAGTCAACTCACTTATCTTTTCTTAGCCTCAGTTTCCTCTTCTATAAAATGGTGGTAATACCCGAACTATTAGGTTGTTGTGAGAATAAAATGAAAATAATACGTATAAAGTATTTTAAAGTACCATATCAATTCCAGCTAACAGATGAAAGATAACAGGTACAAAGTAATTAATTTAATATGCATTATTTGAAGTACATAAAAAGATACTGATAAAATATTATGAAATAGCAAAGAGGAAAGAATTATTTCTGACTCAAGGGATCAAGGAAGGTTTCACAGAGGAGATGGCACCTGATATGGGCCTTGGAGGAGGAAACGGGAGAGTACATCCCAGGTATACTAGACAAAATGAGCAAAAGAATGGGAACCGCAAAGGTTAAGATGAGTCTAGGAAATGAAGGACTTAGCACAATGTCTGGCATGTAATAGGCATTTAATAAATACTTGTTGACTGACTGACTGACTAGAGTACTCCATCTTAACATGAGAATTGAATATACAAAGGGAAATAGTAGGAAATGAGTCTGAAAAGTAGATTAGAACCAGAATATAAAAGGTCTTGAATTTCTAGTTAAAAATGTATATTTTCTCATAAGTTATAAAGATCCATTGAAGGGTTTTTTTGTTTGTTTGTTTTCCTCATGGGGGGGCACATGAAGAAATTAGGGTGGGCCATCTATTTTTAGGAAACAACATGATGGAGCAGGGTCAGCAATGGATCTTAGAATAATACATCTAGACGGGGAGGTGACTTCAGAGGACCCGCATGCATCCTTCACTTGGCATTGCTGAAGCCCAGGGTCACACAGTACTAAGCATCAGACTTGGGATTCAAACCTAAGTTCTCTGCGTTTGGAGCCAGGGCTTTTTCCATTGTATCAGCAGTAGGGAAACAATAAGTGTTGAGATCTTATGGAAGAGTATCAAGTTAGAGGTGGCCAACAATGTAGAATGTTACAGGTAAGTCAAGGAGACTGAAGATTAGTGAGAAGAAGCCATTAGACTGGATATTTGGGAGGAGAACTTTGTTGGTTTTCAAGTATGGTGTTTATTTAGAGTGGTTGGGATCAATTGCAAGGGATTTTGAAATGTTGAGTAAGCAGAGAGAGGGTAGAAACTGTGAAAATTACCACTCTTTGAAGAAGATTGGTGGTGAAGTAAAGAAGTGAGATGAGATAATAACTTGAGAAGTTGTAGTGGAGTTGAGCTAGGTGGCACAGTGGAGAGAGTGCCAGTTCTGGAGGCAGGAAGATTCATCTTCATAAGTTCAAATCTGGCTTTAGACTCTTACTAACTATATAACCCTGGGCAAGACACTTAACCCTGTTTGCCTCAGTTTCCTCATCTGTAAAATGAGTTGGGGAAAGAAATGGCAAACCACTCCAGTGTCTTGGCCAAGAAAACCCCAAATGGGGTCATGAAGAGTCAGACACTACTGAAAACAACTGAACAACAACAAAAGCAAAGTTGAAGAAATGTGATAGGGAGTTAAAAGAGATGAATTTAAGCCTTTCCATGCAGCGAAAGGACCTCAGTGAAGTTAGTCTAAATTTCTACTTGATTCAGTGATTATGGTTTCACAACTTTCACAATTAGGTATAAGCACCTCTGAATTAGGACCAGTGAAGGCAGTTTGTGGATTATCCAAATCTGGAGATTAACAGAGCAGAAACTTTGTTTGTTTGTTTGGCAAGGCAATTGGAGTTGAGTGACTTGCCCAGGGTCACACAGCTAGTAGGTGTAAAGTATTTGGTCTGAGACTGGATTTGAACTCAGGTCCTCCTAACTCCAGGGCTAGTACTCTATCCATTGCACCACCTAGCTGCCCCCAGAGTAAGAACTTTGGAAGGTCAAGGTGGTGAGGGATTCAAAGATTAATCTGAGCATATCACTGAAATGGCTGACCATGGAATTAAGGCTGGGTAGCAAAACAAGTTAAGCTGGAATGGGAATGAAAGACTGAGAGACATAAGGGCACGATGAGGCTGATGAGTAGTTTCAGGAAGAGTTAAAAAAAGGATGGGAAAGGAAGGAAAAAAGGTTGTGGTCATAGAGGGGAATGTCAGAGTTAAAGATTTTGGAGACAAAGATGTTCTAAATGATTGTTAATACACACTTCCCTCCCCAGATGATAATTGATGTTCTATGGAGCTAAAAGTCGAATGAATCGAAGAAGTCAAGAAGGTTGTGGGTCATTGAAGGTCAGGCGTCGTCTCATCTATATTGATATCTGGGTTACTGAGACTGATGGCAGAATTTGGGAGTAGAAAGGAAGACCGAAAACCAAGTGTTAATTGAGGAAGGAATTGTATCTTAGAGGTTGGTAGATAATGGTGGCAAGAATGTAAAGAGTCTGTTATGATCATATGGCACAGAATCAAAGGAAAGATGATTGAGTAATGGTGACAGGGCAATGGCCTTGATGTATCAGTTGGGAGCAAAGAGTATGCAGACTTTTCTCCCTCTGTGAATGGAGAGTGGTAAGAATGGTACAAAGAATGGCCATCATTGTCAAGCCTTCCTAGATTTGCAGTCTCCTGGTAATAATTATAGCTACTATTTATGTAGCACTTTAAGGTTTGGAAAGTACTTTACAAATGTTATCTCATTTTATCCTGATAACACTCAGAGAGGTAAATGTATTGTTAACACAATTTTATAAATGAGGAAACTGAGGCTGAGAAGATAAATGACTTGCCCAGAGGCTGGATTTGAACTCGGGTCTTCTTGACTCCACGTCCAGTGCTTTATCTACTGTGCCACCAACCTCCTCCTGAGGATAAATATCTTAGGAAGATCCAAGTCAGAGGTGAAGGGGAGTTTATTTAGAGTAGGCTAGTGTTTCAAAAAGGTAAACTGAAAAGTGCTAGTAGAAGGGCAGAGTGATAAGATTGAGCTGGATGGGACTAACTGGATGGAGGAGACAGGAAAGAAGAGGGTTTGTGATTCAGGACCACATGGGGAAAGATGACAGGAGGTTGGGTGAGTCCAGAGAGACATATTAGGTATGGGGAAGGGCTAATGCTGTGTAAGCAGGTTAGAATGTTGGGAAGATACCAACATTTGATGTGATGATGACACCACAAATTGAGGTCTCCATGTGGCATGGTCACTGTGGACAAATAAATTTTAGAAACCACAGTGCCAACTATAAGCTAGGAGTAGCTAACAATTTCTTGCAAATATTATAAAAAATAAAGTCAACAAGTATTGATTAAGCATCTACTATGTGACAGGCACTGTGCTAAGTGCTGCATCTCAGAATGGCACCAGGACTTAAGCTTGAAAGTTCATAGTGTATATATTTTGTACCTTTAGACAAACATTCACCAAAGTAATTTATAGATTTTTCTTCCATAGAGAAGCTAAGGGAATTAATCACTTAAAATTTGTGATGGAGCTAAGGTTATGACTCAGGAGTCTGGATTCTCCATTTCCTGCAAAACACATTAATTAAATAAACTTTTATTAAGTTCTTCCTATGAATTAGCCACTGTGATAAGACAAAATCCAAAGAGTCCTGCTCCAAGGAGTATGGATCCTCCATTAACTTTTGTTGTTTGTTTAGTTTTTATAAACTGCAAGCTCAAGAGTCAGCAGTGTTATATCAGTCAAAAAAGCTGTTGCAAACTCGGGGCACATTAATAGAAGCAGTATGTCTAGAACAAGGGGAGTGACAGTGCCCCTCTATGCTCTGGTCAGATTTCGGCCTGCTTGTCTTCCTTGCAAAATGGCACATTTAGGAAGGACGTCGACAAGTTTGAGCTCATTCAGGAGATTGCAATAAGGTTGAGTAGATGACGTGCTTGAAAGAATTAGGTTTATTTAATTTGGACAAGAGAAAACTTAGTGGAGACATAAAGGTTATCATCATATGTTTGAAGGTCTGTCTTGTGGAAGAGGGATCAGCTTGTTCTACTTGGCCCTAAAGAACCGAATAGGGATTAGTGTGTGGAAGCTGCAGAGACGGAGATTTTAGTTCAACATAAGGAGGAACCTCTAGCTGCTGAAAAAGTTGAATGAGTTGCCTCAGATAATAATATTAATAACATTTTATATAGTGTTTTGAGTTTTACAAAACCCTTTCTTCATAGCCGCCATATCTGGTAGATAGTTCAGTTATCCATTTTTCATTGTATGGATAAGGAAACAGGCACAATACCCGTAGGTGAATTGCCCAGCTAATAAGTATGAGAGTTGATCCAGGTCTGATCTCAACATCAGCGTTCTTTCCAGCACTCCATGCTACCTTTCCTATTGCTGAAGGCCTTAAAGGGGAATGCTTTTTGAGGTATGTACAAGATACGGCTGTACTAGGTTAACTTCTGACATTCCCTCAAATTATTAAATTCTGTGGTTTGATGTTCTGGACTAGCTCTGAAACTTCCAAAAAACGGTCTACACTCCACAAATTAAAGGTCCCCAGGAGAATTTCTCCTGGTCTTATGATTTTGGTCTACTCAGCAGCTTTAAATGAGACTGACCTTGGGGAAATGGTAACTGTCTTGAGACAGTAATACAGGTCAGCTTTGTTTTGAGAATACGCTTGATTTCTTTTTTACATTTACTTATTAAAAGTATGATAAAAATAACTCAACTTATCCCCATAACGTATTCGTTAGGTACTGTGCACAGCTTGGTTCTCTGTTTAGCAGCATTGAGAGTCAGTGCAGTGGGTAGTGAGCTGGTCTTGCAGCCAGGAAGATCCAGATTCAAGTTCTGCCTTTGATACATAAGGTTTGTGTGTCCACAGTCAAATTATTTAATCTTCTCATGCTCTAGGCACCTTTTTAATACTATGAATGACAAAAAAAGTGACAATCTACATTCCTAGAAGGAAGTTACTAATCTGAGAATTCCCTATATCAATGAAAGCACAGTTCAGTCCCTATCTCCTTTATCCTGTCTATTGGTAAGGGTGATAGGAATAAAAAGAACCAACAACCCATCAGCAAACCAAAAACCCATCTTCAGTCTCTTGGAGTATGATGCCACAAGTGGGCAGCAATTCAACCACTCCCTGTTTTAATGGTTGGTATATTCACATGGAAATTTGCAGACAACATTAAGCTAGACTTCTGTCCTTGTATCAGTGTTTTTGTTTTTGTTTTTGTTTTTGTTTGGTATTTGGCAAAAGAAGGCTTACTGTCTTTTCAAGGCAAGAACACTTTCAACCTTAGATAGGGTGTTCTGGGATCTCTTTATTTTCGAATACAGAAGTAATAATACAGGCTGTTGATTTTACTTTTTAATGGTAAGGTTTCTTTAAGTGAGGATTATATATTTAAAGCAAGATTGCTGACAACAAAGAAATACATGGTGGCCCCTCATTAGCTGGCTGATATGTAACTTCTCTGGTCTTTCAGTCCCACAGGGACACATGCAGCTGGGTTCCCAGTGGAGCAGCTAGCACAAGGTGGGGTCTTGTCAAGTCTGGGAACCCATTAGGGTTTCCCAGAGGGGTCTGTTATAACTTTACATTACTTGTTCCTGAGCCAAGCCTGACCACCTGGATGCAGCTGTACTCATTCTTGGGGATAGTTGCATAGCTTTGGGGTGAGGGCCACCTTGGCCAGCTTCCTAGAGCACTTAATTAGAACAAATTTAATGCAGAGAAAAGAGAAGGGATTAAATAAGGGGTCACCAAATGGTCATCTCCTACAGTGAATATGTACCTGCTCTCTTCATGGAGTGAAATACAGTAAAGCTACCTCTGTATGGCACCTCAAGTTAGTGACTGGTTAAAAGGTGATCAGTGGTAGAACCAGTGGGGTTGCTTACCAATTCAAATTCCAGAGAATTATTAAGAATTCTTAAAGACATGGGAATTAATTTTGTGGTATATTTTAATAACTAGAAATAGGCACTAGACCTGTGATTTAATTGGTGTGGAGACTTTCCACATGAGGAAATTCCCTGTACCAATGGAGGACAATACCTTCTCTTTTTAATTTATTGTCTAAGCGATAGTAAAGTATAATAGTGCATAGAACTGGAGAGGTGAAAGAACTTGCCCAGGGACCCAAAATCAGTACAAGGTGGAACTTGGACGAACTCATGCTTTCCTGGCTCAGCTTTCTAAATGGCTACATCAAGCTCCCTCTTTTTTTTTTTTTTTAAATAAATACTGCTTTTAAGGAATTGAAAAGGGTATGTGAGAAAATTAAACACCCGTTAAGTATGCATTAGCAGGGAAAGAATGCTCTTTACAATTTCAGTAATCTTAAGTATGGTTTTTGATGAGTACTGCTGCTATTGTTTTGTTTTGTTTTGTTTTTCAAATATGAACTTCAGTGACTTGTGTTTTCATTGGTTTGGGTGCTAGATTGCTATTCTTCTATGACTTACTAGGACTTTGAGAACTGTCATAACTGAGAATTTATCACCCCATGGCCAATCTGATGATGAGCTTCTCTGAACTTGACTAGTATAACACTCAGGAAGTCTGTCATTAGCCTCGTTTCAATCAGTCAATCAACAAACATTTATTAAGGGCCTACTATGTGCCAGGTACTTTGCTAGGTGCTGGGGACACAAAGATGAGACCATTCCTGTTTTTGAGGAGCTTTCCTTCTGTGAGAGGAAGCAATATGTACAAAATATATGCAAGCTAATTTAAATGTGGGAGGCGGAGGGAGCTATTAGCGGCTGAAGAGACCATCAGGAGAGATATCATATAGGAGGCAGCACTTGAGCTTTTGTTATGGAGCCACTTACAAAACAAGGGAGAAAGCAAATTTCCACAGTTTTTTTTTTTTATTGATGAGGAAATTCAAAATACAATAGTAGTAATTAAATACAATTTTAAATATAAGTCTATTAATAAGAATTGTGAAATTCTTTTGTGGGGGGGAATAACATTTTGCTTAATTGGAATTAAATAAGTGTTTCCTATCATCAGAATTGATTGCAAATGTTTATCTTTTAATACTGATCTATAGTGAGATTTTATGTATTTCATCTTTGAAAATGTTTTTCACACAAATAGGTACTGCCAGATACTAACATCAGTCCATAAGCATAGGATATTAATTGAATTGAAGGTTAATAATAATCTTAAGCAAGTTTATTTTCTCTGTTGACATTCCTTCAGTAGCTGAAATCAAACGTGATTTAATTAACTCACCATCCGTACATAGTTTTCCTGGATTGGCTAAGCACTAAGGATGGAAAGAAAAGTAAAAGAATGTTCTACCCTCAAGGTGCTTATGATCTAATGGGGGAGACAGCATGCAAAAAACTATGTATAAACAGAACATAGACAGGACAAATTGGAGATAATCAACAGAAGGAAGGCATTGGAATTAAGGATGATCAGAAAGAAGAAGGCAGGATTTTAGCTGGGAGTTGAAAGAAGCCAGAAGGTGGAGATGAAGAGGGAGAACATTTCAGGCTTGGGGGACGGCCTGTGAAAATGCCCACAATCAGGAGTCTTTTAAGAAGAGCACCGAGGAGGTCCAATGTCAGTGGGCCCCAGAGCATGTGGAGGTGTGTAAGGTGTTAGAAGACTGGAAAGGTAGGAAGGAATCAAATTATGGAGGGCTTTCAATAAGGAGACACTGGAGTTAATTGAATAGGGCGGTGAATAGGGAGGACTTGTGCTTTAGGAAGAATAAGGAATTAGAAATCTTAGCAAGAATTAGTTTCCAAATTTAATTATTTTAACAAGTCCAGATTTCTTTGTAATGAGTTTCTTTTAAGCAGTCTATTTAGCAGAATCTTATTGTTTAAGAATTTTCCTATTTTCTTTGAGGGATTCTAGCTTTCAAACTATTTGTTGTAATAGAAAACAAATATAGAATTAAAGTATTTAATAGCGACTGTCCATTCATCTTTTCCTCAACAAAAAATTCATCTTTTCCTCCCGTTTGTATCAATGAATTTATTGACTTAATTCACACTATTTGAACAGCTTTTAAAACTAGAGATAGTTATTTTGTTCTTCATTCAGAAGGTAGCAGATAGGGATAGGGGATAGGGACTGGACCTCTGATTTCATGGGTATGGAACAGTGGTGTCAAACATAAGTAGGGAATGATCCCTGCCTGCTGGCCAAATGTTTACTTAGAACACCACAAATCAACATTACCTGTGTTGCGTTGTGTTTTGTTGTTGTCGTTGAACACATTCCAATTATATTTTGCCCTGGGGAATTTTGGAGGCCACATGCCCAGTTTGACACCTCTGGTGTGGACTCTTCAACAATCAGTAGTATCTCTTCAAGACAGATTCAGCTATAGCAAAGCATATGATGAGAATGTATCATTGGCACATGAATTTTAAGCTTGCTTAAAATTTGTCTTCTATAAAAATCTAAAAAGAATGAACTAATTGTGCGTCCATATGGAAGGAAAGAAACAAGCATTTATTAAGGACCTACTGTATGCCAGGCACTATGCTAAGCACTTTATAAACATCTTATTTAGTGCTCACAACAAACCTGGGAGAAAAGCATTATTATTATCCTCCTTTTGCAGTTGAGAAGACTGAGGCAAACAGAGATTAAGTGACTTGTCCAGGGTCACACAGCTAGTAAGTATCTGAGACCTAATTTGAACTCAGTTCTTCCTAACTCCAGGCCTATTACTCTATCCACTATACCATCTAGCTGCCCAGATAGAATATTAAGAGAGAAAATCTTAAAGAGAAAATTTATAATGGCTGATATTTTTTTTCTCATATCTCTCTTAATTGAATTATCGTTTAATCACGTCTTATTTTATTTTGTTTTTGATAGTATTTTATTTTTTCCCCAGTTACATGTCAAGAAAATTTTTAGCATTCATTTTTTACAAGATTTTGAGTTACAAATTTTTCTCCCTCCCTTTCTCCCCTCTCCTCTGCTGAAAATGGCAGGCAGTTTGATAAAGTTTATATACGTACTGTCATGTAAAAAATATTTCCATATTAGTCAAAATTGTAAAAGAAGAAAAAGATAAAAACCATGAGTAAGAACAAAGTAAGTGAAAAAGTATGCTTTGATCTATATTTGAAGTCCATCAGTTCTTTATCTGGATATGATAGCATTTTCTTTCATGAGTCCTTTGTACTTGTCCTGGATCATTGTGTTGCTGAGAAGAGCTGAGTCATTCATAGTTGATCATCACACAATGTTGCTGATACTGTGTACAATGTTTTCCTGGGTCTGCTCATATCACTTTGCATCAGTTCGTACAAGTCTTTCCAGGATTTTCTGAAATCTGTGTGTTCATCATTTCTTGTTGTACAATAGTATTCCATTACATTCAAATACCACAACTTGTTCAGCCATTCCCCAATTGATGGATATCCCCTTGATTTCCAATATTTTGCCACCATTAGTAGTGCTGGTATAAATATTTTTGCACATTTAGGTCCTTTTCCCTTTTTATGATCTCTTTGGGACACAGACCTTGCAGTGGTATTGCTGGATCAAAGGAAATGCACAGCTTGGTTACCCTTTGGGCATAGTTCCAAATTGCTCTCCAGAATGGTTGGATCAGTTCACAATAGTGCATCAGTGTCCCAATTTTCCCACATCCTCTCTAACATTGATCATTTTCCTGTTTTGTTATGTTAGTCAATCTGATAGGTGTGAGGTGGTACCTCAGAGTTGTTTTAATTTGCATATCTCTAAACAAAAGTGATTTAGAGCACTTCTTCATATGCCTATAGATAACTTTGATTTCTTTATCTCAAAACTGCCTGTTCATATCCTCTGACCCATTTACCAATTGGGGAACGGCTTGTATTCTTATAAATTTGACACAGTTCTCTATATATTTTAGAAATGAGGCCTTTACCAGAGACACTTGCTGTAAAGATTGTTTCCGAGCTTTCTGTTTTTCCTCTAATCTTGGTTGCATTGGTTTTGTTTGTACAAAAGCTTTTTAATTTAACATAATCAAAATTATCTACTTTTGTAATGCTTCTTATCTCTCGTTGGCTATGAATTCTTCTCCTCTTCCTAGATCTGACAGGTAGACTATTCTTTGCTCTTCTAATTTGCTTATGTCACCCTTTATGTCTAAATCATCTACCCATTTTGACCTTATCTTAGTATATGGTGTGAGATATTGGTCTATATATCCTAAAGCAATATATCCTATTGCTTTCCAGTTTTCCCAGCAGTTTTTGTCAAATAGTGAGTGCTTATCCCAAAGGCTGGGGTCTTTGGGTTTATCAAACACTAGGTTACCATGGTCATTGACTACTCTGTCTTGTGTACCTAATCTATTCTATTGATCCACCACTCTATTTCTTAGCCAGTACCAGATAGTTTTGGTGATTACTACTTTATAATACAGTTTGAGATCTTATATTGCTAGGCCTCCTTCCTTTGTATTTTTTTTCATTAATTCCCTTGATATTCTTGACCTTTTTGTTCTTCCAGATGAATTTTATTATTTTTTTTCAATGTCTTATTTTAAAAGAACCTACCAATCTTATGACTTTGGTAAAATGCTTGAATTACTGTTGCTTTTATCAGAGGAAAGGTATATTCTCATTAAATTTAGATTAAATGAAGATGAGAAATGGCAGTATGCTAACAATTGCCCATATAGTAAATGTAAAGTACTATTAGATATAATTAATTTAAATTTTATTATTCTCAATAATAATTGTTGTTGTTGTTTAATCATGTCTGACTCTTCATGACCCCATTTGGGGTTTTCTTGGCAAAGATACTGGAGCGGTTTGCCATTTCCTTCTCATTTTATAGATAAGGAAACTGAGGCACACAAAGTTAAGTGACTTGCCCAGGGTTTCCCAGCTAGTAAGTGTCTGAGGACAGATATCAACTCAGGAAGATGAGTCTTCTTGACTTTAGGCCAGGCACTCTATCCACTGCATCACCTAGCTGCCCTATCACGAATAATAGCACTCATTTATATGTTGCTTTACATATCTAAAATGCTTTCTGTACATTCTTTACTATGACCTCTACAAAAAGTGGTGCATTTTACAGATGAAGAAACTGAAACCCAGAGAAAATAAGCAACATGATCAGGTCATTCTCTATCTGCTCTACCAGAGCTTGAGTTGTGTTTCCCTGAGCTCTTCCTGATCCTCTTCTCTGCTTGATTTTTCTTTAAAGTTTTTCTTTTCTTCTTCAGTTTCAGTGAGGTGAAAATTATTTATGTCTAATCTCAAGAAACAGATACAATCTGCTGTCCACAAATATTGATAATCCTTAAGAACAAGAAAGTGAGTAATTTTTCTAGACCAGAATAAAATATATTTGTTAATCCATAAGCATTTTCTATTCTTTCTTTTTATTAAATTGGTCAAATATTCCCCATGTATGAAAAAAGTGAAGCGTCACAGAATGTCAGTTGGAAGGGACCTTAGAGGTTATCTAGTAGACTTTTCTCCATTGTCCTCCTTGACCTCTCTATAGCCTTTGGCACTCTCCTCTTTGATACTGTCTTCTCTCTAGGTTGCAGGACCTCTCTCTCTCTCTCTCTCTCTCTCTCTCTCTCTCTCTCTCTCTCTCCCCTGATTCTCTTCCTACCTATCTGACTGTTCCTTCTCTACCTCTTGTGGATCTTCATCCAGATCATGCCCTCTACTATGGGTGTCCCACAGGATTTTGTCCTGGCCCTCTTCTCTTCTCCCTCTGTACTATCTCATCAGCTTTCCTGAATTTAGTTGACATCTCATCATCCTATCATGACATCAACCTCTCAAGATTTTCTCTCCTCTTTCTAACTTCTCTGTTGACTCCCAGTTATGCCTTTCAGATATTTCAAACTGGATGTCTCATAGATATAAACTCAACATGTCCAAAGCTCAACTCATTAACTTTCTCTCTAAACCCTCCCGTGCTCCTTACTACCCTATTATGGTAGAAAAGACCAACATCCTCCTAGCCCCTAAGACTCATAACCTAGGTGTCATCCTTGACTCTTCACTATATCTCCACCCCACCAATCACCTTTCACCTTTGCAACCTCTTTTGAATATGCCTCCTTTTTATCTCTAACGCTGCCACCCCTATGGTCCAGGCCCTCATCACCTCATGTCTGGACTACTTCAATAGTCTGCCTGCCTCAAGTCTCTTCCTCCATCCTCCATTCAGCCACTAAAGTGATTTTCCTAAAGCGCGGGTCTGATCATGTCACTGCCTTACTACTCAATAAACTCCCGTGGCTCCCTATCACTTCTAGGAGCAAATATAAAAGGTTTTGTTGGGCATTCAAAGCCCTTCATAACCTACCCCCTCCTACTTTCCCAGTCTTCTTACACCTTATCTCCTAACATGTACTCTTCCATCCAGTGATACCGACCTTCTGGCTATTCTATGAATAAGGTACTCCATCTCTTGGCTCCAGGCATTTTCTCTGGCTGTCCCCCATGCCTGGAGTCCTTTGCCTCCTGGCTTCCCTAGCTTCCTTTAAGTCCCAAGTAAAATCCAATGCTTGGCTGGAAGCCTTCCCCAACCCCTCTTCATTTCAGGTCTTCCTTCCCTCTGTTAATTTCTTATTTCTCTTGTACTGTAACTTATTGGTACCTATTTGTTTGCTTGTTGTCTCCCCTATTGGATTGTAAGCTCCTGGAAAGCAGGAACTGTCTTTTATCTGTTTGTATCCCCAGTGCTTAGCATGGTGTCTGGCATATAGTAGGCGCTTAATAAATGTTTATTGACTGAGTGGTGCAACTTGTACCTAAGAATCTCTTCAGTGACATACCCACTAAGTGATCAGCCAGACTTTGTTTGAAAACCTTAAATAGTAGTTAGCATTTATATAGCACTTTAAAGTTTGAAAAACGCTTTCGGGGCAGCTAGGTGGTACAATGGATAGAGCACCAGCCCTGGATTCAGGAGGATCTGAGTTCAAATCCGGCCTCAGACACATAACACTTACTAACTGTGTGACCCTGGGCAAGTCACTTAACCTCATTGCCTAGCCAAACAAAGAAAAAAGAAAAAAGAAAGAAAAAAAGAAAAAAATGCTTTACATGTTAGCTCATTTGAGCCACATAACCTTGTGAGTAGGTGCTATTCTACAGATGAGGAAACTGAGGTTAAATGAGAGAGACTTGCCTTTGGTCACACAGCAAAGTAGGCATCTAAAGCTGTATTGCACTCCAAGCCCAGCATTCCATCCAGTGTGTCACCTGACTCTCGTGAGAAATCTAATAACCTCCCGCTTTTGTACAATTCTAATTGTTAGGAACTTTTGTTTGATTTTTAAAATTGAATTTAAATTTTCTTTTTTTTTTAAAAAAAAACTTTTATTCATTTCTTCTAGTTTGAGAAAAGAGGAAAAGCAGAGAAGGATAGAGCATATTGTTAATACATAAATAGACGATTTTACCTGAGCAGAACTGAAGTCGGTAATATAGATCAGAATGTCAAGAATTCATCATAATTATAAATTATTAGTGTAATATTCAGATATTCAGAGAATTGGTAACCATCAATGATTACTTATAGGCAGCAAGGTGGCACAGTGGATAGAATGCTGGGCCTCGAGTCAGGAAGACCTAAGTTCAAATCTAGCCTCACACACTTACTAGCTGTGTGATCCATCTTAGGCAAGTCACTTAACCCTGGTTTGCCTCAGTTTCCTCATCTGTATGTAAAAATGAGCTGGAGAAGGAAATGGCAAACCACTCCAGTACCTTTGCCAAGAAAACCCCAAATGGGGAGTGAAGAGTTGGACAGCACTGAAACATCTCAACAACAAATGATTGCTTCCCAACAATGTTCATTTCAGTCATCTGTAAACATCAAGTGCCTACTATGTGTTGGGTACTATGCTAAATGCTGAGGATATGAAAAGAGGCAAAAGACAGTCCCTGCCCTCAAGGAATTCACAATCTACTAGGAGAGACGACAAGCGAACAAAGATGTATTATCAGGCCTTCCTAATGTTCTTGTAGTGGATAGAGGGAAGTCTGGGAGCCAGGAAGAGCTGCATTCAAGTCGTGCCTGTGATTACTATGTGACTGTGGGCAAAGTCACTTAACTCCTCAGTTCCCCCAGGAACTCTCTAAGATGAAAACTTAAAAATAAGTTGCTGATCTGGATCTGGGAAAGACATTTCCAAACTATGTACTCTCTATAATAATGGAATAATCAGTCCAGGAGGGAAAAAAAAACCCTCATAATTAAATCTTTTGGGTAGATGCTACTGGTTCACCAGTGATGCAAACAGAGTTTAAAACAACCACCACAGAAATTCCTGCTTGTATTGTTAGAAAAGGTATTTTCATTTTCTTATGTATAGATAATCCCATCAAAAACATACTCTACTCAATATGAGACTCTAAATACCCCACACTGAAGGAAGAACTCAGTTCCTTTCCTTAAAATATAATATCTTCTTTATATTTACTGCATAATAATAGCTAGTATTCATAAATATTATCTCATTTTATCATCACAACAACCCTGAGAGGTGAATGCTATTATTACCACCATTTTAAAGATGAGAAAACTAAGATTCAGGGAAGATTAGTGACTTGCTCAGTCACACAGATAATAAGTGTCTGAGGCTGTATTTGCATTCCAGTCTTCTTATTTTGAGTACAAGGCACTATCCATTGTACCACCTTGCTGCTGGAGCAGTTCATATTACCCTCCATTCAGGAATGAATAGTATTGACTGTGTGAAATCCTCGTGCTATTGAGATCAGAAAGAGAATCTTTCAGCATTTGCTAAGAGAAAGGGAAGCAATATTACAGTAAGTAATATTGGCAAAGTCAGACAATTTCAGTCAAGAAGAATTTAAATAATTCGTGTGCTACAGTGGAAAGAGTGCTGAACTTGGAGGTATAGCACCTGAGTTTAAGTCACTCTCCGTGATCTTAGGCAAGCCACCCTCTCTGGGCCTCAGAACCATTGTTAACTATTGTTAATCATTGTTAATAGGAGCAAATCTGACCTCAAACATTTATGAGCTGTGTGACCCTGGGCTAACCCTGTTTGCCTCAGTTTCCTCATCTGTAAAAGAAGGAAATGAAAGCCACTCCAATATCTTTGCTAAGAATACCTTAGATGGGGTCATGAAGAGTTGAACAAAATGGAAATGGTTGAACAACAAAATAGAAGGAAGTCTCTACTAAGAATGCCCTAGGGAATCTTTGCTTGGCCTTCTGCTCAGCATTTTTGTTGAACATTTGGATATAAGTAGAGATGCTATGCTTATTAAATTTTCTGATGACTCAGATATGGGAGGAATAGCTAAGATGCTGTATGACAGAGTCAGAATTCAAAAAGATTTCAACAAAACTCAGAATTTTGGGCCATCCATAAGAAGCTGAAATTTAATAGGGATAAATCTTAAAGATAATCTATAAAATGAAGGGGTTGGACTAGATGATGTCTAAGAGTCCTTTCAATTCTACATCTATGGCCCCATGGTCCTAAGTCTGAAGAGGTTGCTTTCTGCTTGTTGATTAAAACATAGAACTCAGAGTAAGACTTGAGAGTTTCATTCCAACCCTCATACTGACTAACTCCTTTATCAGGAACTTCAATTTCTAGTTGTCTGAAAGGAATATCAGTTAGGAACATCAGTATATACTGCTGTTTTCACTTAATTCTATTTTTAAAAAATGATCATTTCAATCCAGAGAAGTCCTTTTCCCCCTATTTTACTATATTAGGCAGTCATAGCTGCATAAGGTACCTAACTCAAGCTAGATAAGTACATTCATTCTAATCCAGATTTCCAACTTAATAACTCTGCATAAGTCTATTAAAAATTCCAGTGAGTGAGAGACAGCGGATCAACAAGCACTTAGTCTATGTCATACACTGTGCTTAATGCTGGGGATACAAAGAATGTTAAAAAAAAAAAACGGTTCTTGCTGTCAACACGTGTACATTCTAATGGGGAGAGCTATATGTAAATATCTAATTACATAAAAGGTATACTCAGGGCACATAAGAGTAATCTGAAAACATTAGCAGCTGGTGGGACCAGGACAGGCCCTTGAAAGAAGATGGGGTTTGAGCTGAGTCTCAAAGTAAGCCAGGGAAACAGACAGACTTGAGAAGGCAGGGCATTCCAGGCATGGGTGACAGTCAGTGAAAAGGCCTAAAGATGGGAGATGGAGTGTCCTGTTTGAGGAGGCCAATGTACTTAGATCAGAGAGGAATTTAATCTGATCCTGGAGGTAACAGGGATCCAGTGAAGCTATTTGAGCAGCGGGCTGTCATGGTCAGAGCTGCACGTTAGAAAAATTACCTTGGCAGCTGCGTGGAAGGTTGATTGGAATGGGGAAAGACTTGAGGTGGTGAGACAGAAGGATAATGCATTAGTCCAGGTACAAGTGCTGAAGTCATGAACAAGAGTTATGTATGTGTGAGCAGAGAGGAAGGGACATAGATTAAATGTTGAGTATGAATTTATTTTAAATTTATTAAAAAAAAATAAAAATAAATTCAATATAGTTGGGTTCCCTTGTAGTTCCATGTATTTTATTTTATGTGTTTAAAAACACTTTTCTGAGAAGGGTCTATAGGTTTTACCAGATGTCAGGGGTCCCTGACATAAAAAAGTTAAGAACCCCTGATTTGGACTCTATCAGTAGGGAAATATTATTCTTAAAATAAACTAGACATTTGAGAAACTCTATTAACTTTTAGGCCTCTGTAGCATAATTTTGTTCATCGAAGCATGGTCATAGTTTACTTAATGTTATATGGCTTCAAAGAGTTAATGCATACTTCAGAGATAGTAGGGAAACTTTAGGGAAATACATTTTTACCTACAGAAAGTATATAACTTTTGATTATATATGTTCAGAGAATAAGTGAAACTTATTCTTAAGGGTGACTTATTGAACAAAATGTACAATATGATGCTTTTCTTATCTAAATGAATAAAAAAATCTTCATGAAACCTCCTCAATAAATGACTTTTTTTTTTTAAAGAGTAGCTCCCTCACCATATTTGAATGGTAACTCTAGCAACTCCATGGAAAGAATGTTCCCTTTTCTGTATTGGGTTAGGAAATCAATGTCCTGCTTTAACAAGGAAATTTAATCACTTTGAAGCTGTGCTCTTGTCTAACCATGTAATTGGATGATGCTCCAGCCCTAATTCCTATGAGGAAGTGTACCCACTCGAGATAAGCCCAATAGAGTTATAGCTGAATGCTGTGTCATTTGTATTACATCAGCAGGCATAGCATGAACATTATGCACATACATAAGAATGATTGTAAAGCAATTTGAACTTACACCATGTTATAGAAATGCTAAATATCACCAAAATTTAGCTCAATATATGATCTCCATGGTTGTTTTTTGTTTAACATGCAATGGGAATGCTTCATCTGCTGACTTATGTTACCTTTGTTTTCTTTTCCAAAGTACGTTATTATTCAGTCGTTTTTCTGTCATATTCAACTCTTCGTGACCCCATTTGAGATTTTCTTAGCAAAGACACTGGAGTGGTTTGCCATTTCCTTCTCCAGCTCATTTTACAGATGTGGAACTGAGGCAAAAAGGATTAAGTGACTTGCCCAGGGTCACACGGCTAGTAAGTGTCTGAGACCTAAAAAATTTCCATTTTATAGTTCAAGCATTAGGTTGACATTATAAGCGTTGGTAAAATAAAAAAAAGTGCAATCAGCACATACAACTTTTCAGTAGCTGGTCATTTTACTGTTTCCTGTCCTATCCCACTAAAAACAACTTATTTAGTGAAAGGAATTGAGTGTTTGGTTGTATTGCATTTTTATCCTTTTCCAGCAAACCTTATTTCCTGTTGCTCTCCCATGGTATGGAAGAGGGGAAAGGAAGAGATATAATTTGTTTTTCAGAACTGAACTATCATTAAAATGACTTCCTCCTGTTTGCTACAGACTCAAACAAAAGTTTTGTTTTCAAACACCAAGTTTTAGTATCTGTGCCCTAGAGGAAGGAGCTATGTCATTCTTCACGCATCCTGTATATACAGCCTCACCGTTGCAGAGAACATTATCTCCTGTCACTTCTGGTATTGCTCATACTTCTTTTCCTAAAGATCATAATTCATGTCATTGATTTCCGGCACATGTAGAGTCGAATTGTGGTAGTATGATACATCTTAAAATTAAGAACAATTAAGAATAGTTGTTTAGGCCGTTTAGGTGGCAGTACAGATATACTAAGTCAGATCCTTTGGTTGACTGCTGTTTACTAGAACTTTTCTATATGCCACACAATGTCAAAATGTTGCATTAATATACATTTTCAAACTTTAATCAGTAGTTCATTCATTTGCATATTGAACTTTGGTAAAAATGTTCTAGAAGGATAATGTGAATTATAGTGAGGATCAGCATTGATAATTGAAATTCACAGCTGATGCAGACTTATTTAATAATAATTTTTGACAATTTCCCCTAAAACATTTCAGCCAAGCTAATAAGAAAACATTTTTACTGATTCATGTATCACTGCCTTTCACTGTTTCTTCCTTCTAATGGTGGCACAAAGATGTATATGCTAATGTATATACTAATATTAGTACATACTAATGTATATAATAATATACTTATTCAGCTACAAAAGCAACCTATGTAACAGTACCTAGAACAGTCAATAAAAACAGTAAAATAATGACTTGTCTCCAAAGGACTTCTATCTCAGCTCCATAAAAAGATGAGAACTCTCATGTAAGAACGATAGCTTGCTTACAGTGTGCTTACAGAATATAAACTTTACATCATAATACTTTATTCATTGACAAATTGAAGCTATTTTTTTGCACCTACAATTATCTGGAGAATTTAAAATAAAAATAGTTTATCATTCTGATTGGACTCCAAGATGAGATAACAGTTTTTCCAGAAGAAAAATAGCAACAAATGGACTTGGGAGAGGGCCATGATTTCAGACTGGACTGTTACCCATGATCTCTGAAGCATAACACAGGTTCTTAAAAGATGTTTTATCCACCTATGCTATAGTCTGTAAAACATTAAATATAAAAGACTGTTTTTAGTTGAAGCCTCTCAAAAAAGATGAGAAGAAGAAGATAATGATGATGGTGATGATGATAATGGTTTATAATTATACAGGGCTTTAAGATGTTGATTTAATAGTAGAAAGTGGTACTATAGGCGCTACAAAGTAGCTAAATGGCCCATTGATTTGGGGTTTAGAAGAGAAGGGGAGAAGCAGAGAAAGTTAGAGCAAATTGTTTATGTGTAGATGGAATAATTGCCCCGGGAAAGTCGAGGTTGATAATACAAATGGGAATATAAAAAATGTACTGGAACTGCATATTATTAATATGATATTATGACTGTTGCTAATAAACAATTGCTACTTTCAAATGGTGATTATTTAAGGCCTTCTTGATGTGTTTTTTTCAAGTTGACTGCTTAAAAAAATCATTTGGGAAATTAGTCCATGTAGCTTTAAAATGTTGCACTATGGATTATCATTTTGTCATGAAATTGATTTTAAATTCCTGACCTATGAAGACATTAATGTAATGTCTTGCTCACAATAAGCATTTAAATGTTTATTAAGATGACTTGAAAACATGAAAATCCTTGTTAGTACGTTTGTGAAACTATGGGCAAGTAACTTAATCCCTCTGGTTCTCAATTTCTTCATCCATAAAATGGAAATATTGATACAGTCATTTCTTTTATATATGTTCCTAAAAATTACCACCATGCAAAATTGCTCAATATAAATAACAGGGATTATGGGAGAAATGGGATTGAGGGATAACTCTCAAAAACTTCAGTAACACATAACAAAATATGGTAACCTAATAAAAACAGTAGCATAATATAAATTTAACGTCAAATGATTTAATTTAACAGGCTCTTTGGCCTGTGCCCCACTTCCCACCAGTCAGAGGCTGGCAAATTTCTTGACTATGTATGAGAGGATAGCCTTGGTGAGGCCACAGCTCTGGAAATAGCGTCAGGGTGAAGCCATGGGTTAAGGTGGGAGAGTAGTGTGTGGGTGAGGAACAACCCTCCTCTGCCTGCAGCAGCAAACTCATCAGAAGGTATACAATAAATATAGCTACTTACCTTGACAGAGACCTGACGTTTGTCTGTGAAAGTAGGCTCAGAAAGGTTGCAGCTTGTGAATTATTGTGAATTGCTCTAGTTTTCTGACATCAATCATGTTGGAACAAATTGAAGTTTTCAAAACAAGTGTTGTGGCAGAACGGAGTGTACCTTTATTATCTATATCAAAATGTTATAAGGATTTAATGATCAGTTAATCAAAAATATTTATTGAGAGTCTGAGCCAAGATGGCAGAGTAGAGGGAGCCTTCCTGCTAAACTTTCCCAACATTCTCCTCCAAACAACCTTAAAATAATGTATCAAATTGAATTCTGGAGTGGCATAGCCACCCAAAGGTCAGAATGAGATGTTTTCCTAGCCCAAGACAATGTAGGAGGTCAGAAAGTGAAGTCTGTAACACTGGGAGGTGGGCAGTGCAGTGACAACAGCAGGTGTGGAGCTCAGCTGCAGTGATGGCAGCAGCAGTTTCTGGAGCTCTTATTGGCCAGCGATAGAAAAAAAGGATTGAACAACTGGTCAGAAAGATATTATGGAGGACCCCTGCGTTGGCACTGGGACACTGTACCCATTCCCCAGTTCTGGGTCTTGGTTCCAGGGCAGAGAAGAGTGCTTGTGCAGAGGAGCGGGGCTCCTATGTAGGTAAAGATGATAGCCCAGACCAGGAGAGACACCCTAGATTATACCACCTCGGAAACACTGAAAACTTATAGACCCCCAGAACTGGCTGTGAAAACAGCAGGGTAAAAAAAGGCCAAAACTTGGGACAGTGACCCCTTTCTCCCAGGTGAGCAGAGTCCAGCTTTAGCATAAAGTTAAAAGTCAAGAAATAGGCTGAAAAAAATGAGCCAACAACAACAAAAAACAGAAGAAACTAACCATAAAATGCCACTATGGTGACAGGGAAGCTCAAGAGAAACTCAGAAGACAACAAAGTGAAAACATCTACATATAAAGCCTAAAAGAAAAAAAATGTAGCCCAACAAGAATTGCTGGAACTAACAAAAGACAAAAAGTTTTAAGAGAAAAAGTGATTTTGAAAATAAAATAGGAATGGTAAACAAAAAATTGGCAAAAGAAATGAGAGCAATGAAAGAAAATTATGAAAGAAAAACACTTATTGAGTACCTTCTGTGCTTATGGTATAGCGCAAGTACCATGGGGGTATAAAAGAAGTTTAAAGCATAGTTGGCCTCTGTTTTGAACTATCTTGGAAGAGATTACCCTCTTGGTGGTGGTATAAAATGAAATAAAATGTAACAATGAGGAAAGTTATAAAGTAAAGCATAAAATTAAGGCGAAATTTGTGTTTCACATGGCAATTGTTTGAGGAGTTGTGAGAAAGGAGACAGCAATGTGAATTTCTATAGTTTCTAATATTTAGTTAACATTAATTATTAATATTCAAATAACTGATTAATAATCAGTCAACAAGCACTTATTAAGCACCTATTATATGCCAAGCTTTGTGCTAGCTGCTGAGAATAGAAAGACAGAGATTAAACTATCCTTTGAAAGGGAAATTGCATTCTAAATTTTCTGGGAATCAGGGGGGATAGGGAAGAGAATGAAAAGCTGTACATATATAAATAATACACAAAATAAATGCAGGGTAATTTGGGGTCAACCACAGAATTTGGAAAGATCAGGAAAAGTTCCATATAGAAGGTTGAATATAATCTAAGTTTCAAAGAAAACAAGTTCTAAGAAGTCAAGGCAAAGGAATACATTCCAGGTATGGGAGGTGCCCAGTGCAAAGATAGGTAAGAGATGAAATGTCCTAGCACTAAGCTTTGGGGTATACTCACAATTAGGGGGTACGATTTTGATGTTGTACCATAAAGGAATCTGAAAAGGACAGTGGTAAAAGTAGGAAGATGACCAATAGAGAACAATATCATGAGTAGCTAGAGAGGAGAGGGTATCCAGGTGAAGCAGGTGGTCAACAGTGTAAAATGCTGCAGAAAGGTCAAGGAGAATGAGGATTTAGATAAGTGTCGTTAGTAATGATGTGGTAGTTTGAGAGAGAATTTTCAGTTGGATGATAAGCTCTCTCAGAAGCCAGATAGCAGAGGGTTTAGAAGAGAATGAAATGAGAGGAAGTGGAAGCGCTGAGTATAGATGACTTTTTCAGCGAGTTTAGTTGAGAAGAAGAGAGACATCATTTTGGGTGATAGCTATCAGGAATAGTGGGATCTGGTCAGTTTTTAAAATTTAATTTTTTTTCAATTAAAATCTTATGTTCTTTTCCTCCCACTTCTCTCCATTGGGGGAAAATCTTTTTAAAAACAAATATGCAGAAAACAAAAAACACAAAAACCTGGATGTACATAATTAAATAAATAAAGGCCAAAAAAAAAATGTTCCATTCTGCACCAGAATGTAACACTTTCCCATCAGGAGGTGGGTAGCATGCCTCATCATTGTTCCTCTGGAATTGTGGTTGGTCATTGCCTTGATTAGAATTCTTAAATCTTTCAGTTGTTTGTCTTTACACTGCTGTCATTAATGTATGAATTGTTCACCCAAGATTTGCTTGCTTTGTGCATCCTTTTCGTGGATGGGGAAGACATGGACATGACTGTATGCAGCAGAACAGGAAAAAGTTAATAGGGAGAAGTTTAATGATAGTGAGGGCAAATTGCTGGAGAAGACAGAAATGATTGAATCAAATGTACATGTAGAGTGACTGACCTTGGAAGAAGAAATACCATCTCTTCATCAGAGACGAAAGGAGGAGAAAGTAAGAGATGATTTCAAGAGGTTTTGAGTTGTAGATAAAGGGGAACAAAGGACCTAATGGTAATGGATTCGGCAAAGTATGGGACAAAGTCCTCAGCTCAGATGGTTGATATGGAAGAGCTGAGGAAAGATGGTAAGGTGTGGATTGTCCTCTTTGGTGAATAGGATAGAATTGGCCTCTATGTAATTGGTCTTTGTGGTGAGTAAGACAGAGAATCATGTAGGAAGGAATAAAAAGATTCCTTTGAAGTGGTAAAGGTCAGTTGAAATTATACCGTGTAAATCCATGTTCATCCCATTTGGTTCAGTTGTTGTGTTTTACTCCAGCTTCATTCAGCTGCACATGAGCAGGATCAGAGGAGGCAGATCATGAAAGTATCAAAGGCTGGGATTTGGCTAATCCTCTAAGATAAGTGTAAGAGGGTGGAGAGGAATACCATAAACTTATATTAGTAGATACAAAACTAAACTCTTTGAGAAAGGAGGGTAAGAGATTTGGGATCAGTAGGTGATTACCACCAGGACATGGGTGAGAATTGGAATAGAGTGAACCTCAAAGGAGAAGTTTCTAAGTGATTATATTCTGACTCCGTGTGTCAGGGGTTGTGAGTGAATGTGTAACAAATTCTAGAGGAGGTTGGCCTCTGATGCAGTATTATCTATATATCTATATATCTGTAAATGACAGAAGATGAAAGAGGGAAAAGACAACAACTGAAATGAAGGGAAAACTGTTAATAAAATAAGAAGAACTCTAGAAGGCACAATGGAAGGGACAGATTCAATTGGAGTAGATCATTGGAGGGATAAGGATGAGATGAATGTGGAATGAATGAAATGGGGGGGGCTTGGGGGGAGTGGTTTTTATTTATACAACCAGTGATTTAATATAATAGGATTTGTTTGGGAAGGAAGTAGTATGAGTTGCTGACCATATGGTGGCATGGAAGCCCAGTCTTCAAATCATTGTAAACTGACAACTGGTAAACTTATCTAAATGTCCATCTACCTTTCATGTTTCTAGCATATCTGAATCTTTTTATGAGATGAAGAATATGATATGTTCTTTCTTCATATTAATTCTGGTTCTGCATCTCTGAATTCTCATTTTATTAGAAGTTTATGAGAACTTGGCTGAGGTCTATTGGTGGATCTTAGATCACAATTTTTCTCTTTTGAGAAAAATAGATTTATTGTGATGTTTTGGAAGAATATACCACTTTTGATGTTTCAGTGTTATGGATGCTTAAGTTTGCATTCTACTAAGATACCTTTAACTACCTAACAATTCTATGTAGGGTCAATTATTGTGTATCTTCTGATGCTATAGCAAGTTGCTGAATGTCTTATAATTATAGTGCTACAATTTTGCATGATGAAAGTGCAAATGATTTCTTCTAAATGATTTCATCTAAAGAGATGGCCATTGATCTAAGGGAGATATCCTTCAAAAAGGTTTTCCCCAGCACCCATTTAGATTCTTGGTGTGAATGAATGAATAAATGAATTGAAAAGCATTGCAAATTTTTGCTGTGTGCTGGGTACCATGCTAAACACTAGAGATGCAAATATGAAAGCAATATAGTCCTTACTTTTAAGGAACTTGCCTCTTAATACAGTGAAACAACCCATATAAGGGAATGGTGCAAGGAAAGAAAGTTTTTTTCTGTCTGGAAAATCACAGAAATGATGAATGAAACAACAGGATTTTCAATTGACCTGATCTTTCCAGAAGCAATGGTAAGTGATTTGTTTACAGCTCCCAGAGCAATTGTTGAAAATCAGGGGAAGGATTGTGGTAGATTACAAGCTGGGGGGGATGAGGAATCATGGTCAAGTCTGGGGTTGGATAGATAAAACGGACTTTCATCTATCAAGACAATATGGTCCCAGGGTGTGAGTTCCAAACCTGAGTGGCTTAACTCCTCCAGACAGTATTAGATTGGAATCAGGAAAGAATAGGGTTTAAATCTTGTCTCTGATACTAACTGTATAATCTTTATTATGTCACTCAATCTTGTTGAGTTTCTTCATTTGTAAAGTAAACATAATAGTATTTGCACTATCTATCCTACTCAGTTGTGTTGAGGAAAGTAGTTTGTGAAATGCCTCTAAGAATTGGCTTCTGACCACATAATTCAATTGAAACAGCTGTCTCCAAGTTACCAATTGCCACATCTAACGGCTTTTCCTCAGATTTCATCTTTCTTGACTTTTCTGCAACATTTGACATTGTTCAACATCTTCTACATACCCTCTCCCTCGTGTGTGTGTGTGTGTGTGTGTGTGTATGTGTGTATGTGACATTGCTCCCCCTTGATTTTCCTCCTACCTATCTTAATGTTCTTTTTCAGTCTCCTTTACTGAATCTTCATCCAAATCATGCTCACTAACTCTAGGTATCCATGAAAGCCCAATCCCTGACCCTTTCCCCTTTTCTCTCTACTCTCTTTCCTAGAGACTTCATTGACTTTCATGTGTTAATTACTATCTCTATGCAGATGAGTCTCAGGTCTATGTGTACAGTTCCAATATCTCTCCTGAGCTCCAGCCCCACATTGTCAACTGCCTTTTAGACATTTCAAGTTAGATGTTTCATTAGCATCTGAAACTCAGTATGTTCAAAACAAAAATCATCTCCCTCTGCTTATCCTTCTCTTCCTCCAAACTTCTGTATGACTGCTGGGGAGACTATCATCCTCTCAGTCACTTAGGCTTGCAATCTCAGTCTCATCCTTGACTCCTCTTTCTTACTAACACAGATCAGTCGATAAATCTTGTCATTTCTACCTTCATGATATCTCTTGGAAATGCCCCTGTCTCTCTAATTACACAGCCTCTTTCTCTCAATTTTCCCAGCCCCATCCTTTTGCCTTCATTTCCTCTTGCTTGAACTATTGCAATAGCCTTTTTAAAGGGTCTTCCTCCTGTATGTCTCTACCTATTCCAATCTAGCCTCCATATAGCTGCCAAATGATTTTTCTAAAATAAAAATCTATTGATGCCACACTACCATGCCCCACCCTCCAACAAAGCAAGCTCAAATGGTTCCTTATTATCTTTGGGATCAAATATAAAGTCCTTTGTTGGGTATTTAGATCTCTTCTCAACATTAGTCCTTTCTGCCTTTCCAGATTTCTTATTCTTTTCTCCCTTTCTATGCATTCTGCAAACCCCCTTACTGACTGACACACATGTTGCTCCATATCCCAAATCAGTGAGTTTGCACTGGCAATCCCCTTGACCTGGAAGGATCTCTGTCCTCACCCCTACCTCTGAGAATCCCTGACTTCCTTTGAGACCGGACTCATGTGCCATGTGCTATAGAAGGCCTTTCCTATCTCCACACAAACCCCCAATCCCCAGTTGCTAGAGCCTTTCCTTTGTAGGTCATCTTTCATTCATCTTGTATTCATTGGTATCTATCTTGTAGGTTCCTATTCATTTAATTCTGACTCCCTCACTAGAATGTGAGCCTTTCATTGTATCTCTAACCCTCAGTGCAGTGCCTGGTATATAGCAAGTGCTTAGTGATTGCTTGTTGATAGATTGCTTTGGGTAAATAGTTTTTATTTTATTTTATTTTTTTAGGCAGTTGGGGTTAAGTGACTTGCCCAGGGTCACACAGCTAGGAAGTGTCCAGTGTTTGGTCTGAGACCGGATTTGAACTCAGGTCCTTCTGACTTCAGGGCCGGTGCTCTATCCACTGTGCTACCTAGCTGCCCCTGAAAATAGCTTTTCTAAACCTCATTAGCCCATGGAGATATCTCCCTCCTTTGAACTTATAAATTGAGTATTGCGTATTTTGGAAACTTAATAATATTCTCCTTTGTATTTTAAAATATATTATTATTTAACATTTTATATATACATGTATTATATCCTCAATGAGGCACTAAGATTAGTAATTATTTCTTTTATTTATTATATAATTGTTAATTAAGTCCTACATAGTGAGACATAGTGAGTTCTCATGAGGTATTTGTTTACTTGATGAATTAATAAAATATTTGATTAAAATGGAAAACCATTATTCCCATTCAATTGATATTATCCCTTACATAGTCAACTAATATATGAACAAAAATATTTCTATAAATTCAATGAATTTTTTCTTGAAATTTATTTTCCATAAAGCAGAAAACTATTTTTAAAATCCATTTAGAGTGATATAGTAGAAAATGTTAGAAAAATATTGTGAATATACTTAGGTCCAAGTCCTGGGTCTAACTTTATGGCCATGGACATAGAATCTCAGTTCCTTGAAAGGTCAGATAGGAGTGATGATACTTGAGCTACCAATCTCACGGGCTTATTGTTAGGAAAATACTTTAAAGAAAAACTTCTAAAAACTTACAATATCATTGTCCGCTCAGGAGACCTACTGTCCCTGGTTAACTACTGATTGAAATAAATTCATCTTGGCAAGACTCAATAAACAAAAATGGAATGTCATGAATATTGTAGGTGTCAGTGTCCCATAGGGGTTCCTTCTTTGTCAGATCAGCGTTTTTTAAAAATACACAAATGATCTATCGTTTCATATGCATGGGGAGCTCCCTCCACACAACCTTACTCAAATATGACTTAACAGATGAATTCCAGAAAGTAGCCCAAGGCACACAGATGCTATGACTTGTCTGGGATTTAAAAAAAAAAATCAAAATAATTTATTAAGCTCTGAAGATATAAAGGCAACAATCCCTGAGTCCAAGGAGTTTACACTGTATAGTAGGTATGTAATGTGTACACAGATAAGTAAATACAAAATTAAAAATTATTTGTTAGAGTGTGGAGGCAGTAATGACTGGGAGAATCAGGAAAGGCCTCTTGTAGGATATGGCATCTGAGCTGAATTTTGAAGGGAGCCAAGGGTCCCAAGAGGCAGAAGTAAAGAGGGAGAGAATTCCACACATGGGGAACAAACCTGTACAAAGGCATGGAGGAAAGAGATTGATCATTGTGTACAAAGAACATCAAAGACACCTGTCTGCAGGAACATGAGGTTTTTGAGGGTATTGAAAGGGTGGAGCATTATTGTAAAGGACTAGTGTTAAAGGTAAGATTTGAATCCAGGTTTTCTTGGCTCAGAAATCTGTCTGCTATGTTACAATACTCACCTGCCCCTAACTTTCCTAAAGTGCTGATCTGACCAAAGTCCCCCTCTCTCTCCTCTACCCCCTACTCATTAAACTCTTGTGGCTCCATATCATCTCCATATCACCTCCAGGATCAAATATAACTGCTCTATTTAGTATTCAAAGCTCTCCATAACCCCCATGTGGCTCCTCAAGGCATAGATCCACCTCACGTTTTCTCTTCTTTCCTCTCTTCCTCCGAATTTATCTGAAACTACCATCTTCATTTCTTATAACACAATTTTATTCTGTTAAATTTATACGTCATAATTTGATCAGCTGCTCTCCAATTTTTTTGCTACTACAAAAAGAGCATATACTTGTGTATGTATGTGTATGTATATGTTTAGAGATATATGTATGTATGAGACATATTTTATCATGTATATTTTATCATCTTTCTTTATTTCTTTGGGATATAAGCCTAGTAGTAGTATCACTGGGTTAAAGGTATACTGAGTTTATTAACTTTTGGAGCAATTCCAAATTGCTTTCCAGAATTATAGCTCTATCAACAGTGTATTAAGGTGTCTATTTTCCCACATCCCTACCAACATTTATCATTTTTTTACCTTTGCAGTCAGATGAATTTGATTTTGAAACTTGAGTCGACAAGCAGTTAATAAGTGCCTTTTTTTGTTGTAGAATCATTTCAGTCATGTCCAACTCTTCCTGACCCTGTTTGGGGTTTTCTTGGCAAAGATACTGGAGTGGTTTGCCATTTCCTTCTCTGGTTCATTTTACACATGAGGAAACTGAGGCAAACAGGGTTAAGGGATTTGACCATGGCCACATAGCTACTAAGTGTTTGAGGCCAACTTTGAACTCAAGTCCTCCAAACTCAAGGGCTAGCCTTCTATCCACTATGCCACTTAGCTGCTATTACGTGCCTACTATGTTCCTTACACTGTGCTAAGTGCTGGGGATACAAAGAGAAGCAAAAGCCAGTCCTTGATATCAAGGAGCTTACATTCTAACAGAGGTGACAACGTGCTAACTAATAACTATATACAAACAAGATATATGCAGGATAAATTAGAAATAATCTCAGAGGGAAGGCATTAACATTAAGGGGCACTGGGAAAGACTTCTTGCAGAATGTTGGATTTTAGCTCAATGTCACTTTAATTTGGGTTTTTATTAATTATTAGTGATTTGGAGCATTTATTTCTTTAGTATTTTATTTTTCCCCAATTACATCTAAAAACAATTTTTAACATTTGTTTTTAAAATTTTGAGTTCCAAATTCTCTCTCTTCCCTCCCCACCCCCTTATTGAGAAGACAAGCAATTCGATGTAGATTATACAAGTGTAGTCATGCAAAACATCTTTCCATATTAGTCATGTTGTGAAAGAAAACAGACAAAAAAAACTTAAGAAAAATAAAGTAAAAAAAAAGTATGCTTCGATCTGTATTCAGACACCACCAGTTCTTTCTCTGGGGATGGATAGCATTTTTCATCTAAGTCCTTCAGAATTGTCTTGGATCATTGTATTGCTGAGAATAGCTAAGTCGTTTATGGCCAATTACCTTACAATATTGCAGTTACTTTATACATAGTACATGTCACTTTGCATAAGCTCGTGGAAGTATTTCCAGGTTTTTCTGAGAGCATCCTGCTCATCATTTCTTATAGCACAATAGTATTTCATCACAATCACATACCACAATTTGTTCAGCCCCCAAACAAAAACTTCTAGGAACATTTTAGCCATCCAGAGCTTCCAGGTCTAAGAAAACATACTGCAAGCAACCAGAAAGCAATAATAATTCTACTAATGAGTCACAGTCAGGATTACACACAATTTAGCAGCCACCACTACCAAGGAGCAGAAGCTTGGAATGACATATACCAGTAGGCAAAGGATAGGCTCTTATATACAAGAATAACTTATCTGATAAAACTGAATATATTGCCAAAAGGGAAAAATGAACATTTAATGGAATAGATTTCCAAACATCCTTGATGGAAAAGACTAGAGCTGTATATAAACTTCGAAGTTTAAACACAGTAGTTAAGAGAAACATAAAAAAGTATGCATGAACAATGATAAAGGATATGCCATTACATACACATGAGGATAAAGTACTTACATTCTAATAGGAATAGATAATACACATTTCTCCACTGAGCCCTGTCATCCTCAGGGGTCAGAGAGGGAGGCTAATTAGACTCAAGCCCGGGGAATGGTTATATCTTCATGACCTTAAGAGAATGGAAAGAAAGGAGAAGAGAAATACACTAGAGTGGGGAAGAGTAGATTAGAGAAAATTATCCCACATAATTAGGGTGTGTAAGTTGACAGCCATACAAACAAGTAAGAGGTGGTAGTTGGGGATGCGATTGACACTTGATCCTTACTCTTATTTGAACTGGTCAAAGAAAGGAAGAATACAGCATGGAAATGGGAGAATGGAGAAGATGGAATTGGTGGTAGAGTAGCTTGAAGGAGGTATTTGCTTTAAAAACAGAAACTCCAAGGATGTGCAAAAATATTTACAGCTCTTTTTGAGGTGGCAAAGAACATGAATCAGAAGAGGTGACTATAAATTGAAAAATGACTGAATATGTTATGGTATATAAGTGCGATGGAACACTATTGTGCTATAAGAAATGATAGAAATGGTTTAAGATTAACCTGGAAAAACTTCTAGAACTAGGAGAACAATCAATAGACTGACAGGAATATTGTAAAGACAAACAACTTTAAAAGAATTGGGAACGCTGATCAATCTATTACCACCCATGATTCCAGAGGCCTAATGATGAAAAACACTACCTTGTTCCAGATATACAGGTAAAGAATTCAGAATACAGAAATATGAATGTCTACATGTTTATATATCACATTGTAGTTTTAATTACATAATATTAAAATTACAACATAGTAATTATTAAATTATATAATTTTGTTTGTATAGCAAGGTCCTACATGTTTTGAAGGCTATCTCCCGCATGTAGCATTGAATGTTATTGTGTGGCTTATAGGAAGGTAGAATAGACATCTCTAGCGTCTTTCCCTCCCTACCCTTCTCTCCAAAAGAGACTGTAACTCTTGCCAGGAGAGGAAGCAGATGTGGATATAATCATATGATTATTTTTGGCCTTGTTATTAATATGGTTAGTTATATTCATAGTTTTCTGAATATTGAACCAGTCATACGTTGCTATTATAAATCCAACTTGGTCATAGGATATAATCTTTGTGATTTGCTGCTGTCATCTCTTTGCTAATATAATATTTTAAATGTCTATGTCATTGATTATTAGGAATATGAGCCTATAGTTTTTTTCTCTGTTTTAACTCTTTCTAGTTTAGGTATCAAGATCATGTTTTTATCATAAAAAGGACTTGATAGAGTGTCTTTTCCTATTTCTGTAAACAAAATTTTGTATTTTTGTATAATTTTGAAATTAATTTTTCTTTAAATGTTTGATGGAATTCACTTAAAAGTCTGCCTGGTGCCAGTTATTTTTTTTTTTACCTTGGGAGTTCACATTTAGTTTGTTCAATTTTTTTTTTGTGAGATTGGGTTGTTTAAATTCTCTAGGATTTATTCTGTTAATTTAAATATTTTATATTTTTACAAATATTCATCCATTTCATTTGTTAATTTTATTCGCAAATAGTAACTATGTTCTTTATTGCTTCTTCATTTGTTGTGATTTTTCCTGATACATTTTTGATGTTTAGTAATTTGTTTTCCTCTTCCCTTTTAAAATGTCAAATTAGATAATGGGTTATGTATTTTGTTGTTTTTTTTTCAAATAATTCCTTAGTTTAAATTCAATGCATTTTCTTAATTTTCAATTTTATTAGGCTGTGCTTTGATTTTTCAGAAATTTCTATTATTGAGACTTTCTAATTTCTTGATTTCATAGGTATTTTTTTTAATTTGCATGTCCAATTAGTTTATTTGTTCTTTCTCAATTTTGTTGATGGAAACTTTATTCAGATCCCAATAGGGAAGGGCTAATAGGAGAAGAGGGGACAGAATTTTGGTAGGCACCCACAGTTAGTGAGCATGAACTGGGTGAAGATCTAGCAAAGGAGACCAAGAAGTAATGGTCAAACAAATACCAAAAGAACCAGTTACAAGAGAAGAAAGTATCAAAGAGAAGAGGGTGATTGACAAGTTGAAAGGCTACAGAGAAGTCAAGAAAGATCACAATTGAAGAAAGGCCTTTAGATTTACTAAGTTAGAGGTCATCGGTAACATTGGAGAGAGCTGTTTCAGTTCAATTGATGAAGTCAGAAGCCAGACTTCAGAAAGTTAAGTAAAGGGGGAGAGGAGGAAGAAAGAAGGGAGAGGAGGAAGAGGAGACAGAGAGGGGAAAGAGAGAAACCCTTTGCTTCTGTTTTCCTGTTCGTCTGACCTGCTTTCGTGTTCACATTTCTTGGATAAGGTAGTTACTGACTCTGTTCTAGTGAATACCATCCAGCCTTACCACGTCATGCCACTTCATCCTAAAGTTCTCCAGGCCTTGCCATTTGGCTTGCTTCTGTATCCATCCTCCAGACTCTAGAACTATTATCAGATCTATTGATGCATTGATGCACCTAAGGACTCATGGACCTTGTCAAATGGCCAGTTAATATACCCTTTGGACTTTCCAGTCTTCCCTGTGTCCTTAACTGAACTTTCTTTTATTTGTTGTCTCCTACATTATACTGTGATCTTCTTGAGAGTAACGGTCATCTCACTTTTGTTGTATGCAGGGTTTTGACAGTGTTTAGCACATATAAAATCCTTAACAAGTGATTTTTTAATATGAATTCAGATTTACATGAGAATACTTGTTCCTCAGTTGAAAATATACCAGCTCTGCTATCCTCAAATATCATTAATTTTTAAAGCTTCTTTCTGAATCATTATAGTGAAGCATCCTAATTAATTTCAGGCTTTGATTATCATGAGGGTTTTCCCCCTTTATATGCCCATGCATATGAGCGTGTGTGTGTGTGTGTGTGTGTGTGTGTATGGGGGGGGGGGGGAGAGAGAGAGAGAGAGAGAGAGAGAGAGAGAGAGAGATTGAGATTGTAAGCAATAGGTGATAGGCCCAGGTTACTTTCTGTTTAGTATCATACTGAATCTCTTCACGTGAAGAATCCCCTTAGACTTCAAAGGAATAAGCATATGGAAAAGATACACAGGAAAATAATTTTAAAAAATATAACTCTCATCTTAGTTTAGAGAATCAGGTAGAAAAATAGCTCTGAGAATTAAAAAAAAATTTTTTAGCAATAAATGAAATGAGTTACTACTTGTTGAGTTTAGCACAGGATAGAAATAATCATAGCATGGCAAATTGAGGCAAATATTCATTTTCAAAATATAAAGCAGTCCTTCAAGGATATATATTGATAGCTACAGCAGAACTGTATGCATGTAACTACTATGAAAAAGTTGGATCAGACACAAGCCAAGTGTCAGGCTCAAAGACTTTTAAAAGTTTGGGGCTCTGATGTTCTAATGCTGTGCAAAGAGTAGGTCTCTCACAATCAGTGAGTATTGTTGAAGAGAGATGCAACTGCTGTTATGGAAGTATAATAGCAGTTATGGAAGTTTTAGAACCTTGCTGGCCCAAAGACAGAATCCTAGGGTATGAATGGGAAGAGCATTTGTAGGAGTGGAGAATTTGGAGGGGTGACGTTTGAGTGAATAAAAAAGCATATATTAAACTGAAGCACTGGGGATGAAAAACAAACAAACAAACAAACAAAAAAAAAAAAACCCAAAACAAGAAGGTTCCCCCTCTCAGGGAACTTGCATTCTAATGGGAAAGGTTCAGTTCTGCAGCAGATACAAAAATCCTTTGGCCCTTGTCTATTTATGACATTGCATGATGTGACAGTGTCAGAGATCTTGGTGGTGGGAACCTTCTTTTCTGGGACAAGTAGCAGTGACTGCTGGACTATGGCAGAAGGATTGAGGTGGAAGTGGGATAAGTGGTTTGGGTGGGGCTGCTATTATCACAAGGCTCTAAGGTTTCCCGCTCAGTGGAAGGGCGTCAGTTAGTCAGAGGTTACTACTTCTCTGCAATGGTTGCTCCTTAGACAAAAGCTGATGGACCAGCTTGGAAGAAGGACCAGTGGCTTTGTGAACACTGATCTTTGCAGTGCTCTGAAGCAAGGACCTTGGGCTGTGTCCACTTAGATTTTAGGGGAAATGGTGGCAGTAAAGTGGTAGAGGCAGTTTGGCCTGCCAAGAACAGCCTGCTTCCTCTCTCCCTTTTAAGGGGACTTACTTCTTGGTAAAAATTTTACTTAGTCCCTGGGATTTAAACCTGCCATTGCCAATAAACAGTGGCTGCCATTTGGAGATTTACGTAAAAGTAATTTCACTATCAGCACTAATGTAAAAGGTAAATCGATATATTTGCCTAAATATTAGTACCTTATATTTTCACTCAGATTTTCTGCCATGCTGGCAATATGTTTTCAGTTAATCAAGACAGTGCCTTATTTAAAATTTTTACTGTTTCTTTCACCTAATAATTTCTTCAGTGGTTGTCCAACAGTTTTCTGTCTTGCATTCTGCATTAGAAATTTTTTGCTCTTGTGTTATATTAGTTTTCTAGAATATGTTTGCTATTCAATAGAAAATGTTTTAAGCAATTTCTCATGTTCCTAATGTATAACACTGAGGACTAATGCTGTGTGGTATATTTGGAATGTTAAAATGATGAAAGAAGTAGAATAATAACAATTCACATTTGTATCACATTTTAAGACCTAGAAAAAAGCTTGTTATAAGATTGTTGGTTATAGGAGAATCTACTTGGTAGGTTATACAAATATTATTATCTTCATTTTACTGATGAGGAAATTTATACTCACAGAGGTTGTGACTTGCCAGCAGTCACAGAGTCCGTAAATGTTTCACCTCAAACATAACCCCAGGCTTCTTGGAGACTCTGAGTTCTGGGATCTTTTCCTGACATCGTTCCACCTTTCTTAGTCATGACTTGATTGTGTTGTTGTTTCAGTTGCTTCACTCATGTCTGGCTCCTCGTGACCCCATTTGGGATTTTCTTGGCAGAGACACTAGAGTGCTTTGCCATTTCCTTCTCCAGCTCATTTTACAGATGGGGAAAATAAGGCAAACAGGGTTAACTGACTTGCTCAGGGTAAAACAGCTAATAACTGTCTGAGGCCAGATTTGAACTCAGGAGCATGAGTCTTCCTGACTCCAGGCCTAGAGCTCTATCCTTTCTGATTTGAGTTGAGCTAGAGAGTGGCTGTTGGTCCCTTCCAATTCTAAAATCCTTGATTCTGTGGTTCTGTGAAGTATGCGACCACGAAAGCATCATTCAACTTTTGATGCTTATTTCTTATTTTGATTACTCTGTTTATTGCCATTTTTTCTCATTTATCTAGCTATTGCTTAGATTGTATACTTATGTGTACAGCTTCTTTACCTTATTTAAATTAGAATAATGTTTTATTTTTGATGATTCAATTGGTGTTAGAAAAGACAATAGAAGCGGCCTCTCCCCCATAATACTATTGTCTTCCTCTATTGATTTTCTCATTTCTTTTCTATATGTCTTGTTTCTACATAGTTCTTTGCATGTTTGTATATAATTTCCCTTATTAGACCATGACCTCCAAGAGAGTAGAATTTTTTTTTTTTTGCATTTCTCTATGTTCTTGGTGCTGAGTACAGTGGCTGGTGCATAGTAGAAATTTAATATATGCTTCTCAACTTGACTTATTTGAAGATATTATAAACTCCATTGGTAAGCTGAGGAGTGGATGGAGCAGTGTTCCGTTTGACTTCATGTGAGAAGAAACCGCTAAGATTTCCCCAATTCCCATACACTAACAAACCTCCTTATAAGCCTCTTTGACAAATTTTATTGGTGAAGAAAACTAGATGGACTTGCTGTACCAATACTTAATAATGATCCTTTCTTTCAAGACAAAGTTTACAAATAAGGAAATATCCATTTGGTCTTGTAGGCCTTTCACTCTCTCTCTCTTCATGTTTGGTAATTTCATGTTCAGTGTTCCCGAGTTCTGCTTACTTAAGCACTCTAGGCCAGATGTGGTATGTAGAGCCTAAGAAATCTAAAAGCATTCAGCGACTTCACTCTCTTCACTCCTACACCCACCCCCCAACTCCTGCAATCTTATACTATCTAACCCAAGTCTTATCTGTTGTATAGCTGAGAAAGAGAGGGGCTGGGTTTCATTGTTATAATTTCAGGTTTGAAAGCAGAGTTGATGTTTTTGTTGATGTCTTCATTTTAGAGCCAATCTTATTTCTTTTTGCCTAGGCATATTCTTCCATGAATCTCTTATTCCTGTTAATTATTATGACTCTTCACTTAGCAGAACTACTTACCTGAACAGAGCCAAAGCTTCCTAAGGGGCAGGAGCTGATGGTTACTTACAGATTATAATCTGAGAGTCACTAGGATGGGCCAGTTTATCAACAAGTATTTATTAAGCACTTTATTCTGGGCCTTTGATAACCCTTGGGGATTAAAAAAAAAGGTCAAAAAACAACTCCTGCCTTCAAGGAACATCCATTCTAATGGGAAGACATCATGTAAAGAAAAATAGGGGTGTGTGTGTGTGTGTGTGTGTGTGTGTGTGTGTGTGTGTGTGTGCATGCCAGAAGGTAACCTTCCAGCAGAAGGCTATAGCAGGCGGAGGGCACAGGGTGAAGATTAGTCAAGGTGACCTGTAGAAGGTGCCATTGGAGTGGAATCTTGAATGAAGCCAGTTATTCTAAGAGACAAAGATGAGGAGGGAGAATATTCCAGACATGGAGACCATGGAGATGGGAGATAGAATGTCTTGGATGAGGATCAGCAAGTAGGTCAGTATAGCTAGATCAAGGAATGCACAGAAGGGAGTCAAGTCTAAAAGTTTGGAAAGGTAGGAAGGTGCCCGGGTTGTGAAGAGCTTTAAAATGACATAGGACTTGGTATTTTATCCTACAGCCATAGGGAGCCATGGAAGTTTATTGAGTGTTTATAGGCCGGGGTGGGGGGATGCTATGGGAGCGGGGGGGGGGGGGGGAGGAAGGATAGTGACTTGGTCAGAACAATACTTCAGGAAAATCACTCTGACAGTTGTGTACCAGAAGTGGGAAGAGATGAGGCAAAGGGCCTAATTAGAAGGCTAGTACAATATTTCACTCCATAGGTAATAAATACCTGAACCAAGTGATGCCAGTATAAGTGAGGAGAAAGGGACATCTGGGTGTGACAGACACTGTGAAGGTTGAAGTGATAGATGTGCCTGATAAAATCTTTTTATTGCCAATTCATTCATTTGGGTTTATAAGCAACTCTCTCAAATATGTTTAAATAAAACATAAATATCATTAGAAGGTGGGTAACAAGATTGTTTGCACCTTCATATCAGGTTAATCAGCCTCTTGGAATCCTTGCCTACCTTCAAAGCTCAGCAAAAGTTTCCTCCTACAAGACACCCTTCCCTAGCTGCTAGTACCTCTCCTCCAAATTACCACATTTATGTACATATACCATTATACATATACTACTATTATATACATGTTATATATATACTATTATATATATATATATATATACACACACATACACATAAAGCCATGTTGGAAGGGGAGTCAAAGGTTATATAGACCCTTGTTTTATAGATAATCCCTTCATCTTAAAGGTAAGGAGACAACTCCATAAATATTGAACGATAAGCCTAAAGTAAAGCAGGCAGTTGAATATGGAGGTTTTCTGACCCCACGTTACCATCCCGCCTCTTGTTCCTCCCAATAGACTATCACAGCCTTGAAGGCTGGGAGCTTTCACTTTTGTCTTTGTGTCCCCCATGCCCAGCACAGATGCTAGCACATAGCAAGTACTTAATACGTGTTTACTGATTAGTGGATAATGATTGAGATATTTACCTGAAAGAAAGTTTTGCTAAGGTGAAGAGCAGGAGGTAGGGATGATTTTGGAGAATGTGATAGTATCTAGAGGCATCACACCTACAGGGAAGCTCAAGGAAGGATCTGGGCATCTCTTTTCAAAATGGCAGAAAGAGAGCCTTGGGAAGTGATAGAGGATGGCAATAAGGAAGGTCCAAGAGCACTTTGGAAAGATTTTGCCTACTACTCAATTTTGCCAAAGGAAAAATAAAATAGAAATATGTTATGAATTTGGATCCTTAGGCCTTGCAATTTTTCATTGGTCCTCTTTGATTCAGCATCTTAAAGTATCTGTGTGTTTTTAAACTTTTATAATTCAGATTATAGATATGATATGCAAAAATTATAAAAGCATTAAAATGAAAACTTGTTAAAGCTTAGCACAACTACATTATACTATTGCACTCATATTTTTAATATACTGTACTGTGACAAGATAATGGCTAATGTGGGAATAAAGATAATTGAGTTCTCTAGCTGGCAAAGTTGATTTGCATATTAACTGTTAGGAGGAAAAAACCCGTTAAATTTGCTTTTAACTGTCATTTAAAGATTATTTCTTTCATATTTATAACCCAAGTAATTAATATTTAAAAAATTCAACTATAAAGTGACTTTTTGTAGGTGCTTTTGATATTTGCTTACATACCCATCTAAAAGCCAAGGGAAAATATGGATATGATCATAGGAAGTAACAAAGAAAAAAAGAAGAAAGTTTAGTCAGTGATGTAAAATGTTGTCCTTATTAAGCCTATCAAAGCTTATAATTGGTAGCAAACCAATGGATTGTAGTTTCATTTTGATTCAGCCTGTGGTGGAGGTGCTGATGGGCAACAAAGCAGGCAGGAAATAATTGAAGGAACAGAAGTTTGGACAAGGATAATAAGGACCTGGATAGTTAAAAGACTCTCTATCAAATCTTTAATAAAAATACATTTTAACTGCACTAGTAAACAACAGAAATAACAGTAGCCTACCAGGGCTTCTTCAACTTTTTCCACTTGTGACCCCTTCAGCACTTCTTAAACTGTGGGTCACAACTCCCCACTCTACACCATAATGGATAACTTTTTATCTGCTCCAGTCCATCATGTTTAGTTATCTTTTATTCTCAACACAAACTGTTGATTATATTCATTGTGGTCATCTGGACTTTTAAAAGAGAAATTATCTTGATAACTTCATAGAATTTTGAGAAGAGCATACTGATTTTAAAGCATTTGTTTGTATCTCATTATACTGTATGTTTATATGATATTTTAAAAAATTGAATGCATTATGTTGCCATTTAATGTTAAGCTAAACCTGTCTGTTGATTCTCACTTTTTGTAGGTTATTCGGAAGGGATGGCTAACAATCAACAACATTGGCATCATGAAGGGAGGATCCAAGGAATATTGGTTTGTCCTTACTGCAGAAAGTTTGTCCTGGTATAAAGATGATGAGGTAAGGAAAATGGTTTCAGTTTGTCTCTTAATAATAACTTGTACTCAATTCTCATCATTGCTGTGAGCACATTCTAGAAACCATTGGTTCTCTTGCAGGCAAATTTATGCTTTAGTTTGCATTTTGTGGGAGAAAAATGTTCCTTTCACAACTTTTCATCATTGAAATATGTCTTGAATTTCTCTTGCTGTTAGCTTACGTTGAGGCAGTATATTTTTTGTTTGTTTACTTACATGTAGTGAGCAAGTAATAGTTGGGAAATCTGGGAAATTAATATTCATTAAAACTACTATCAGCTAAAAAGATGACAGATCAGAATGAGAAAGCATAAGATGGCTTCAGAATAAAATAGCAACTGCCACAGAGATTTTTGAAAAATATTTTGATGCTAGTGCTTAGGCATATGCCTTATATATGGTAGGTTTTTTAAAAGCCTATGCCCAAATAGGCTTCAAGGGTTTTTTTTGACAATACTAGGTAGATAATTTTGTAGAAATGATTTTGGAAATCTAATGCCATTTCCAATAAGGTGATGGTGATAATTTGGCATTTCTGGTACATAAGCCTGACATGGAGACATGATGAAAGTGAGAACTGGGCTCTTCAGTTAGGCATATATTTTTTTGCAGCTCTTTCTGTCCAAGGCAGAGAAGCTAATAATAAATTCTTGATTTGAATTAATAATAACTGAATCTTTTGAAAGGAAGAGGAGGGACGAGGGGAGCTGTAACTCTGGACCTGATTCTAAGGAACACACAGAGGAATTTATTTTTGGAATAGTCATTATGTAGATGTTGGGGGAGGGGGAGTTATTAATTCAACTTATAATTTGTGACTGAGGATGGAAAATCTGAGCATTGCATGAAACCTTAGATTATGGGGAAGCAGATTTCAAAGGGTTGAGAGAAAGTTTAGTTAGAATTTCATAGTCTAAAATTCTGCCAAGGAAACCTGCCAATTAGGGGACAAGTAACACCCAAAACTGATATTCTGCAGGTTCAGTATAGGAGAAAAGGGTGAGCTGTTGACAGGGTCAGGTATAGATACAGAGGTAACTCATCAAACTGAGATTTTTTTAAAGACATGTATAGGAGATGGAAACAAGGGGAGGTAATAGAAGAGAAATACTTAAGTGTAGCACCATCCTGTGGGAATAGTGTCAAGAGAAGTAAAACTTAGGATGAACATAGACTGTCAATAAATACTAAGAACAATAAAAGCTTAGTGTGTTTTTTCTCTATATTGGGGAAAAAAAGGGATGAACAACAAAAGGGTGCTTAAGGTAGATGGGATGATGATAATGCGTGACAAAGCAAAAAACCAAAATATCTCAACTCTTATTTTGTATCTATTTTCTCTGCCAAGGAGAAAAATCTTGGGACTAGAAAGAATAGAACAAAAATTTGTAGTAGGTAGTTGAAATCTGAGATATGTAAAGGAGATGATAAAAGCATGTTGATGTCTTTGGTGAATACAAACTATAATTTATCCAGTCAAACTATATTTCGTGGTAATAAAAGACTTGAGCAATGATATGAGTCAGTGACTTGTGAAGGATTGTGGCAAATAGGAGAGGTATCCTAGGGCCAAAGAAAAGCAAATATCACCCTATTTCTTAAAGGAATAAAAAGGAAGAAATTAGTTTGCACATTAGAGGACAATGAGTTTGGCTTAAATTCTGGACACAATTCTAGCATATATTTTAAAAAGTGTTATATTTATTCTGAATTTGCCCAAAACAAAAAAGAAAAAAGAATGAACATTTCTATATACAAAGTAGAATAGCAAAAGAGGATTATGTATAAAACTGTGTTTTTAAAGTATATAATAAATTAAAAATATTATTTTTACAGCTGTCCTGCTTGTTTCCACCCAAACTTCACTTAGTTCTTTTCTTTGCATTAAAAACATGCTGAAATGACCCTCTTTCCTTTCTTTTTTTTTTGATCCTATCTGTAGCTCTTCTCTATTCCCTGAATTTCATTCCCTCCTCAAATACTTGAAGAAAAACACAATCCTTATAATAAATAAGCATAGTCAAGCAAAACAAATCCATACATTTAGCATGTCCAAAAATACATCTCTTTCTGTACCTTGAATTCTTCATCTCTTTCACCAGTCCTCTGCAGTTGTGGTTGGTCATCAAATTGATGAGAGTTCTTATCTTTCAAAGTTGTTTTTCTTCAAAATTTTGCTGTTACTGTATGAATTGTTCTTCTGGTTTTATTCACTTCACTCTGAATGAGTTCATGGAAATATTTCCACATTTCTTTGAAACCATTCCTTTGGTTGTTTCTTATGACATAATAATATTCCATTATAGTCACATATTATAATTTGTTCAATGATTACACGATTGACAGAACCTCCTTTGTTTCCATTTCTTTACTACAACCGCACCTATGAATATTAGTATGGATTCTTTCCTTCTTTGTTTGATATCTTGGGGGCATCGTCATGAGAATAGTATCACTGGGCCAAAAGGTATTCAATAATCTAATTCCAAATTGCTATCTGGAGTGCCAGAACAATTCACAGATCCGCCAAGAAGTCTCCAGGGTCTGATGCACATCATTAAAGGGACAGTTTGTGAATGGTCTTAAAGGGAAGCAGTAATGACCAAGAGCCAGAATATATTAATCAAGAACAGGTCATGCCAAAACAACCTCATTTCTTTCTTTTTTATGGAGTTGCTAGACTAGTAAATACAGGGAAATCTGTGAACCTAGTTTACCAAGACTTCAGTAAACTGTTTGAAAAAGTCACTCATGCTATCCTTGTGTTCAAGAAAAAGGGAAAGTCAGTAAGTATTTGTGAAGGACCTACTATGTGCCAGGCACTGTCCTAAGTGCTGGGAATAGATATATAGACTGAATCAAATATTATTAGATTAATTCAGAACAAGTTGAATGATCAAAAGAAAAGCATTAATGGCTAAGTCATCTTGGAGAGAGGTATTCTGTGGAATGCTTGTGGGATCTGCCCCTGTTGTTGTGCTTAACATTTTCAGCAAAGATTTGGATGAAGGTACAAATAACATGCTTATGAAATGTGCCAAAAATCTAAACTTGGAAGGCATAGCTCAAATAATTGAATAATAGAATAAGTATGAAGAAGATCCCAACAGCCTAGAATATTGGACACAATCTAAGAGTGACCTTAATAGAAATAAATGTAATGTCTCATGTAGGTTAAAAACTTAACTTTGCAAATACAAAATAGGAGAGGCATGGTGCTTAGATAGTGAACTATGTGAGAAAGATTTGATGGATATCGGTGGACCGAAAGCTGAATAGAAGTCAAGTGTGGTATGTCTGCCAAAAAAGCTAATGAAATCTCTGGCTTCATTAACTTTTTTACTTGCTATAGGCGTGATTGTCCTCATTTTTTTAAGTTTTTAAATTTATTTTAAACTTGGTGCTAAATTTATTTTAAACTTAAATACAATATAAGAAAAGAAAAAAAATCACCACATACACAGCAGAACATGAGAGGATACAATTGAATGCAATAAATTTCCATTTCAAGAAAACTTACATAATAACCACCACACATTGTTTTCAAAGCTGTCCAGCTTTTCTTTGCTTCCTTGTAAGGTTTCTTTTGTTCTCTGCTGTGAACTTTTTATTTTATTTTATTTTTCTCCCTCAAGAAGGCTACCATTAAGCATGGATTTTATATATACACACATATGTACATACACACATACATATACGGTTATCTATAAACATACACATATATACTCATATACATATATGTAAGACAGTACTTTCCACTTGTTATCTGTTTCTCTGAAGGTGAATAACATCTTCCTTCATATGTCCAAGCCTTTCCATGTTTTTCTAAATCCACCAGCTAATCATTTCCTATACCACAGCAATATTCCAACCCAATCACATTCTGTCTGAGAGAATGTCTATGAAAGTTTCCCCCCACTTTTCTGCATTTCTTCTATTCTTGGCTGCATAGGTTTTATTTATACAAGAAAATTTTAATTTAAAATAATCAAAATCATCTATTTTATACTTCAACAATGTTCTTATAATATGGTTTAAGGTCTGATACCACTAAATCTGGTTCCTTTACATCTTTTTCCCCTGGTTTCCTTGAAGTTCCTGACTCTCTGCTCTTCCAAATGAACTCTGTTATTATTTTTTCTAACTCAGTAAGGTAATTTTTTTAGTAATTTAACTGAGATAGCAGTAATCTCTGACTTCATTATGCAAAGCATAGTGGCTAGGAATTGGGAGGTGATAGGACCAGCGTACTGTCTCCTAGTCAGAACACATCTGAGGCGTGATATTTGCTTGGGGGTGTCATACTCTACATGGCACATTGATAAGCTAGAGAGCAGATATAGGAAAAGTACTAGGCCTCCAGAACATGATGTACATGGAAAAGAGGAGACTCAGTGATAGGTGTCTTCCAGCATTTGAAGGGCTACAGTGTGGATGAATAGTTAAAATTGTTCTCATGCACCAGAATGAGGACCAATGGATGAAAGTTGTAGAGAGATAGATTTAGGCTTGAGTGGAAGGAACAACTTGATCAGCTATTCAAAGGGGACATGGGCAGCCTCATGAGCTTGCTCCTAATTTCTCTCACTTCAGATATTTGAGTGAAGACTTGATAATATCTTGCTAGGGGGGCTGCTCAGGGTGCCCCTTGTTCAGGAAGCAGTTGGACTGAATGGCCTTTTCAGGTTTTTCAAACAGATATTTTGTGATTTCTTTGGGAATGTGTTAGCAGATAGGATAAGAAATGTTTCCGCCACAAATCCCAATTCTCTTTGCTCTCAGCATTGGCCTGTATAGAGAAGTTTGCATGCTAAATTTCTAAAATGTATATTGTTTCAGCAGTTTTGAAGAAAACACATTTTTCCAGACTGACTAGGTTTCATAGTTTTGCACTGGCTTCACCCCTTTTGCTCAGTCGTTCTTTCCTTCTACTCCTCATTGTTAGTTTCTTCTATGAGTCCCCACTTAGCAAGGAAAATGTAACCATAAGCAGACTGCCATGATCACCAAACACCCAGGCTTGAAAGAGAAGCAGCCAAAACTCTTTGATCTGTTATTTGCTTATATTAGTTATTTGGCGATTTCGTAAGTTGTAACATTTGAAAAATTTAATGAACTTTTCCATACTTTTCTATCAAAATTGCAATATGTGTCATCTGGGGGTTAGAACATTGTCTTGAATATCTTCTTGAATATATGAATACATTCATTGCCTTGAATATTTTGAAATTTTTGGTTTTGTTTCCTCTGTTCAATCTTCCTTGGTCCTGATTATGTCAAAATCTTTCTCCAATTTCTCTGTTTAAATATGTGTATTTATATGAACATACATTTTAATAAATACTTCCCAATTGCTGTATTGGAAATAATGTGTTAAATTTCTTTGTGTTTATGGTTGCCAACTTATAGCTGTCATGTTATTGGTCGAGTCATATCGTCACATTCTTTGGTTATAACCTAAGAGGTTGAGGTAACTAACAATAATAAATTGCTAGAAGATTCTGGGGCCCAACACGAGAAGGTAGGACTGTGTACATGAGAAGGTAGGACTGTGTAGTGGAAAGAGTTCTGCATCTGGAGTTGGATGACCTGGTTCTGAATCCCGGCTGTGCCATTTAGTAGCTGTATCACTGTCTAAGTCAAATAGCCCCATCTGAACTTTCACATTGTTTTTCTATGAAGTGGAGATCCTCTTTCACAGGACTGTTGTGAGGAATGCCTTGTAAATCCTAAGGTAGTGTTTAAAATACATTGCAAACTTTAAAATGATGTGTGTATTAGCCATTGTTATTATTAAACAGAAATAAACCAACATGGTACCTGTAACGCACACAGTGAAGGCATTGTCTTGAAGATACAACAGGCATCTTCCATTCCACAGGTACCTGACTTATGATGGACTTAACATACAAAAGGGCTGGCACTAGGGCAGTCTCAACTCTTGCTTGAAGTCATGACCATACTTTCTGGGCTCCGCAATAGCTGCCACCCATTGCCTTTGGATCTGCCTTCCTTCATGAGACAAGGATCTCTGTTTGTGTTGTCATTGTAGGGGGGGGCGTTTCAAGGAGTTCTGTCTTTCTCTTTCTTGGTCCTAGATGGGAGAATGTTCCTACACTTCCTATCTGAACAAAAGAGATGGTTTACTCGTAATTTGGGCAGGAGGAGAAATAAGACCTTATTCATATCTGGTTGGGAATCCAAAAAGACTGAGAGATGTGATTATGATGTCCTGAGTTCAAACTCAGAACATACTTCCTCATAGAAATAGTGCTAGAATGATGGTTACATCCTATAAAACTATTAGTAATATGCTTCAGCTATATTATGAGTTAAATAGATTATTGTAGGATTGTCCTAGGAGCCTAGTTAACATTGTTTTTATGGAAAATTGCATTTAGTGTTTATAAGGTGGGGATCAATTTTCTCCCTGTGGTGTGTATTTCTATCTACTTCATTGTCTATGAGCAGTATTTCTATAATACAATGTCGTCTTGAAATTATCTTCCTTAAGTAACTAAAATAAGTACAGCAAATCTGTCATAAATTGTCACTAATTTTTTATTCAAGGATTCATATTGAGCCCTTATTTTTTCTGTATGTTTCCTGGACTCCAAAACCAATTTTCAGGAGACTGGAGAATAAGTAATAAAAAATGACAAACATTTATTAAGTGCTTATTGCAAATATGCTAGGCACTGGAGCCACAAAGACAATAAAGAAATTGTGCCTTCTAAAAGTTTACATTTCATTGTATGTACCACGTACAGAGATCAGTAACACAAAGTAATTTGAGAAGGGGAACAGCCTACAATCCAGGATGGAATCTTTGTTGAAGGCAGAACGTGAGCTGAGGCATCCTTGGGATTTTAAGCAGAGTTGGTGAGAAAGTAAGCAGCATGCAAGGCTTGGGAGGTCAACCCTCAGGAGACAGAGAAGAGGGAGCTACAAGGCTAACTTTGGGCAACAACTCATGAAGAGATTTTATGTATACACCCCCCCACATGTATACACACACATATATGTATAGATATGGATATAATAGATACGCATACATACATACAAACAAGGAGTTTTCAAGATCTATCAGTGGATTGTAAAATAAATTTTTGATATATTTTTTAAAATCATCAGTTATCAAGGTTTAGAATAGCTCTATTTAACTTGATAGAATAACAAACTAACAAACAAAAAAAACTGCCTTAGACTAGTTACTATTAGAACAATGTATAAAACACTGAACTAGGAGTTAAAACACATATTTCCCTTCTGGCCCCATCAGTAACTAGCTGTACAATCCGTATGGTCATAGACCAGTGACATTGACTCTGAAGTTTGGCTTCCTCTTCTGTCAACCAGAATAGTAAACCTCTCCTACATTTCTTACAAGGATATTATGCGGCTTTAATAAGATATTATATGGGAAAGTATTTTGAAAATTGCAGATGTGATTTTGCTCTTGCAAATAACACTTACCTCTGGGGCAGTAGTCTTTGACCACAATTTCTTTGGTTTTCTTTTCAGTTCATACTGAGAGAGGAATAAGAGCTAGAAGTTAGGCCAAGGGTTCTCCACAGAGAGAAGGATGGGGAGTGAGGAGACAAGACAAGGAAAGAGATCAGTGTCAGATGCCGTCGTCCTCAGGGACACTTCCATACTTCCTCCTACTACCGTTTGTAGCTGTGGTTGGTTAGCCTCTTCCATCTATGTAGTTTTTTATCCAAACTAACAATGGGGAAAGCAATGGTGTAAATGAATAGTGCTCTTAAGGTGAGTGGTGACTTTATAGTAATCACACTTTTTAAATAGCCTTCTAATAGTTTGCTTCCTTTAGCTCACTAGATGTAGTCAGCTAGACTTTGGATTTTAAGCCAGATCATGGACTACTCAGAGAAATGGCATGGTGTTGAAAATCCACTAGATTTAGATTTAAAAGACCAAGGTTTAAATTCCATCTCTTCTATTTACTACGTGATATTGAACAAGCTACTCGGAGTTTCAGTTTCCCTGTATGGAAAATTAAGAGGTTGAATTAAGTGATCTTTGAAGTCCCTTCGGTCTCTAGAGCTTGATTTCTTTTATCTGTAGGCACACTTCAAATATTATCATTGTACATTGTAATGAAATTGTTTCTTTGTCACTGCTATTTTAGTTGATCTAAATAAGTGATTTTTAAAGTATGTTCTATGCAACTATAAAGTTCCTAATGGTGCTTTGAGAAAGTCCTTAAGAAAACATGATTGATTTTCTTACACCAGGATTTTGAGTCATTAAGTATGAAAAATAATCTATATCTCTCTATAACTTAAAAAAATAATAAAACTCATTTACCCAAAAGGAATAGTAAAGGCTATCTGTTAAAGAATTACTATTGAAGTTATTTAAGATCAAAGAAGGAAGCATTTTGAAACCCATAATTTCTTCAGCTCTTTGACTTCTCTTTGTATTTGATTGTGACTTTGTGTGATTTTATTCTGAGATGAAAGGTAATGGACATAAAATAATTCTTCTACCCTTTCTGTTAGGAAGCAGTTAGGGGGCTCAGTGGATCGAGCACTGGGCCTGGAGTCAGGAAGACCTGAGTTCAAATCCAGCCTGAGACTCTTAACTGTGTGATCCTGGGCAAGTCACTAAAGCTCTGTTTGCCTTACTAAATCACTGGAGAACGAAATGGCAAACGATTCCAAGAAAACTGCAGTGACAGTAGGGTCCACAGACAAGACTGAATTACTAAACAGCAGCAACATTTCTGTTAAGGATTCAAGGTCTACTTATTTGCTGTGTTTTGTTTTAACATATATATTAATAATGTCTTCTTAGCCTCTTGACTGTGACTTGACTCTCCCCTTTCTTTTTCATATTAAAACTTCACTATTTTGAATTGGTTAGGAAGGCTTATCTGAATTAGGAAAGGTCAAACACTCAAAAGATAAACATTTATTAAATGCTTAGCTATATGCCAGACACTCTGTTAAGTATTGGGGATACAAAAAAAAGGCAAAAATAGTTCCTGCCCTCAAGGAGTTTACATTCTATGGGGGTGGGGTGGGGAAGAGGTTAACATCTGCATAAGTAAGAATGTATAAGATACATACATAGTAGATAGGCAGTAATGTTAGAGGGAGAGACACTAACAGATTAGGGGACCAGGAAAGGGGCCTGTAGGAGATGGCCAGTTGTGGAAGGAAGCCAAGGATTCTAAGGGGGTGTAGGTAAGAAGAGGGTACATTTCAGGCATGGAGGATGGCTAATGCTTGGCCACTGAGGTGGGAGGTGAAGTGCTGTATGTGAGGAACAAGTAGTACAGTATGACTGGCCATAGAGGATAGTGACCTAGAAGGAAATGGGGAAGATAAGAAGGGGCCACATTGTGAAGAGCTTTTGATGCCAAGTGGAGGAGTTTATATTGGATCCTAGAGATAATAGAAGGGCCCTAGAGTTTATTGACTTGAAGTAAAGGGCGGTGGACTTAGGGTTAGGGAGGTGACATGGTCAGATGTGTAGTTTAGGAAAATCACTTTGGCAGCTGCGTGAAACATGTCAAGAAAATCAATGAATAAAATGTTGTGACAGTCCGTTCCAGAGATAATGAGAGCCCGAACTAGAGTGGAGAATGTGTGAGCAGAGAAAAGGGCACATGTAGAAGAAATGTTGTGGACATAAAAAGGATGATACTTGGTAGCTGATTAGACAGATAGGGTGAGTAAGAGGGAGGAGTCTGGACCATAAAGCATTTTTTAATGTGGTTTTATTGTTTTTATTATTGTTGACTATTTGTGACCCCATTTGGAGTTTTCTTGGCAAAGATTTTAGAGTGGTTTGCCATTTCCTTCTCTAGTTCATTTTACAGACGAGGAAACTGAGACAAACAGGGTTGAGTGACTTGCCCAGGGTCAGACAACTTGTAGGTGTCAGAGGCCAGATTTGAACTCAGGAAGATGAGTCTTCCTGACTCCAGGCCTGGCACTCTGTGCACTGTGGTGCCACCTAGCGGCAGTTTGAGTACTTCCAAACTAACTTCTCACAGAATATTTCCCGGTAGGGTTTTAGGAACTATTTTTAAAAATAGTCACATATAATTAGCACTAATTAATGCAGGAACAATTAGCATACTAAAGTAGTAAACACTTTAAACATTAAGAAGATTAAACTAGTCCCTTTCAGTGTTATTTATGTAATTATTATTCAGCATACCCTTTCTTTATAAAGATAAACTTCATCCTAATTTAAGCTGAACCATCAACAATTCCCAATTAGTGAAGTCCGAATTAGATTTTGCTGTATTTCTTAACATTCTAGAAAGTGAGCATCAGTTGTTCAAACAAAAATGTAGATGGCCTTTCTAAATGACTTAGGAAGGTTTCACATCTAGATTTTTTTTTTTTGCTTGGTTTCTTCTCCAGTTCATAAAAAGGAGAGCTGTTTATGGCTTTTACAGATAAAAGAATACAGTCAGCTTTGCCTGTTTAAATTCAAGTATTTCAACATTAAGTTGGTAGCATAAAGTCTATGTATTAGCACTCATTAAGTCGAATCACCTTCTCTGAGTTGTTGAGTTGTATGGGAACAATATGGTGAGAATAAGACCATCTGAATTTCCCTGTTTTCCAGAGTAAATGGGAGGTGACCTTAGAAGACAAGACAGTAACGGTTACTGAGTTTTTGAGTCCTTTCGGTATAGAGCTATATAATTTCCATTATTATACAGGAATTGAAAGGAATTTGAATTTCATATTTTTTCATATATTGCTCATGTATTCTGAGGTCCTTTTATTGTTTTTGAGGTTTGTAAACTTTCCTGTTTTATTAGGAACAAATACTGAGTCTATAGTGAAAAAACCGGCATCTTGTGTGTCATAATTAAATCTAACTCTATTCTATCTCTTGCATTAACTACGTAAGTAATAAGTAAGACTAACAGAATACAACTAGCAAGAAAAAAAATTTCACTCCAGAATGAACTGATCTACATAATTTTTACTGCATCTGCAACATAATAAACAAATCCTAATTCACCCACTTCAGAAATGGCTATTTAATATGGACAATGAGCAGGGAGGGGCCTTAGGAAAAAGCCAGGTGGGATAGGAAGTAAGATGGAAACATGGTGTACACTTGTGCCATTAAAGAAGGATTTACAGCTTGGGATAACTTTGTTTTAAAATATCAAAGTAAAATTTGAGAGAAATCTGATAGTCTTTCACCCAAGCATAAAGCATAAATTTTATATTATAGAATATCATTGTCCTAGGAAAATAGATTTTATTGTGTATGTAATATTCAAAGGAAGTCTATGAATCATTGTTGACTATTCAGTCCTCAATCTTAGCTTGAATAAATATTTGTGATAGGCCAGCAGAGAAGATGAAAAGTTATAGTACTGCTCTGATGACAAAGGCATACTCAGAAGGTTTTAGGGGAATATAAACAGAAGCATTTCAAGTGGAAATGCACTAACCTCATGCTATTAAAGAAAATAAAAAAAACATTGAAATAAGGATATTTTCTGGATTTGGATTGAAAAAAGTCATGAACTCAATCTTTGTGGTTTGAGGTGTTTGGATAACATGAAAAAGAGATTACATGCTTCCATAACACTGATGTTTACCCAGTGTTATTCTTATTTGTAACAATGACAACTGTAATTCTCTTGGTAGGAAATAAGATGATAGAGCTAGCTTTCCACATGATGTTCCCAGGCGATCCACACTATGATAACTTATCATTATATTATGTCAGTTCCTATTCCTGTAGAACAGACTATTGTTGTTTAAAGAAGAATTCAAGCGATTTTATGCTGAAAGAATATCAAAATACAAAATTTTATAGTACTCCAAATTTTCTTTCAATCTTTAGTGCAATCTTTAGTGCAAATGCATACATTTTAAATAGTTGTAATCAGTGTATGTTTATCGTAGGTTCTGTGTCTTTCCCAAATTAACGTCATTTCATACAAATATTTCCATGTACGGATGTAGCTTACATACCTACCTTTTCAATTTCTATTGCATTAAAATAGTTTTCCATTGTTTTATATACTAAATTGAGCAGTCTGTTTCAAATGAGATGAAAATACCTACTAAACCCCATCGCGTTTTCTGTGTTAATTGCCCCAATCCACAACTCACAGTGTAGTCTCTAGTGGGAGGATAAATATTTTCCTGGAAAATTAAGCTTTAAATATCTGCCTCAGGCTCATTTAATGATTTTTTTTGAAAATAAAAGACTTAACAGGCCATTTTGCTAACATTTTCATAAACCAGAATGTCAAGAATGCAAATATGAAGTATGTTGATGGTTAAGTGCAAACATCTTATACTTAATAATCTTAACCATATGTTTTGAGTGAAGATCCTTCACATTTTTTAAATGAAATCTTGGCCAGTACATTCTGGATGGATTACCACTTTGATATTCATCAAAAGATTCTAGAATCTTGAAGTTAGAAGGGAAATTTCGTCATCTTTCAACTTTCTTTTAGAATATAGCCTTTTCCATTTAACCTAGGAAATTGAAGTAAAGATGAAACTGTAGCCATGACCTATGTACTATTTTATGGTAATTTATCAAACCTGATAAACTTGTCTTTCAGAAACTTGATAGTTGAATGTACGCATTTCTAGAAACTGCAGCACACCAAAGCAAAATGGAATAAATTCAGAATTTTAGTCTTAACTCTGGAATTTCCTGTCTCCCTAAAGTTGGTCTCCACTTTCTGACTTGGCTTTTGTGTAGTCCTGAGAGTTGTTAAGTAACAGGTCAGAAGAGATTGGATTTCAGTTTTTAGTAGAGTGACTCCTTATGTGTTATTTCGATGAGAGGGCCTTGAAAACTTTACATAAAGCACTTTGAATTGAACATTGACCAGTAAATGTTCATTGAATTATTACAAAAATTAGACATACATACTTTTATATACATATATAATATATGTATATATTTTATATATATACACACACACACACACATAATTCTAGGCTTCACTTGGAGTCTGTGGGTTTTATGATAAAAACTTCATAGCCAAGTTAATTTAGAAGCATTTCAATTTAGTTGACAATGCATTTTCTGACAGATAAATTTCAATTTTGCCCCATTGATTATTAAGAGCAAAATATTAATTCATATTTTAATCTGTTTTAAGCTCCTAAAAGGAGATTTCAGGTTCTTTTTTTTTTTTTGCAAACAGAATAAACAGAAACAATCATAGAATTTGGGACCTGGATAGGCTTAGAAATTGTTTAATCCAAACCTTTTATAGATGATGAACTTTGTCAATGCAATTTTTGTTTTAGTTGAAAAGAAAGTTAGAAGTGAAAGGTTTGAATATTAAATCCCCAGGAAAATTTGAATAAAATTGGGAGGCTTTAGAGGTTCCTTATTTGCTCCTTCCACACAGAAAAAGCAAAAGCAAAGCAAAAACAAAAAACCCCACAACTTTTTTATGACCAAAAAAAAACCCCAACCATAAATCGATTAGTTAAAAAACCAAAGTGTGTACAAATCAAACTTGACAGAACCTTTTTTATGAAAAACGCCATCACCTTTCTTTGTTTTCATGGCTCATATACAGGAGAGCTGAAGTTATTTGACCTTTGGTTAATAAACTATTTCCTGAAGTTTAGACAATCCCTCAGACCTTAAAACAAAATATACAGTTCATTTCCATTTATATCCAACCCTACCAGTTCTGCAAGTCATGTAATGTCTGAATGCTTACAGAAAATAGGAGCTGTGTGATCCAAGAGAATGTTGTGGTCTTCTCTACTTCCAAATTATAGTAAAAGTAGATATTTGATGGAAAAAATACTAAATACTAGATATCGTGAGATAAAAGAATATGACATTTTATTTTCAAACTTCTATTGTGTTGGAACAAAAAGGGGATGAATAATGATTTTAATAATTCTGGAAATAGTAATATATTACTTTTTTTCCTAGAATTCTTTCAATCTTGGTGATAATACATTAATCTGAATAGCTTACACCTTTGAGCCACTTTCTTTCCACTTTAATTTGAGGCATTTCTAGAGAAAAAAACCATTGCATGAAAAAAGAAATTAATTTATGGAGTTTTAGGTAAAATTGAAGGAATCATTCATTCACTCATTTTTCAAGCATTGGGATGAAACATCTTTTGTTGTCTTGATTACAGTGGTGCTGTAAAACCGTGTACAAATAAAAATTTATGGTTAGTGAATTAATAATAACAATTAGGAAAAGAGTACTATAGAAAGCACAGGAAAAATTTCAGAAATGGGTTTTATTATATTTTGTAGGCACCACTCATTTTACTTTGGGTGGGTTTCAATAGTCTAACCAAATTAAATAATAATGAAATAATATTAATGATAATATCAATACACACATGACTCAAGTATTGAACCAACAGACTGAAACACCAATCCCTCCCTTTTCCTCCCCACACATTTGCTCCCTCTTTTTGGTTGTAGCTCTTGGTGTAGATGCTATAGTTTGAGAGAGCTGCTTTCATTGGCTGGTTGTCATTCAGGCTGGGTTGTCATGTGACTGCCTGTCTGTGCCTGCTGTACAGGTGAGAGGATGTTCTGCACAGCAAGTGTAGACAGGCAGACACATGACAACTCCGTCCAGCCAGTCCCTTGGTTCCATCAGGGTTCCTTTGCTCATGGGCAGATACAATCAATCTGTACCAGTCCAGATTTGGGGAATTTTTTAAGAAGGAGAGGGAAAGGGAGAAAAACACACAACAAAATTAAACTTTAAAATATTATGGAACTATTGAACAAGTGAGACTTTTGATTTTATTCAAAAATTTACATTTATACATTTGATTCAGATATACTAACATGAATGTTGAGGATAACAGAAACCTCATTTTGAAAACTTGGGGGGGGAACCAAACAGAGGGTTTATTTTTAAATCCATTTCATGCTACAGCTTGCTCACATGCACTCATAGAGCAGAGTAATTGAACCAGATGTTTTTCCTCTTCTTGTAAACACTGCATATTTTAATACCAAAGTTAAAGATAAAAGCTATGTTTACACTTAGTTTTTAGGAAGAGATAAGTCCTATAATCTTGTCTATGAAAAAGAAACTTGTCAGTTAGTTGGAAATAGACTTCTCCAAAAAGATCAACAACGTAATATATTTGGCAACCCACTATCCCACTTTTGTATATATTCAATTTACTTGAGGAATTGCCAAAGGAACACAGTTTACCAATATTTTTGAAAGCAATAGCAAATAATTTTCATTTTTTTCTTTTCTTTAAAATACAAATTTTCTAACTGTACATGTGGTAAATGCAATAGAATAGTAGTTAGGAGCTTAATTTATGCATGTCTCAATGCACAACAGGGTGTATCCCAAATCAGAAATTATAGGCAAGTACATATTGACCCATAGGGTGCTCAGAATTTGTCTTGGGCCTTGTTAGGGCTATCCTCAGCTATAAAGAGGGCCATAAAATCTCAAAGGAACACAAGATCTAAAATTTCTTTTAAAAAATTTAAAACAAGCCACCTTTCCTTAAGCTCTGCACAAGAATTAGAGTTCCTTTTTTAACAGGTATTTGCTCAATAACACCCCACAATGTCAAGTCTTATCATTTATTCCTGCTCTGATTACAAATGACTAATTTTCATTTATAGGTGGTCATAACTTCTCCATCCCTACAACTACCTCCCCTCTATTCCTTTAGAAATACAATTCCCCACTAATCAAAAATCTCAACCAATGGAATTTGTTATGAAAAATAAATATTCACCTATTTCCTAAGGTGAATATTTGGGAGGTTTTCTAGGAGAACTTTTAAATGCTCACAAAGGCAAAGAAAGCCAGGCACAAGTGCCTTAAGAAGTCATTTGCTTGCACTATTAATCTGAAACAGAAAAAAGTCATAAAGTAGAGTAGATTTGTAATTCTGTTGGTAAGAAATATGAGAACTAACATGTTTGAATTCATCATTTAATCCTGTTAACTATAATAAATTAAAGGAATGATATAGCCTGAAAATGAAAATTAGAACCTTTGACAATTTGTTCCTCTGTAGTATGAAACAGTTCTCCAAAATAAAACTAAGAGCCTTGAGCATGAAAGGATTAAATGGGTCTTTTTTAAAGACCATCTTCAGTGTATGATGTGGACTAGAGATGAAGTTTGTTTTCAGGGATTAAAAAGTGTTTAATGCAGAAATACAATTGTGGTTTAATAACAAGTTTTTCTCCTAATTTGTGCTTCTTGTTAGGTTTTACTCCTAGATATAGTATGTACATGTAATGCCACATATATATATATATATATATTTCATGCATATATATACATGTGCATATATTTAATATTTATACATTCACTTGATATAGAACTGCATTGTATACTCTTTGAGTACAAAATGTTTTGGAATATTTTCTTTCTCACTCACATACTACAGGATACATCTTGAATCATTTTAAAAGTCAGGTGAAAATAAGATAGCTTTTAAAAAGATCAATAAGATAGTTAAAATATCAGGAGTTATTTGTATGATTATTATACTTCTTGAAGTAGTATAATTTTCTTCTAGCCACATTTAGGTTCTTTTATTTCTGATAATAATAATGTTGTGAGGAAAAAATTCCTCTTAATTCACACACAATCAGAAATTATTTGAAGTTAAATATTAAAAAATTAGCTTTCTCTATTGAAGCTATGAAATAGAATTAGGAGTGAGTTGTTGTCCCTAACTACTTTTTCAAGCTTATGCATCAAAACTGATAAACTTCAGAGGAAATTTGCATTTCTAGAAAATGCAGTATACTAAGGCATAATGAAGCAAATTAAGAGTTTTAGCCTTGACTTGGGAATTTCCTGCCCCCTGAAATTAAAGTCTGACCTCTTGTTTATTTTAAATTGCAATTTTTAGTTGATATGTGTTTAGTTCAGATTCTTTGAACAATAATATGAAGTGAAGTTTCTTTTAAAGTGGAAAAGGAAAACAGATTATTTTGAAAAAGAATTAGTACTCTGTACCCTTTTTTTTAATGATGATGGAATTATCCAGATTTATTTCCTTCTTTATTATCAAGTCTTTCTTTCTTTCTACAGATTTACTTACAGTTTATACAAAAATATAAAAAAAGAGAGAAAGATTTGGGATTTTCTACCTAATATCTTTCCCGCAAAGTGAAAAGTATTCTTGGGTGGTCCGTAGGATGGAAGTGGGGGTGGGTAGTATATTTAAGTCTTTTATCAATATAAACACATTATGCAGGGTCATTATCCTGAATACCAAGGTGGAAGAATATTAAATACATAGACTAAAGGCAGTAAAAATCTCAAAATCTCTATCTGTTAAATTGTTATAAGAATACTCCCTTTGTTTTGGAGATATATAGTAGAATTATTTTTCTAGATTTAAAAAGTTAATATTTTCAGTTCATCCTTTTCTTGATTAGTTATGTCATTAAAACTATGCATATAGAAATGGGTCACTTTTAAGATACCTTTTAACTTTAAAGCTATGTTTTATCTCTCATTTGAGAGAAAAATTCCCTTCTGAACTATTTAGTATGATTTACAGAATTATAGATAGAGCTCAATATATGTACTTCCATCTAAAATACTATATATATATATATTCCCCTGAAGTGTAAGCTGGTTGGTAATAAAGATTTTACCTGAAAATATATTGTTTATAGTTAAAAATACTTAATTTTCTAAGCTTATACTCACCATTAAATCCAGTAGTTTTAGGTTCTGGCACTGTTGGTTAGCTCCCTCTGTAATAATTTTTTGTTTACTTTTAAAATCAATTCAATATCTATTTTACCATTTGAGGTGGGATCTTTATCTTTAAAAGGATCTGTTTTTAAGTTTCTATTTTGATTGTGTATATGTACAATAAACAATACTTTGCATTCAATAGTTCTTTATAAATGCAGATTTTTACATTTTGTAATATTATATAAAACATAAAATTTTAAATTTGTCTAAATTCCTTTCCAATTATTAAAACTCCACTAAAATAGGTTTGTATATATGACAGGTCTCTTCATTGTGTAGACATAAGAATTCCTTGGCTACTACTTTATAAAATGTTCCTTCTATTCCTAGCACTGTCCTCCTATACTGTAATCTCCTTTCCCACTTCCTACACTGATGCCAAGAACAGACTTTCCACCTTCAGTTTCCAGATTAAAAGTTATCTGGAAAGAAAAAAAAATTTGGTGGGGAGTCAGTGGGAGTAAGTTTCTTAAAACCAGAAAGGTCACTTAATATTAAGATTGATGTAACTAATAGACCACGTTTGAACCTTTACCATTTCCACATGCTACTCAGCTTCCCCTCCTTATTTAAAAGATGTTGGTCAGGTTTTATTTCATAATGTGTTTCACTAAAGAACATTCAAGTATTGTTTATCCTTGTTCTGTTATAATTTGCATCAGTGCAAAACTTTGCATGTGAATATATTATTGGAAGATGAAGTAAATGTTCAAGAGAATATTTTTTTTTCAAATTGGGAAATTGGTCTTAAAGTTACAACAGGGCATACCAAGTTTTAACAATCACCAAACTAAAAAATATTAACCTGAGCTTTCTTTCTCAACAAGAATAAAAATTTCTCACACAATACATCCATTTACTAGTATAATAAAAACTAAATGCTGGTGAAAACTACTTCCATATATTAGAAAACAGAAAATTCAAGAAACTGTAAACATTACCAAAATTTTATGCAACCATTAATTGCCTGTAGTAATTATATCAAACAGAATTAAAGATTTTGTTTTAGGAATTTTGATTTTAAAAATACTAATAGATTTGGAACTTTTCTATGTAAGATAAATTACATATGGATTAGAAATCTTATTTCCAATAGTAGGAATGATTAATAAAGAAGTGACTAGTTCATGGACAAAAATGTGTCAATACTACGTCATCTAAATGGAGAGGATAACTAAATTCTCCTCCTTCCCTTTTAAATTTGGAATTCAAAATCATGCTTAAGTTAGAAGGAATTGTTATATTTTTCTTTAAGCAGTGAGAGTAGTTTAATTCTGGAGACATTTGTTCTAAGTTATGTGCAATTTGTAAAAGTGGAGAGTCCTCAATCACTGGGGTCAGAGTTGTAATTTTTTTTGTATCATAAAGTCACATTTTAAATTTAGAAATTCTGCAAAGATAATAATTTTAAAGAATCTGAAATGAGGTAATTCAGAAATGACATTCATTTTCATATAAAAATTAATAGGAGATGTTTTAGTGTATAGAAAGGTTTTAGGGTATATCATCATCATCATCATCATCATCATCATCATCATCATCATCATCATTATTTTAACTTTTTGGAGATCATAGTAGATTTGTTACCAGAGCTTACTTTAAGGGACCAGACTTTAAAGTTCACCAAGTATCGTATTGCAGTCCAGACTTTCTGTATTATTCTCTCCTTGGGGATTTCATTCAACTTGAGGACTTTCCTCCTCCCCCCCACCGCCCAATCCCTCTTCTCTTCCAGGACGGCTGGAAACTCACCAAAGAAAACTTCTGCCCTCGTTTACAAATTCCTTTTTTATCAGTGGGATTCAAGACAAAGTAACTTATCATTTTAAATGCCCTGAGGAATAATAACAGTGCAAAATATCGGCAAGAAGGGGTAGCCGACTGGTAGCCATTAACCATTCTTCAATTCTTACGGTAATACACAGCTGCATATTAGGACACCTAAAGTTACAGGGTTGTTTAATTTTTGTTTTGACCTGATATGTTGCTGACTCAGTCTGTTCTCTTTCGGCTGTGTTTTCTGGGCTAGTCCCATCTTCATCGACTGGTTGGCAAAAGCTTGGCAAGCTCTTTTTTTATTGTTAACTACTTTCAAAAATTGGTATATTTTGTATACTGTCACATATATCAGCTCTGAAGATGGGCTCTGTTTTCTCTAAGAGTTACTTTCAAAAATAAATATTGTATATTAATCAATTTTTAGAAAAGTACCTCCACTTGCATTATAGAATTAGAAATAGTATCATTGTTCTGTTTTATCCAAAGCTAATCCAACCAACTCTAGGCTGTTAAAAAGTACATACAAACTCTTATTAAACTTAATTTAAGTAAATAAATCCTTTGGATGATCTTTAGTAAGTCAGTTAGCCCATTTAAATCATTTCTAAGACTCTCCAACAATTTCAGTTGTTTGGACTGGAAAAAAATTTTACTTTCAAAACATAAATTTTCCACGGGATTCTAACTTCAATTTGTTTAGAAGGTATATAATATTTACAAAATTTCGTGAAATACATATATACCTCTCTAAGTATCCAATAGACCTCTCTCCAGATCGTAATATCTACCTCTCTCTCTTGCACATGTTCTAAGTAAATCATCCAAGCTCCATCTTTCTTGCCGAGATGATTGGAAGAACGTAGAGGTCACCTAGGTCCGCCAGGTCAGAGGCCAGGTGTTCTTCCAAAGTAGGCCTTACCCGAAGGTCTTCCCCCGCATGACTCTGAAGTCCTCCTTTTTCCACAGGGTCCCTTATCCTTCGTTATTCCCTAGTGTGCAAAACCTGTGAAGAAAAATACTGGATATGAGATCTGAAAAAGGAGCAACAACGGTCTTCTCCTTGGTAATAGCAACTTGCGTCCCCAAGAGTCCATGCCGCTGCTTTCCCTTGCCCAGTCTAACCAATGTGCAGACTACTGTACAACAGCATTGTCCTGAACAGGTAGTCTGAACACTGGGGCGACGGAGCAGGATCTCCGGACGCTTCTATTTATTTATTTTAAATCCTTCTTTAGTCTTTGGGAAAAGCTTCCCTTCCTGCATCAGGGGGTTGCTTTCTGCTTCCCCTCGTACTCTGGAGCACCGACTGAATCACACTGAAGTGCTGTGATTTCCAGTCTTGACGTGGCACATTTGCAGCAGACTGGGGATCTGGCAATGAATTTAGGACCAGGAAAAGGGGGAGGGCTGGGCCTGAGAGTCCATATATGGGATGATGTCACCCTAGGGAGGTTTGGGTATGCACTGTGCCGCTGGAGAGACCGCTAGAATCGCCTGCTCTCAGACATGGGTCTGTGCATAAAATGGTACCAGATGTTCTAGTGTAATGTTAAGCAGTCATTTCATCTTCAGGCCAGATTTTTTTCCTCAACTGGGCAGGAAGTGGGCCCCAGTATGGAAAAGCTGTAAAAAAAGAGTCAAGATGTACTGTTTCTCTGTAGCCAACTGAAAGTGAGTTAAAGTAGAAGCAGACATATACTCTCCTCTATGCTGGAAAATGAATTCGAAGACAGAGGAGAGAGAAACGGATGCCAGAGGGGTGAATGGTGTAAGTTAGGGCTCATTTGGAAGCTTGTGGAGACTTTTTGTGGAGCTTTATTCTATGGTATTTACTCATCAAAAAAGGCAAATAAATTCGTTTTCCCTCTTTCCCTCCTCCTCCTCCTCCTTTTCCTCTCTCCTCCTCCCTTGGATCTGTCAGCAGCACGCAGGCTGCTCTAGACTCGAACAGTCATTATAGCTACTTCCTGAAAGTGAAGCCCCCATGAAAAGTCTGGAGAAATGTTCTTTGTCATAGCCTGGACATGAGTAATTAGTTCCACATGTGGCCTTCCCATTTCCTCTCAGCTATTTTGGCTGGCTGGCTCAAGTTGTGCTATAGCTCAAGCCTTAAAGAAGCGTTAGAGTTTTCATTTCAAGCCTCTCCTATGAAAAGAGCGCTTTCTGGTGTCATGATAAATTGCCTCTGGTAGATCAGTGCTGTTAGGTCTGGCATTGTTTCTCACTGGTAACTTCTGGTTCTATTGTAATATTTGTGTTTTGTTGTAATAGTACTAGATGGCATTATTCTACCGGTAAATTTCGTTGTTGAAGGTTACCAGATCTGGTGAGGTTTGCCAAGTATGATTTGACCATAAGTTTAAATATATTCCCCCACATGGCATTTACTTTTCCTCCCTCGGTCCTCTCTTTGAGTTCTTTCATCACCATTGCATATTGAATATTCAGAATATACAACCTTCTCTGATTTTCATCCCCAGGGATCTGTGATAAAAGCTAAATTTGTCTCAGGTAACAACTTAATTAATTATCCTTCCAAATATTGAAGTGTGGGAAAAAAATCTTGAGTAGCATTGTTAATTAATTTTGAGCAATCCACCAACCCATTTATTTTGTTCACAGAAAAGCCCCTTCCAATCTTAGCAATTCTACAAACCTGAAGTATAGTTAAACCAAGTAATTTCTGTGTTTTTTTTTGAAACAAAGAAATCTAATCTTTTTCTGTGTGTTGAGGTGGGTAACTCAAAAAGGTCCAAATGAGCCCTGATTTATACAGAACACTCATTTTTCATGATATGCCTTATCTTCGATAAAAGCCTTACAAAAAGGTTCAAAATCGATTAAAGGACATGTGGAAAACTTCAGTGTTGAAAGTATTATGGTGTCTGAGGGGTTTATGATGATGATTAAATATGGTACAAGAAATTACCATATTTTTTACTTAATGGTATAGGATTTAACCAAAAAAAGTGGGCCTGGACATGCAAATTCAAAGAAAGATGTGAGTCCTCAACTGAGCAAATCCAAAGAATATTTTTGAGGATTGTATTGCATGCTTTCATGTATCCTTCTTAATGTCTATCACCACAGCCCTTGAATATGGTGAATCCCAGTAACTGAATTCTCTTTAAAATCCTACCATTAGCTTTATAATACCAGGAATATTAAGAGTAACTAAGACATAACCTTTTGATATAAGGACTTCAACTTTGTCCTGTAAATGTATATTTCATCACAAAACATTGTAGATGGGACCATGGGACAGTGAGGAAAGTAATCAACCAGAATTCAAACTGATTCAATCTTATTTTTCTACATATCCCTGATTCCCTTAGCCTCTCATATTTTTCTTTGTAGAGAAATTCCCTGACATTTCTTTTAAGGCAAATGAAAGGTGATTCTGATTAATGGCAGCAGCCACAACCCTAATTCATCTAGCTCCTCATTCATTCATTGATTTTAGGTGGGACCTGCAGTTTCGTTGGTGTTAGGGAACTCCAGGTGAGAAAACCCCCTACCAAATTCAGACCAGCAACTATTCTGTGACTGATAGAAAGTTGCCTAGGCATAAAAAAAATATTCCTTCAAACTGGGTATGACTTATGCTGTCTGAATAAAAAGTACTGTATGTTTCAAGTACAAATACATAGAATTGACCTTAAACAGTCAAATGGACATGGTATCTTGCTAATTTATTTTTAACTACTTTTTACAGAGAGTTTAGAAAGTTTTTTGGCTCTTGAGCATATATTTTCAGAAGGGCACATCTGCATGGATTCTTTTGGCTTTTAGGAATGAGGTTTTTAAGTTCTCTAACCATTATATGTAAAGTACAACAAGCTTAGTATCAAGAAATTTCAGTTTATTCAATCCAACAATGTATATTAAATGTTTACTATGTGTAGAACACTATGCTAGGTCCTGGGGGAACAAATTTAGACAGAACATAATACTTATATTCCTAGAATTTTCAGTGAAATTGAAATCATGGCTAACCCATGACATTGATTTGATTGTGGCATGTGATATGTTTTCCATTTCTATTCCCATAAATCCATGTATTATTTATGTACCTATAATGTGCCAGAGGCCTCAAAAACAAAGCCAAACAGAACAAAGACTCAGCTCTTGACTTTGAGAGACATATGTTTCAAAACATGCTTATTACCCCCCTTCCCCCCAAAAAAGATATTATTGTTTAAAGGAGATTTTTGAATTGATATGACTGTGCAACTATAACAACAAATTCTCTTTTTAAATGTCATGGAAAATGAAAACTTTTTTGATCTTGTAACTACTTGTTTCCTGATAGAGATTGGTTACCCACCTGCAAATGCAGACATATACTTCTGATGCATGCTTCTAATCCAAAAGGATCACTTTTGAGTTCATAGCATAAATTTATTGTACCATTTAGGAGTTAATTTAACAATGAATCATAGATTGTCCTGAGCATTGCTTGAATTCTATTGAATTATTATGTGAACCTTCTATTTTTATTTATTTTGCATGACTATATTTTTATTTTATTTATTTATTTTGCATGACTATATTGTTTTTACAAATAACCTCTGAGCTCTTGAAGGGCAAGAACCATGAATATTCATTTTTGTATCCTCCACAATGCTGTTTACTTAGGAAATTAAAGAAAGTCATTGGTTTCAAATTTCATAGAGAGAAATTGCTATTATTAGTAACTCACACTTGAGTGATGGCCTGGGCTGGCCCAGAATTAGAAAAATCTGGGTTCAAGCCTTGCCTATGACACATACTAGCTAATCATGAAACTTTCAATGCTTCAGGGAATTCTCTAGGACTATAAATTCCAAACTAGATGGTGATCTACTGATTGATGGAAAGATGTTCCATATCTGACACACAGGGACTTTCCTACACTGATGAAATCATAGGTCTAGATTTTAAAAGAGACTCATTTCCAAGAAGACCTGGGTTTTGACTGAAACACAGTAGCTGTCTATGCATGGACAAGACCCTTAACCTGTCAGTCTTCTAAGAAACTCCCTAAGATGATAAGTTACAGAGAAGATGCTGATTTGCATTGATAGGGGGACTTTTCTCATCTGGTGTCAAGCAATTAGTAAGAATCAGTGCCTAAATTCAAGTCTAGGTCTTCTAACTCTCATCGGACCAAAGGATTTAGATTTGGAAGAGAACTGGGAGATCATCTAGGTCAAACTCTTGGTTTTACATATGAAGAAACTGTGGCCCAGAGAGGTTAACTATATCATAGATTGTTGTTTAGTTGTTTCAGTCGTTTCTGACTCTGTGACTCCATTTGGGGTTTTCTTGGCAAAGATACTGGAGTGGCTTGCCATTTCCTTCTCCAGCTCACTTTACACATGAGGAAACTGAAACAAACAGAGTTAAGTGACTTGCACAGGGTCACACAGCTAGTGAGTGCCTGAAGCCAGATTTGAACTCAGGAAAACGAGTCTTCTTGACTCCAGGCCCAGAAATCTAACCACTACCACACCTAACTGCCCTGAATATTATAGATAAAGCATAGCAAAACTGAGATTTTAATCCATGCCCTCTGTCTGAAGAACCAATACTCTTTATACCACATCCTTATTAGTTCAACCATACTACGGTTCAAGAGAAATCTATGACCAGACCCCATAAGATTCATTAATCTGCATGGTTCTAATTGAGGGAAGTGATAGACAAACCAGAAATTGTTGAGAAAAGTAATTTATAAGGCTGTATGATACATTTAACATATCTACAAGTTTGGCAACAGGAGATAAGGTTGTCAGCACAGTAGTTGAGTTCTCATCATGCTCAACTAGTTCTGAATGTGTCTGTTAAAGTAACATTGTATTAAAGTATTTAATTGATCTGCTCTATCTTAAATGGGAAAAAAAAACAAGTATTTTCCATTTTAATTCTTATTTACCTATACCTATTTTAATTCTAAGTCAAGATGCTGGCCAGGATCATATGACATTGTTCCTACTGAAATAAATGTGGACCCCAGACTAGCCGTATTTACTTGCTTATTTTTGTCCTGCTAATCATCAGGACGCATCCTGTGTCTATCTGTCATGTAATCCTTTGTGAAACTCAGGATCTAGCCCAGCTAGGCCGCTTCCGTAGTTTCTGATCCACAGTGATACAAATCTAGTTGACCTCAGTTCATTTGCAAACTGGGGAAGATAGCATTCGTTTCTGTCAGCATGATGTTGTCTGGATTAGCACTTTTTAAAAGGAAAGAATGTTATACTTGAGTTGTGTCTGCCTTTGCTATGTCATTAGTCCTGGAAGGGCTTAAATTTATAAAGCTCTACATTAAATAAAAATATTATTTGTTGCTGCATTCACATTCTCTGTTTTCTGCCCTCCTACCTTAATTCTGCCAAATAAATACTGTAAATGTCTTCAGGTCTCAGAGAATGGGAGTTTCCTCTTAGACCAAGATAGAAAGGAATCATATCAGAGGGTGTGATTTAAAGGGGAAACATCTTGAGAAAGATTGTCAGCACTTCCCTGTCATAAAAAAAAAATTTTTAAAAAGTTATAAAAATGTTTGCAAAATGGGCACTGACTTTATAATTTTAAAAAAAATATGAAAGGCAAAGTATATCAGAGGGCTGATTAAGATGTAAGCTACAAATAAGTGTTTTCCCCCTCTGGGATATCTATTGCTGAGTTTGTATGCTCAGAAATCAAGCCCTACCACAAACAGTATATCTTTTATGAACATTCTTTCTTCAGGTCAATGGAAAAAGAAATTGTTGGTGCTTTTATTGTTGCTTCTTTGGTTTTGTCTGGGGAATGGTTTGCACTTCAGCTATTTCTACATTTTGGTAATATAATACACACAGCAGGCAAATCTTGAAAATCTTTGGCTCTATCAAATACCAGTCACATGGGGATAAATACATGATTTATGTTTCAAGTGCAATTTTAACAGTGATGTCGTGAAATCTTTGGGGAGGGCAAGTGAAAGAAGGTGGTGGCAAATTGCTGCTGGCCTTTTCATGCAGGCTTCAAGTAAAAAACTGACCAGGAATGCAGTCTGCTGGCTTCCTCGACCCTCACAAGCTAATGAGCATCATCTGTGTGCTATGTTCTAGTCTACTCCAGCTGAAATTCCAAGTTACAATCAGACTTTAAAATGAGCCCTGGCTCACTTGGTTGAAGGGTGTATGGTATCCCTTTCCGACACTGAAAGGCTTAATACACTTCCTCTTAACATACTTTGGCATCCCCAGAATCTTAACATGAAAAATGTCAAATAACTGAGTTAGCAATCAGAATTTTTCTGGATATCACTCCCAGATAGGCCACTTATTGTGGGCATGATCTTGAACAAGTCCTTAAAATTCTCAGGGCCTCTGTTTCTCCATCTGCAGAGTGGAAATGATAATACATGCCCTGCCTATCTCATAGGGTCGAGGTGAGGATCGAAACAAGATGTTCTATTTTCAAGTGCCTCGTAAACTGTAAATGACTTTGGAAATGTAAGATATCTACATCATCCTAATCCCCATTTCATAGAGAGCTGTTCTTCACAGATACATAGCTGTTCTTCCTTTGTGTGTCAAAGTAAAGCATATTTTGGAATAATAAGCTTTTTGGTGTAAAGTGGAATGTTATCTGTTTCATTCTAGAAAAGTATTGCTGTAACAAACCATTTGGGGAGCTCCAAGTATTTGAGGCAAACAAGGGGACCTTGTATAATATTGTCCTACATAATTAGGCTATGACTGCCTCTGTATGTACAGATTTGCAAATGGATCTTTCACATGTAGCTGACATGCATCATCCAGCTCACTCTGATTATTTGGTTTCTTTCAGCCATCTAGTCTATTTAATTCTACTCAAGTCTCTAGACATGTTTAGACAGGCATACATGAAAGCATGATCTTCTCTTGTTCATATAACATAGAAATAGTCTCCCATTGGAATTTAATTGAACACACAGCAAAACATTATACTCTACAAGAATCTGCATATGTTTAAGAGGTCAGATACATAGTTGCAAATTAAGCTTAATTGTTTCTATGTAAAGAAACCTGTTTTTTTTGAACATTTGCCAACTGAACAAGTTTGCTTAAGTCATGCTATCATGAAACATTATACAATATTATAGAGATTTTATAAAATTGAAAGCTATTTTCTAGAAGTATATAAAAATAACGTGGGTGGACTTGCTTCTTTGTATGTTCCTTGAAAGGTAGACAAATTCTTGTAAATGAAATCATTCATTCGACAATTGAATGAAATATATGCTCAGTTCTGTGCTAAACACTGGGGGATAAAACATAATATATGGCATGACCCCCTGGCCTCAAGGAGTTTATAATCTCATTAGAGAGTGAAGTCATACAACACAGTGGAACAGTTAAGTAACAATAAAAAACCTTAATAGGGTTAAATGCTAAAATGAAGATTATAGACCAAATATGTTACAGAAGTAAATGTGTATATATTTATGTACATGTACATATTATATCATATATATTACATTCTTATTATATCATATATGTGATATATATTATATCATAATATATCATATATTACATTATATTACAAAATATATATGATATACTATATCATATATTACATTATGTTACATTAAGTAAAACCTCATTACTAGATTGGTTTCATCATAATTTTTCATCCATAGAACCTCGTAAAGACCATCTCCTGAGATTTACAACAGGGGAAGGAAGGAATGTCCACACTGCTGAAATCACAGATCCTTAAAGAATTCAATAAAGCCCATAGGTGGATAAAGCTCATACTGAATGTTCTCATCAGAGACCATTTAGTTGAAATCCATTTTTCAGATGAGGAAAAGGAAGGCCTGGGAGATTAAGTGTAAAATGCACAGGTTGTAACCATCACATCCCTGTACAAAAATAACAATTAAAGCAATTAAAAAGAAAGCAAAACAAAATCTCCCCTTCCCTTTTCCAAGTAAATAAAATGTGTGTTTCGAGCATATGTATTACATTTCTCTATATTGGGTATCTCCCTAAAGTCTTAGTGCAATTTCAAGTTTTAATGGCTTAAAAAGTTTCATGGTAATAACTTTACAAGGTTTCCATTTCATTAACTAACCTTAATGTTAAGAGGTTAAATGCTTTGCCTGTGGTCACAGAGCCTGTATGTTTAAGAGGCAAGACTTGAACCCAAATCTTCCTGGCTTCAGAGCTAGCTGTCTATCCATGATCCATTGCTTCCATAGGACAATAGTGATTTGTTTTCCTGAAAATTTAGTGGATATGCTCTTTGGAGCTAGGTGAGAATAGATGAGAAGTCAAGCCTTATAGGCAATCTTAGGCTAACTTATAAGTCCATATCACATGAACTTTAAGGTTTAATAGCTTAAAACTTCTCTAAGAGTACTGGGACCCCCTGTGTGTATATATGTCACATATGTACATATATAATATAGCCAACAGATTATCAAAAGTCCTTTGTCACAGCTCCATGAGCATAAGTAATATCTTTTGAAATTTCATCCTTTTATTATGGTCAGTCCTTGTGAGAGTTTTATTGAACCCTTCACTTCTTCACAGAACTTTTTAGTAAGTTTGCTAGGGAATAATGTTTGTGCTATATCAGTAATTACCCAACTGAAGCATTTTAAAGCATTTTCTCCTTATATGGAGGTGAAGCTACTGCTATGTTGATGTTCAATTTTTAAACCTGTACTTTCTGTTACTTTGGCTCTATAGTGGTGGATTGGTGGTTGTTCTTCCTACCCCCACCCCTGGATGCTGGGAATTCTGTGTGCCTTTTCTACTCCTGCTTAGCTTACTGGGAAAAGCTAGCTTTACATTCCATTCACTAAAGTGAATGTTCTTTGCCTATAAAACAATAGTTTGTTTCAGTAGAGGGCTGTTTGTTTTTTTAAGAACCTTGGTTTCAAGGGATTCAGACCTCGTAGAGGAGATGTTGGAAGACCTGGGGCTACTTGGCCTCTGTAAGGATATGCTGCTGTGGTAGGGGGTAGAGCACAGCTTCTTTACTTATGGGTTGTTAGGGTCTTGTAAAATTATTGCCATGAGCCTTGCTCATTTTGCTTTTCAAGATTTTGAATGTAGAAAATAGGAAACTGAATATCTTCTTTTGGGACAATATAAAAGGAACTTTTCAATTCCTTGGGAGTATATGCATTATGCCAATGACAAAGTCCATTTTGGCTGACGAATTTGGATGTGTGGTTATCAGTATCTTGATATTTTTGTCCTTTATTACATGCTATCCAATTTTCTTTATCATTCTATCTTGTTCAGTCGTTTCAGTCATGTCCAACTCTTCCTAAACCCATTTGGAGTTTTCTTGACAAAGATACTAGAGTGGTTTGCCATTTCCTTCTCCAGCTCATTTTACAGATGAGGAAACTGAGGCAAACAGGGTTAAATGACTTGCCCAGGGTCATACAACTAATCTCTAAGACTGGATTTGAACTCAGGAAGATGAGTCTTCCTGACTTCAGGCCTGGCATTCTATCCACTGTGCCACCTAGCTGTTCTGTTCTTTTATCTTTAACTTAAAAGAATGAAGCGGGGCAGCTAGGTGACACAGTGAATAAAGCTCTAGCCTTGGAGTCAGGAGAACCTGAGTTCAAATTCATTCTCAGACCAGACACTTGACACTTACTAGCTGTGTGACCCTAGGCAAGTCACTTAACCCCAATTGCCTAGCCAAAAAGCAGAAAAACAAAAAATTAAAAAAAGAATGAAGCCAGTTGGATTTGATTGTGTTGCCTATGAATTTTATGAATTAACCACAATTCTATTTTCATCTTTGCTTCTGGATCTTAAAACAATGGTCACTGGTCAACCTATAATGGCAATATAATCTTGATTTGGCCTATTTAGAAATTATATTAAAGATGGTTTGGTTTTGTTCTTATTTGATGTAATTTGTTTTTTTTTTATTAAAACTTACAAAGACACTCATATGAACTTCACTAAATGGTGAATGCCTATGTTATAGCAATTAAAATGCCATTATCCCAGCTTATCGTATGTATAGTACATGTGTATGCAGAATATGTATATTATATACATACACACATAAGTAGTATTTGCAGGACATACATAATTCCTTTCTTAAAAAAGCCCCTTCCTACTTTACCCTCCTCCCTCACATTTAATGTGAGGACTACATTGTAGGCAGAGAGTTATTTTACATATTTTGGCTAAGCTTTTAGCAATGGCCATGTTCACAATGTTTACCAATGCAGAATGAGGATCATAATCCATTTCTCTTTGTTTACTAAATATGCAGAATGACTTTGCACCAGAAGTTATTAATTACTCCTCACTGTGGAACAATAAAACCATAGACTTAAGTGCCTATTGCAGAGTTCTGGGGTTTTAACATCTGTACAGAGCTAATTCATTGCAATTGGTTTCTAAAATCCATTTTTTATTACCATTAAACTAATTCTCTGTCTAGAAAATTAAATTAAAATAGTTGCTTTAAGTTGTGGTGGCATTTGGCTGGAGCAGGAATGGGTAACCAGTTAGAGATGATATTGGGGTCCTCACTCTTTCTGAAAGTCGGAGAAAAATCTCCCTTACATCCTGCACCTTTCCCACTTAGAGCAAGCCTCTGATTAAGAAGTTGAAATGCTGTGAGTAGTGGTCAATCACATAACTAACATTTCAGAAGTTAAATGGTAATATTGCTTTGAAATTCATAACCTAAGTGAACAGGAATATATTGAGTAAAGGCAATTTATTAACAATTCAGGATTATTTTTCCTCCCTTTGTCACTATTCTTTATCTTCTCTCCTTTCTTCTCTCTCAATAACTTTTCCTGCTGATGTGTCTTATTGTCTCTATATCTCCGTCTCCTAAGTACATATTCTTTTTTTCCCCTTTGTTACTCTTTCAGTTTATTTTTCAGCTCTTCCATTTCTTCCTTTGCCTGTCTTCTTATCCACTGCTTAGTTTTTATTTTTTCTCCCTCCCTTTCAGTGTGACCTCAGTTCCTATTCTTTCTTCATTTTCTTTTTGTTCTCTGCCTGCTCCCTTTAACTGGCCATAACATGGAAGTACAATATATTAATTTTTTTAGTTGAATATAGTTGGCCTCCAGTTTATTTATCTGTAGGTCAGTGCACATTGATTTTTAATCTTAAGATTGCCCATAATACCTGTTCTGATCTGCTTTCACCTCTCTCCAAAGAGAATTTCCACTAAATTTTCAGGAAAGCAATCACTATTGTCTATAAGGCAGCAATGTATAGTAGATAGAGAGCCAGCTTCGAAGTCAGGAAGACAGGTTCAAGTTCTGACTTTAAAACATATCAGCTCTGTGACCATGGGCAAAGCATTTAACCTCTCAGTGTTCGAGACAACTCTCTGTGACAATAAATTATAAAGAATGTGCCAGCTTGCATTGGTAGAGGGAGTTTCCTTATTGGGAATACCCTATTCCATTGAAATGACAGGTTTAATCCCTATCCTTGTCACATTAATCATGTCAATTTACTATTTGCTTTCTGAATCATTATTGGACTTCTAAATGTATGCTTGGTTTTTCTAGGTTGATTTCTTTGAGCTCCTTGAAGCTTTGAGTTCCATAAGCCCCGACTTACACTTTGTCTTTTTCATAAGACTGAGCTCAGGGACTCATGCCTAAGAGGTGCTCAATTCAATCTTTGTCGATTACTTAATAGTTAACATATACTCATGATAGTAGTTCGAACAATAGAGTGACAGTGTTTAAGCAAGTAAGAATGATTAACAATGAAAATTTGGTTATACCTAGTTATAGAATCTTTCCACTTTTGTATACTTAATTATATTTGCAAAGATAATTAATGTATTAAATGATGTGCAACATTTGGATTAACCTATTAATCTTTGAAATATTTTTGAAACCTGTGCTCAGAATTTGCTAAGAAATACTGTAAGTGAAGCTTCACTTTAAATTCATACTCAGGGAAGACTTTTTCAGATGAATGTATACTGTTAAACCACAATGGAGAGAAATATGGAAACCACATGGAGTTCACTACATTAAAGAAATCTGCTTTCCATTTCTTCGTTTAAATTTGGGCTAGCAGGAAGGAGATAAACAAGCTATTTAAAACTAAAATGAATGGCAAAAGGATTAAATTTTTAAATCCCATGTAGTAATGGTATATTGGAATTTAAGTAATCTGATCTCATCACATACAGTCCTGTAAGAGGACAAGAATTTGATTCAATCTTTTCTTATATCTCAGTGGAATGGATGGACATTTCTCTTTTCTACTGATGTATAACAAATAAAACTGAAACATTTGCTTTAATTAGGGTTATAATGACATTCTTTTTCTAGACTCTTTTTGAAACTAGATTATGTGAGGAGTGAGTAAAGGTAAGCGGTTGGGGAAGAACTTTCTTGTTAGTTTGAGAGCAAAATTTAAGGGTATATGAAGGGTTTTCAATAGCTTTCCCCCTCAGTTTGTTTAAAAATCCTTTGGGGGAAAGAAATTGTTCATGCATGTATGCCTGCCTATGTTTGGGGCCAGAGTTGAAAGGGAAGAAATGTATTAAGCCATTTGCTGTTGTTGAAGAAATGCATTTTTCCCCCAGACTTTTTTTTAGTTTTCTATTTGGTGACATTTAAGACACCTTTAGTTATCTCATAAATACAGCCCTGAAAAAGTATTAATCCTTTTTCTTCAATAAGGTGTTGTAAATGACAAAAATTATGAACATTAGAAAGATGCAGGATAGGCATGAAAAGCAGTGTTTTATTTTAAATTAACCACGACTTCCCAGCCTCAGCATAAGGCAATGATTTGAATGTTTCCCCATGGAACATATTTATTTATATTAAGAAATGATGTATACACATTCTTTAAATCGTTGCTGAATCTATTGGTTCTTGTACTTTGAAAAGCTTAAAAGACTGGTTGCATTTAATATACAAAAACTCATCCTTTTTCCTCATCCTTACTTGATTTCATTCCTGATTTATGTTGGATATCATAGAATGAATTATAACTAAGGTATCCTAACTAGCATAGTACTTTTTACTGTTACATTAACTTTCAACTTGAAAACTTTCAACTTGAAAACCACAGCTGGATGGTGGTTACACTTAATAACTAGTGGCAGGTGCATCCTTTATCTGAGCCAAAATTTGTAATAAAAGGGGTACTGTGTCTTTTGGAAGTGCTACCTTTCAAATGAGATGTAAAAGTAAACTTGAATTGACTAATGAGGTCAAAGGTACTATTTAAAAAATCAAGATACCAGTTTTGATGTTTTACATAAAATATTATTTGAACAAGTACTTAAGTTTATCTTAAAATCCTCCCCATTCCTTTAACAGTTAGATCAATGTTAATTGCTTCACATCTGATTATTTTTGTAAAACTGCTTTTTTTTTAAGTTGAGAGGATTTTAACTGTTACTCACAACCAGTTTTTTTGGAGAATGGAATCCTAAGTTAAAGTGTGTCCATGAAACTTAGGTTTCTCTATAGCCAATCTAAAAGAAAGGGGAAGAAAATACAGTAAAGGGCAGATGTCCAAATATTGGACACCCCCAAAGACTGTATCTATTCCTCTAAAGTTAATAATTGTTGGAGTTTAAGACTGCTTTTTTCACACCAACCCCAATGTTGACTTCAATATCAAACTATGTGATGGAAATAGAAGATGGTATATAAACCATCACTGCTTGGGCATGGGAAAGTTGCAGCCCACAAAGGGGACCTCCTGGCAAAATGTCATTCTGTATCTTCACTGAGTATGGTCTTTTTCAGCTGAATTGAGCTCTGCAGATCACAGTTGGTGGCATTTTATGCTAATGATTGTATTTCTGGGATGAATTGATTCTCATGTACTTTTTAATATATTTAAACTCTATTGCATACTTTAAAAGCAAAAGTCCTAATGAAGTGACAAAGATGGATAGTATTGCAATGCTAATGTGCAGTCATTTAGGATATTTCCATACAATCATAGATCATAGACTTAGAGCTTGACGTGGAAGGTATGTTAGAGGTCATTTTATGGATGAGAGAGCTGAGACTCAGTAAAGTAAAGATAGGTGATCTTGCCCAAGGACCAAGCATCAGTGGCAAGATCTGAACCCAAGTTCAGATCCATCTCTCTTTCATTTTCCTCCTACCTGTCCAACTGCTCCTCAGTCTCCTTTACTAGATGATAATCCATATTATGCCCCTTAACTGTGATTGTACCCCCAAGCTCTGTCCTAGAACATCTTTTTTCATTTCATTCTCCCTAGCTCCTTTGGGTTTAATTACATCTATGCTGATGACCCCAAGATAGACAGATATACATATGCATATATATTTTCCACACACATATGTGTGTCTATATAGCAGCCCTTCTGGCTCCCTTGAAAGTGGAGCTCAATCATTAAGTACATTTGGATGTGCAATTTTTCCCACCTTGAGAAGAGTGGAAACTAAGAGAAGGGAGTTGAAGAATCTCCCCAGAGGGAGAAGAAAGAACATACAGAAAGGGGGGAAGTAGCAGGGATTTCCCGGGACATGGAACGGCTCCAGCAACGTTTGCAGCTCTCCTTTTCAAACCCGGTTGAAAGCTAAAGAGACAAGTGGAAGATGAGGGCACTCACTCAGGTAGCTGGAAGACTGGAGGAGGGAAAAAACAGGCATGGAGGAACTAGTGGTCCTTACTTCTGCACCCTGTTACTTCAGATGGGTATAACTGGCACCAGTAACTAAGCCCCTTTAAATGTGTTAAAGAATGAATCTGACTGAGCTAATCTTATTTATTATAAACACTTGTGGTTGGCCCTGCCCTTTGCATTTCTCTGTATCTCTTGGTTAGAGGCATGAAAGCCCTGGCCAGCTCTGAGGACAACACAGAGGAGAATAACCTTTCCCAGACTCAACTTGGGATCCCAAGCCCTGGACTATTGTTGAAGGGTTTTTGCTTTCTAACAAGAGACATAATCATGAGCAAGTCATATTTCATGACTATATTTCCAGGGCAAAATTACTATGTGGCCTTTTAAATATCTCAGTAGACCCCAAATTTAAGGTACCAATGCCCAGGGTTACACATACATACACACACGCCTATAGTATATATATATATATATATATATACACACACACACACACACACACACACATATATATATATGTGTGTGTGTGTGTGTGTATATACATATATGCGCATTCCAGCTGACTCTGTGGTTTTCTTCCTAGAGTATACCTTAGCTAGTAAATTCTGGGACTCACCACATAAACATGGGGTTGGGGCATTCATTCAACTGCTTCTAGTTTGAACAATGGGAATTTTCCACTCACTTGCTTTCCATATGTGTGTAGTTATTTCAAACTCTTCAGAGAGATTATGAATATCATCAAAAAGACTCTGCAGTACGTTGGGTCCTGACTTGCAATCAGAATTATCTCATCTATAACCAAAAACATCTAGAGGACATCACCATCTATAGGTAATCCCTCATCACCTTGGACTTGGCAATGGACAGCCTTTCATGACAATGGCAAACATCTTTGACAAGTGTTTCATGCCTTGCTTGATGTTAAAAATCAGAAGGTCCATGGACAAAGTTATTTATTTCAAGAATTTTGACATATGCATAGGAAGCGTATTTTTGGAGGATACCACTTAAGGTGGAGTTTCACTCTACCTTATCAAATGCTATTTTAGACTGAACCAGCAGTAAGGGCAGTGACATTCTCTATTCTCTCTACTTTTCAGACAATTGCATGACTGTAAAGATGTTATCTGAGAATAGCATTTGAAAGAGCCTGCCTACTTCTTTTTTTCTTTCATCAAGGATATCCTTATTTATGTGAAAATTAATTTTATAAAATTTGTTGAGACGAGGGAAATGGATTACTAGTTATTAATATTCTCATATCCATTCCTTATAACCACCCATTGAGTTCAAAAGGCCAAGGACTCCTGGGTCCCTCAGTCATTATTTGCTGTAATACTGAATGTGATTGCTATAGTGACTGCAACTTTTATTTCAGGAGAAAACAACTTTAGACAGGAAAATGAGTACAATCCCTGACCTTGCTTGACAGAGGATATTATTTGATGGAATTATTTGAACATTGAAGAGCTGAAATGATGATAAAATGCCAATTTAATAGCTCCATGAAGTACTTCATATTTTTAGTATATCAGCCTCCAAGAAAATGTAATAATAGTGATAATGTGGTACTTCATGTCTTTGTCAGTGGACACTTGTAAATTCTATAGCTTTTAAGAACTGTTTTGTTTAAGAAATAAATACCTGTCTTACACCTGATCTACATTGTATACCGAATACCTTTCTACTTCCCTTTCTGAGAGGGACCCAAGTTGTGAGCCATAACCTTAAAGGGATTCTCCCTAGGACAGTAGTGTGGGTGGGTGGGTGTGTGGGTGTGCGGGTGTGCACACACACAAAGAATCAGAGAATTTGAGAAGCCTGCACCATCACTGTTCACCATTTTCACATGTGGGTCCAGCACTAGTGGAGCATTTAGAAGGGGAAAGCTACCTGACCCTGGCAGCAGTTCTGTGTCACGTAAATTTTATGTATATACTTAATATATGTGCATGTTGTGTCCTCTATTAGAATGTAAACCCCTTGAGGGTAGAGACTTTAACTTGGATCTTCATATCCCTATTGCTTATCACAGTGCCCGGCATATAGTAAGTACTTAGTAAATACTTACTTATAGATTTGTTAGCTAAGATGCCCACCTTTGCATTGAAGTCACTGGTTCTTAAAATATATGTTGCTTTCATTTGGAAGATATTATCAAGTCAGAATTTTTTTATCACCTCATCCTCTTCAAAGATATTGGCACATAATCTGCAATTACTTTCATGGTGGTCTTTTGGTAAATGCTTATCACAAGCATTAATATATGAATTCATCAAATATCCCATGAAATGTTTCTTACTGTTTTTAGATGAACAATGAAACCAACTCTGACGCCGCCTGTATTTTTCACTACAAAGAGATCCTGTCTGTGAGCCATCATTTTGTTTGATTGCAAATTTCTTTTGTCATATTTTCATTTATAGTTAAGAGTGTTAAGACTGATGCAGTACAATTCAGTTGCTCCTTTGGTGTGATTATTCATTGGCCAATTAGAGCAGCTATCTCCAAACTTTTTTTTAAATCATGAACCAATATCTGTAAAAAAGAAAAGAAAAGAAAAGGAAAGGAAAAACTGAGTAACCACACTATGTGTGTATTTACTTATTTATAAATTACATACATATACAAAGAATTACTTGCATTATAAAATACAAAATAGCAATGAATGTAGATAACTTTTTCTATGTTTCATGAGGAGGAAAGTTATATGGAAAAGCAAGGAAGTATGGAGTGAATGAAGGTTGAAGTGAGGTCAATGATTAGGAAAGTCGGGACATATAGAAAGATGGAAATAGTAGGGGATAGTGTCACAAAGAGACATTTGAGTCATGGATCAAGGAGTTGGGATAGTTATGGGTGATGACAAGATCCATTCACGAAGCCATCACTGTCATTTAGGTCCTCCTTATCACTTTTTTGCATTGTTTCTTATCATAGACTCCTAATTGGTCTTCCAGCTTCTAGTCAACCCCCTGTCCAATCTATCCTCCACACAATTGCCAGAATGACATTTTTAAAATGCAGATATGTCCATACCATGCCCTTATTCAAGAAGCTCTGCTGAATCTAGGATAAAATGAAAACTTCTTTATCTGACATTTAAAGGACACAACAAACTTGTTTCAACCTACATTTCCAAACTTCCTTTTTATTTAACTTTATTTTAAAATTTTATTTTTCAGGCATTTTACATCCTTCAGTCCTACTGCTTTCCCGATAGAAAAATTAAAACAAAACAAAACCTTCAGAATGAATATAAGTAGTCTAGTAAAACTAATTCTTATATTGGCCATGTCCAAATATGCATATCTCGATTTTAAGTCTGTCACCTCTCTGGAAGAAGAAGGGCAACATGATTCATCTTCAGTCCTCTAGAATCATGGCTTATCATTGTATTAAAGAGATTTCTTAAATCTTTCAAAGTTTTTTTTCTCTATAATGTTGTTATTGTATGAATTATTCATTAAATTCTGCTCACTCCATTTTGCTTCAGATTATAGAGGTCTCCCTGGTGTCCTCTGAAACTGTCCTTTTGGTCATTTCTTAACTTTTTTTACTTTTTTTTTTTATTTTTAGGCAGTTGGGGTTAAGTGACTTGCCCAGGGTCACAGAGCTAGTAAGTGTTACATGTCTGAGATTGAATTTGAACTCAGGTTCTCCTGACTCCAGGGCCAGTGCTCTATCCACTGCACCCCCTAACTGCCCCTTGGTCATTCCTTATGGCACAATAATGTTCAACAATGATATTCATTCTTAACCATATTTCTCAATAGGTGGCTGTCCCCTTAGTTTCCAGTTTGGGGCTACTATGAAAAAAGAGGTACTATAATTTTGTATATAACTGAGTCCCTTTTCTCTTTGTTTGGTTTGTTTGGGTATTGGCCTTGTGCCAGAGAATATGCGCAATTTACTTCCTTTGAGAATAGTTCCAAATTGCTTTTCAGAATGCCTGGTCCATTTTACAGCTCTACCAGCAAGCGTTATCAGTGTACCTGTTTTCATGCAGCCTCTCCAAAATTTGATATTTTCCCCTTTTATCATCTTTGCCAATTTGGTGGATGTAAGGTAGAAATTTAGAGTTGTTTTAATTTGCATTTTTCTAATTATTAGTGATTTGAAGCATATTTATAAGGTCATTAATAGCTTTGATTTCTTCCTTTGAAAACTGCTTGTTCACATGACCAGTTAAGATGGAGGACTAGATATTTTCTCAGATCCTTATAACCTCTCCCATATTGCAACAGCTATAAAATCTCATGTGATCCTTATAGTAGCTCATTATTCTTTGAAGTTTTATCTTGTTGGCTATCTGTAGAAAGCTCTAGATTTCGTTATGACATTTCTGGGAATTTTTGTTTTGGGGTTTCTTTCCTAAGGAGATTGGTCATATTTTTATTTTGCTCTCTGGTTCTCAGAATTCTGGGCAGTTATAATTTATAATATCTTGAAGTGTGATATGCAAGCTTTGAAAAAATGATCATGATTTTCTATTACTTTGATAAATTATCTCTCTTTTACTACTTGATTGTTTTTTGATATTATATTTCTTACATTTTATTGTTTATTTTTCAATTTTGTGATTTTATTATAATATTTCTTGTTGAGTTATTATTTCTCTTAGTTCATTCTAATTTTCAAGACATTCATTTCTTGTGTGAGGTTTTCCACTAATCATTCTAAAGTGTCATTTTTTTTCCCTTGCTTTTCTTTTGTATTTGGTGATTATCTTGGTTCACTCATCTCAGAAAACTCAATCTCTAGGTTGAGGGTCCTGTACTTACAACAGTTCGGTCCTGCATATTCCTGAGTGTGGTGTTCAAGACTCTTTCAAGGGACTCCAGAACTACTCCAGTGCTGTGTTTTCCTGAGGTTCTCTTTTTTTGCCACAGGGGCCTCCAGCCTTCCCCCTGTGTTAAGCTCAGTCTAAGGTCTTCCTTCTCTCCTCCCCCACTCCATGTCCCCTATTCCCCCCTGCTAGTTTCCAGGGCTATTGCAATCACTCCTACTGTGGGTTCCCACCAAGGGGCTCCCTCTGAAACCACTCCGTCCTAACTTCTCCGGTTACACTGAGTATTTTGTACCATACCTTCAACCCACCCTGGCTTGTCTCTTTCAGGATTCCTGTGGCCCAACCATTCCCAGCACCATTATCACTATGCCAACTGCCACCAACGGGCAGAGAAGCCCAAGAGCCCCAGAACGGCAGCAGCTCCACACATAAATCCTGCTTTCAGCTAGCCCTTGTGGCCATTATCAAGGAGAACAAGCCCCAGCATCCCCACCACCACCATCATCACTAATGTGTTACCAATTGCCACTGATAGCTAGATAATCCAAATAACCTTGGAAACTTCAGTGTCCCCAACACTAGTCTTCTAGCTTGGCTCTGAGGGAGAGACAGAAAGTGGCATGTGCCAGGTGGGTCTGATTATTTTAACACTTAACAAATGTTTTACTTTCATTCATTTATTTGCTCATTTGTTCATTCATTCATTCATCTATTCATTCATTCAGCATTCATTCCTTGCCTTTATATCTTGGTATGAAATGTTCATCTTTCCTGTAATGTTCTTCTTCCTCTCCTCTGCCTCTGGTAATTCCTAGCTGAGCAAGTATCTGCTGTCTCTTCAGCCTTTTCTTATCCCCCCTTCATAGTGCTGTTCCCTTCAATTTACTTGTATGTAGTCTATATTTATTTCTGTTTTTACGCGTCATTTCTATAAAAGGCCGAGATACAGGACTCAATTAGAAAACTTTTTATAGAGGCAACTAGCTGTTGCAGCAAGTACAAAATCTGGAGCTAGGAAGACTTCAGTTCAAATCTGGCCTCAGACGCTAGCTGTGTGACCCTGGGTAAGTCACCAAACCTCTGTTCACCTCACTTTTCTCATATGTAAAATGGGGATAATAATAATAGCACCTGCCTTCCAGGGTTGTTATGAGACATGTCAAGTATTGAGCTCAGCATATGGCACATAGTAAGCTCTATATAAATATTAGATATTATGTAGTATCTCTGTTATTTCACTGTGTTTCCCAAGAATTTCTATAAAATACATATACAATATTAGCAACTTCCTGTGTAATAGATTTTATTATGGCAACTTCTCAACCTTTTTGGCCTCAGGACCCCTTTACTCCCTTAAAAATTTTTGAGAACCACCCCTTCCCCAAGAGCTTTTATTTGAGCTGTATTTATCAATATTTGCTATATTAAAAATTAAAACTGGCAATTTAAAAACTATATACTTATTAGCTCATTTAAAATTAATAAACTGGTTATATGTGGACATAATGTTTTATGATAAATATTTTTCAAAACAAAAAATAGAAGAGTAGCATTAGTTTATGTATTTATATAAATCTCTTTAATGTTTGGCTTAATAGAAGACAGTTGGATTCTCATATTGGCTTCTGCATTTAATCTGTTGTTAGACAGTGTTTTGGTTGAAGGATATGAAGAAAATCATTCTTCAAAGTGATATTTAGTTGGAAAAGGGGAGGATTTTAATAGGAAAATGTTTTCATATTTTGTTTCGACTTCATAGACCCCTTAAAGCATCTTGGGGACCTTAGGAGTCCATGAATCACACACTTCTTAGAGCCACCACACTAAGAGAAAAAGCAAATCTATCAATCAGCCCATTTTTGTATAATAATAATTTCTTTAAAACTTATAGAATTATCTCTTTAGTAGTATAAAGATGTCATTAAAAACTTGTTCACTCTGGTACTAAAAATAGTAACTATACATCATTTGCTTTGAATATGTGTATCTGAGATATCAAAGTGAATAAATACTTATTGACTTGACTTTTTCATCTCTAACAAAAATTCTTACGTATTTGTATATCTTCATTAGTTGTCAATGTTAATCTATTCCCCTCAGCATTTCATGTTTGTATAGGTATCTTTTAAGTCAAAGATGTGAATGTTTATAATGAAAGAAAAGTTGTGGTTTTTCAAATATTAGGACATCAGTTATGATCTCTTAAAATTAACACTAGTGTACTCTAAAATAAAACCTTTATGTAAAATGAAAATTATACAAAAGCATAAAACATGTAACATAAGTTAGGTCATGCATTTGTTTAATGGGTAACTGATATAATAACTAGAGTGCTGCAGCAACAATAGCAGCCCACACCAGCTTATGAGGTGCCTTCCCAAAGACAAAAGGAAGGCAGGGTGCTACTTTATTAAATTATCCAGCAAGAGAGTGTAATATTTTCTTTAGCCACCAGGGGGCACTGAACACAAATTTCATCAGTCTCTGGTGCACATGCATTGTTAATCTCCTACCCTACCAAACCCAATGACTCTGTGTGCTTCTTAGAAAATAGAGAGAGGGGAATTAGAACCTATACTATTTGTATTCTGACCCTAGACTGGAAGTGATGAATATGGTTGAGAATTATTCAATAATCAGGAAAACTCTGTTGCCTCACTCATCCTTTGTTAGGAATTTTACTTCTTAAGGAACACCCCTCTCCAACTCTACAAATATGCAGTCTTAGGATACAGCTGCTTAGTGCACTACAGCCATGTGGTTTATTACACGTAGCAAAAGATGCAAGGAAAATTGTTAAGAATTCCCTACATGGGGAACCTCTGTCTAAAGGTCTTCCAACCTCCCTCCCCCCTGTTTTTTGGCTTTTTCAGTATTTTATTTCAAAGTTCCAGAAGAATAGTCCCAAGGCACTCTGCTTACACTGACTCCTCTTCATGAGTAGGACTCAAGGCAATAGGGGGCAAGTAAGGTGATGGTGTCTGGTGCTCATGCTTCAGATCCTAGACAACAATAGTGAAACTAAGAGGAGAGTGGTGTGAGGAAAAATCCTGCCTGTGTCTGGCTAAATGGTGGATGAGATTGTTTAAAAAGCTGTTAGCTTCTAGCCATAAATCCAGTCTTGCCATTCACATTGATTCTCAGTCACTGAACCTGGGAACACAGACTTTGCCACTAGAACCCCAAGAGCTCAGTTTTTAAAGGCTGATGCAACTACCCAATATGGCAGATGGATAGCCCTGGTTCAAAACCCTATGTTGCCATTCTCTGCCAAAATAACTGACAGGAAGCCATTCTCAAAGTCAAAAGAAGTAGAGATTCTTACCTGTGGGACAGGGTAGAGATCTCATCCTCCCCAATCTTCTCACATAACTTTGTACCTGTTTTAAATGCTTGCTTTCTCAGCCTCCTAGGGAGAGGAAAAAAGTGATCACTGGAACCTGAATTGCAGGTAAAGCAGTACACTCATCAGAAACCAAGTTACCATCCCTTTTGCCAAATCATCATCATTATTGTCCCCAGTCCTTGGTCAAAATTATTAATTATATAAATTATAAATATAAATTAATAATATAAACAGATAGTAGAATAGTACTCTTGAGTAGTTCTCAGTATAACACTCTTCTTTTTCTTATTTGAAATTCATTGCAAATTTTATTGTGTAATTGAAAAAAAATCAGTTATCACCAAAGAGACTGCTTTAATGGATCCCTACGTGCATTCAGAACGTAGATGAAGAGACCTTTTTTCACTGTCTCCATAGCTCCAAGTCAGCTCATTGGAATAGAAGAATCAGAATGTAGAATAAGAATATATAGAGAACACTGGAAAATTTTTAAACTTTTCTTTCAAGTAAGGACATATCTCGCTACCTTCTATTAAAATAAGTTGGTCAATTTTGTGGCATCCTGGATAATGAAGGAAACACTACTAAGTGTAAAAGATTTATTTACTCATATTTTTCCAGATAAATAAAACTGCCAGTTGGAAGCCACTTACTTTTAAATTACAGTACCCCAAATTTCCTATTCTAGTGAACATGCTGATACAATATAATTTTTGGTAAAAGACAGAACCTGGCCTAACAATCTAAGTGAGGATCAATTTAATTCAATTCAAGAAACTTACTTCCTATGTGACCCTGGGAAAATCACTTAACCATTCTTTGGGCCTGAATTTCTTCACCTATAAAAAGTGAGGTGACTGGATGAAATGATAACAATATTCACATTTATAAAACATTTTGAGTTTTCTTTTTATCCTGTTAATAAATAGTATTACTAATATTACTACTTATATTTTTGTTTTAAAGGCTAATTATTGGTTGTATTGGTTAAATGAGGGCTTTTCTGGTGTTCATTTTTAACAGTATTTTCACCTGTTTATTAAAGATGAATCCGTAATAAATTAGTATTTATATCGAGATTTTGTTTTATACCAAGGAGTGAGTCATAGCACTTATGTAAGTTTGCATTCTGTTCCATAGACCAAGTGTTACTGAACTTGTGAATATACATTGACATTTGCAGTAGGCTGCTAATTGTTCTCTCTATGTCTACTCTTTCCTTCTTACTTTCATTCTTCCAGGCAGATTAATGTACCTAAAATGCAATTTCTTTTACACTTTTGCCCAGAAATACTTAGTGTCTGTCTTTTCCATGTGAGTTGGCTCCAAATTTTTTTGATCGCACAGTGCTAACATTAAAAAAAGTATTAACAAAAAAATCCCAATTTCAGTACATTTCCTTATTTATGCATTATTTTCATATAGTATAGCTACTATACTAATAATTATGTACTTTGTAAAACTTACACTGAAATATAAATTTTTAAAAAGGATGAGATAAAGCTAAAATTATATTTTATTCTAGTGTTAGTAGGTAGCCACTGGAGTTTACAGAGCAGTGAAGTGACAGAGTCAGACTTGCAATCAAGAAAATCATTTTGAGAATTCTGTAAATTATAGATTGGGAAGGACAAAGACTTGAAACAGGGAGGTTAATTAGCAGTCTATTGTAATAGTCCACACAAGAGGTAGTGAGAGTCTGAACTGTGGTTACAGCTGTGCAAGTAGAAGGGAATCGATGTGAGAGATACTGTGGAGGCAGAAACAATATGATTTGATAACTAATTAGGTATATGGGATGAGTAAGAGTGATGAGTCAAAGAATCTCTGACTGAAAGTTGTACACTAGTTACTATGTTAAACTGAAATCAGTGGAAGGAGTTTCTACCCTGTTAAGGACAGGACCAAAAAAATTCCTCCAATAGACCACCTCTTTACAGCCACACAGTTGACTAAAATAGAGAGTACAAGACTCCAATGTGCTTATTGTTTATTGATTTTTTTAATTGGTAGAGCAGAATGCAACCTTAGAGACTCTCCTTCAACTCAGCATCTCCTATGTATTTATTAAATTCATAAGATTATGTGAAGAATAAAACAACAAAGAAAATTTTATACTATGAACCTCTGATTATGTCAAGCAAGGCATCAAAAAAGAATATATATGTATAAAAATGTATAATGAAAGATTCATATGTATGTAGTGTGTGTGTGTGTGTGTGTGTGTGTGTGTGTGTGTGTGTACTTTGTCAATGAGTCTTCCTATCATGTACATTGTAGAACAGTTCCTGGCACACAGTAGGTAGTTAAAAATATTTATTGACTGATTGACTGAATCACAATGTCAAACATAGTCAAAATAGAAGATCCCTATGGATGATGAGAACTTTAGATAACTACTAAGCTTCAGAATATGGTTGAACCTTCTTAATGATGTACATAATTTGTCAATTATTCATCCAGGGAAGACCAAATGGATAAAGAATGAACACTTTCCAGATTCTTTGAATCTGGATTTAATCTTGGACAAGTCACTTAAACTCTTTAGGCTTCAATATCCTTATCTAGGAAGTGAAAATATGACCACTATATGACCACTGAAATAATTTTTCACTCTAAATCTATGATCCTAAGAATCCCACTTTTATCTCCATAGTATGATAAATATTTTGAGGATAATATAATCAAGTACTGAACTCCTGTTTAGAATGATTTTGTTTCTTGATGATTTAGTATGTTCCACTGTTCTATTTATCTGCTTTTTAATTGGTACAAAACAATTTTATATTATTACTGTTTACTAATATAGTGTGAGGTATGGTGACGCCATCCCCCCTTCATTTGTACTTTTTTTTCTCATTATTTCCCATAAGGTTCTGGACTTTTTGTTCTTCCAAATGAAATTTGTTTTTATCATATCTAGTTCCAAAAATTTCTCCATAGTGATTTAATTGGCATAGCACTAAATCTATAAATTTAAGTAATAAATCAGTTTTTATTATATTGACACAGCCAACTATGAGCAATGATTATCTCTCCATTTTTGTCTCTAAGTAGTCTTTATGGCTATTTAAATATTTCATGTATCTTAGCAATTTGTACCATATTTAGTTATTATGAAGTTCTTATTGTTGCTTCTTGATTTTGTTTAATATTTCACTGAAATGTTAATGATTTTTGTAGATTTATTTATCTTATTCATTTTTTGGTCATTATCTCCATTAGTTTCTATAACTATTTTCTAGGGTTTTCTAGGTACACTAGAACTCCATCTTAAGTTTAGTTTTGTCTCCTCATTACCAACTTTTTGTTATTTTGATTTTATTCTCTTGTCTTATTACAACAACCAGAACTTTCAGAACTATGCCAAGTGATATTCAGGAGAGGGAGTATATTGCTTTACTCCTGATCACACTGAGAGTTTCTGGTGAAGAAATTCTTAATTTTTTTTTTACATTATGGATCCCTTTGGTAGTCTTGTGAAATCTATGAACTCTTTCTTAGAATAGTGTTTTTAAAAGCATAAAATAAAATACTTAGGATTACAAGCCAATTATATAGAAATACAAATATCTATTAAAGTTCATGGACCACAGATAAAGAATCCCTATTCAGTGTTTAATCTTTTAAAGCAATGAAGAATGTTAGGGTTTTTAAAAAAATTTTTAAACATTTTTAAGTTTTGAGTTCCAAATTCTATCCCTCCCTTCTTCCCCTCCCCCCTCCTTGAGACAGTAAGCAATCAGATACAGATTATACATGTGCAATTATGTAAAACATTTCCATATTAGTCATTTTGTGAAAGAAGACTCAAATAAGATAAAAAAGAAAGAAAGTGAAAATGGCAGGTTTCAAGTTTGTACTCAATCAATATCAGTTCTTTCTCTGGAGGCAGATAGTATGCTTCATCATTAGTCCTTTGGGATTGTGTTGCATTGTTGAGAATAGCTGTCATTCACAGTTCTTCAATGAACAATATTGTTGTTACTGTGTACAACATTCTCCTGGTTCTGTTCATTTCATTATGCATCAGTTCATGCAAGTCTTTCCAGGTTTTTCTGAAATCATCCTGCTTGTCATTCTGAAATTATCCTGCTTGTCAAAGAATCTTAGTTTTAAATGAAGTCTTTTGATCATCTTAACAAAAGGCCCTTCCATGCCTTTCATGTTTAGAGGTTCTTGTTTTTGTTTCTGCATGAATACTATATTTTATCAATTATTTTTCCTGTATCTATTGAAATATTCATGCACTTTTAAAATCTTTATTATTTATATGATTGATTACGGTGATTGTATATTTGTGTTGAGACATCTTTGAATTTGAATTTCCTTTTCTTTATCTTCCTGCTAAGTTTTCTTTAAAATATAGTGATTTATGTGAATTTATTTTGTATCTGTGACTTTGCCAAAGTTACTAATTAATTCATTTAATTTTTACTTGACTCTAGGTTTCAGATATTTGCAAAAAGAGATAATTTTGTTTCCTCTTTGTTTATGCTTATTCTTTCAATTACTTTTTCTTTTCTAATTGATGTAACTGGCATTTCTGGAATTGTGTTAAATTGTAGTGGTGATACTATGTTCCCCTTCATCTTAATCAAAAGGCTTCTTTTCTGTACCCACTATATATACTACTGACTGTTGGTTTTAGGTATATATTATTTACTATTTTATTGAAAAGTCCATTTATTCTTATGTTTTCTAGTGGTTTTTAATCAGAAACAGATTTCATATTTTGTCAAAAGCTTTTTATTATCTATTGGTACTTTTTGTTAATACTGTTATTAATATGATCTATTATCTTTAGATTTTAAAAGGTATTGACCTAAATCTGCATTTGCAGGTATAAACCCATCACGGTCATAGTGTATAGTCTTTTTGACATATTACTGTAGACTCTTTGTTAATATATTATTTAAAATTTTTGTGAGTATTTATTAAAGATATTTATTTGTCTATAGCTTTCTCTTTAGACCCTCCTTGGTTTTTGGTATCAAGACCATATTTGTATCATAGAAAGAATTTGGTAGGACCCCTGTTTTAGCTTGTAAATCCATTTAATTCCAGCTAATTCTTACAAAAGAATCTAGAGGAAATTAAGGCATACAACATGAAAACTAACCAATTAGCAGAAAGTCAAATACTTTCAAAATGTAATGACAGAAAGTAAAGAAAGGATAAAGGAAAATAATATTAAGAAATAAAATATTACTTTTAAATGGCTAGGGCCATACAAGAACATGAATTTGGGGTGGGGAAATATTTGTGTTGGTTTTACTTTCTTTAAAAGAAACTCACAAATGATCTATGCAATAGAGAAAGGCAAAGAGAATATCATTGGGCTGTAGAACATAAGGAATAAAAGATATAATGTAAAAAAAGTCGGGAGAAAAGTAGCGGAATTACTATCATGGGGATACACACATAGAGTTAATGAAAAGAAAGCCAAAGAAATTAATATTTCTTAATGGGATGGTATTAAATATTTTAATAAAAAGAAAACATTTAGATGAATGTATACAATATCCATATAAGAAATATTTTAAAAACACATACATAAAATGAATGAAAATAATGGGATGATATTGACTACTGAAAGGGAATAGAGAGGACTATACATATTACTTGAGAGTGTGAAACCTTTATAAAAACTGGCCATATATTAGGTTATAAAAATCTCAAAAACAAATGCAGAAAAGCAGAAATATCAAATTCATTTCTTATTAATAAAAGTTCAATAAAATTATGTTCAAAAATTGTAGTTAAAGATTAAATTTTTAAAATCAAAGTAGAGATAAATGAAACTGAAAACAAAAACAAAACAAAACAAAGCAAAACAAACAACACCTAACACCAAACACTAACTTAATGAATTTAATTAGTAGTGGATTATTTTTGAAAAAAAATTAAAGCATTATGTAATTTGATTATTTTTAAAAAGATGAAAACCAAACAACTGGTATTTTAAAAATTTGAAAAAAGGGAATATAAAAAATGGAGGTAGTTTTAAAGAGGAGTTTGTCCAACTATACATCAGTAAAACCAGCAACTTAAATGAAATGTTTGAATATATTCAACAATATTAAATGTCCAGGTGAATAGAACAAGAATAGAGAATATACATAACTCAATCTCAGAAAAAGAAAATTGTATTTCTTTTTTTGAGCATCTACTGATATGAGACATATTTGCCTTTTGTTCTAAATTCTCTAATCTCTGGTTAGACTTAATAATTTCTTGCTTAAGAGTTCAATTTTTATCCTTAATTATTTTATATTTTCATTTATTTCTTGGATTTCTCTTCTAAATTATTTTGGAGGTTCTTGGTTTTTTAGGAGCCTTGCATAATTTTTTAGGTATGTTCATCTGCTTTAGGAAAGTTGTGGCTCATTTTTCTTTAGTGTGAAAATCTTGCCCACTGAAATAAATCTTTTCTTTAAATACTTGCACATTTCTCTTCAGCTTTTGTCTATCTTAATCACTCAGCTGATTTTTCTCCTGAAATCCTTGCTAAAAATTATTTGATTATTATCAAATCAAAATGTGCCACTTCCCCACCCTTGCTGCCTATTCTCTGTTTTCTCAAATCCCCAGGGTTGGATAAGCTCTATTTCCTTCAGAGGAAACTAGTTAAGATACTGTTGCAGGGAGATTTTGATTGGTCACTGTATTAGAGCCTAAACTCTACCTTTACCAGTCCCACTCATTTGGGTTCTAATATCATTTCTGCAACTGGATTTCTTCAGTTCCTATGCTGGCCCTTGGGGACTGATCTTGAAGTTGTTAGAGGAGGATCCTTTAGATACTACTAAAAGAGACGCTCTGATAAGTTTGGGATTTATTTTCTCCACCCTTCTCTAATTCCTGCTGACTCCAATTCCCTCTATGCTATAATTAATTGTAATTGGAAGAACATCCCTGGTCTCCTTCCTCTATGTTCTTGACTACAGTTCTATTCTTTTTCCTTCTTCACTTTCCTGAAACCCAAACTTCACACTCTTCCATAAATTTTGCCTTTCCTTTCTCTCAAAACCATGTGTACATCTGATTCATAGGTCTCAACTCTCCCTGGGAGTGGGAGTTCCCTTGAAATGTTGCTACATGGTTAACAATATGCTCTGGAACATATAATAGTATATAGTGGTGACCCTAAGAAATTATAAAGGGGTTAACTCTGAAATATGGATGCTTAAAACTGCAGTAGTCAGAAGGATCCTACAGCCACCTGGGATGATTTCTATGCTGTGCGTACAGGGAAGGCAATAAGTGGTGGAAGCACCTTGAATGACTGACTGGTGAGTTTGTCCTCAATGATTTTTTTTTCTATAAGAATTATCTTAATGATAGACTATTTTACCTTTCTTTTTTTCTGAATTTTCTGATTTTGGGAGCTTTTTATTTGTTTTGTTTGTTTGAGAGAGAGTTACCCCCAGGAAACCTCTCACTCCCATCATCTTCCAGGATTCTCTCTAGGTGACCCCATGTCGCCAATGAAAAACTCTGCAAAACAAGTGGCATAAAAGATATTATCATTTAAATTTATCATTAGGAAAGGAGATAGGCAGATCATGTAGCATGAGCAAAAGACAACCAATGGATAGCCTATACTCTGTTGGTACATAAGCGATCAAGTGATCTATGCAACAGCCCCTATTATATTGGATGAAAATCCTATAGAAGACTTATGGCATTATAAAGAATACAGGGAATTGAAAAGCATGACTGGGTTATGATTTGCATTACTGGAGAGAGTACCCACATCCATTAGACTGCAGATTCATTAAAGTATTTAAGTGTATATGTCTTATCTTCCCAACTAGAATTATGGGATCATAGATTTAGGGCTGGAGGCTTAGAAGTCTTCTAATCTAATCCCCTCATTTTACAGATGAGGAAATGGAGGCCCAGAAGGGATAAGTAACTTCCCCAAGGTTAGGCAGATAGTAAGTGGCAAAGCCTGGGATTAAAACCCAGTTCCCTGACTCTAAGGCCAGCACTTTTTTCATTGTGCCATTTTTGTGCCTCAACTAGGTAGTGAGCTCCTTGAGTACAAGCAAGGTTTCTTTTCTATTTTCTTTTGTATCCTCTATACATTTTATTGCACATATGAATCATTCAATAAATTATTTCTTGAATACTGGGATCAGTTATAACCAAAATCCTTTCAAATATATCATTACATTTTGGATCAAAAATCTAAATAAACCTATATCTACTCATGTTTTTCCTCTTCTCTCTCTTCTGCCTCCATACAAACATATTTTATATTTAAACATGATATATACACTACCAAGACCACAAAACTTTCCATAACCTTTCAGATCTAACTGTGGTTATAATGCCAGTAGTCAAAATCATTGCTTTTCATTGTAGGTGCTTTTAGATCCACATCTATTAAGATTGTCAGATTTGAGAAAGATTTTCTATCATCTCTATTTATTATAGTTTAATAAGTGTCAAGGATAGCCTGTGTACATGAAATTCAGATAATATCCAAATTCTATTTTAACCTATAATTTTAATTCTTCTCCTGTTAGCAGAACTGCTAACAAAATAGAACTGAATGATTTGTTTCCTATACGTTCCCTGTCTTTGGCCTCAAGAATACTTAAAGGGCCAAAAGTGGGAGTGAAAAGGTGGGAAATGAGAAACAATGGGCAGGATCATTTACAAATTGAATTTTTGGGGTCTGGATGAATGTCAAAGGATTGAGATTTTACCATTTTTCAAACTTAAGATGGAAAGCCAATTCTACCCTAAGGAAACCTGGTATTTCTTGAATTGATTGTTAGAGACTTTGTGTCTGGACTTTCCTGATTATCCCAGAAAAACAGGACCATAGCCCTACCACAGATGAGACTACTGAAATCAGAATCTTCAACAATATATTTAAGTCTAGCCATAGTTCAAGAATCTAGTGCCTTTTGGCTAAAAATGGCATCGTTTCTGGTCTAGGAGAAGGGAAAGTAAAGGAGTTTCTGTGTTTACTCATTTCTTTTCTTTTTTATTAATTTATTTTGTCAATGATCACTTCCATAAGCATTTGAGTTTACATTTTTCTCCCCCTCCCTCCCTGACTCCCTCCCCAAGATGGTGCACAATCTGATGTAGGTTATGCATATGCATTCCTATTATACATATTTTCACATTAATGATGTTGTAAGGAAGAATTAGAACCAATAGGAGGAACCACAAGAAAGAGAAAACAAAACAAAACAGAAGAAAAAAATAGCAACTAGTATGCTTCGATCTGCATTTAAACTCCATAGTTCTTTCTTTGGATGTGGATAGCATTTTCTATCATGAGACCTTTGGAAATGTCTTAGATCCTTGCGTTGCTGAGAAGGGCTAAGTCTATCAACATTAGTCATCTCACAGTGTGGCTGTTTCTGTGTACAATGTTCTCCTGGTTCTGCTCACTTCACTCAGCATCAGTTCATATAAGTCTTTCCAGGTTTTTCTGAAGTCTGCCTGTTCATCATTTCTTATAGCACAATAGTATTCCATTACATTCATATACCACAACTTGTTCAGTCATTCCCCAGTTGATGGGCATTCCCTCAATTTCCAGGTCTTTGCCACCACAAAAAGAGCTGCTATAAATATTTTTGTACATATGGGTCTTTTTCCCATTTTTATGATCTCTTTGGGATACAGCCCTAGGAGTGCTATTGCTGGGTCAAAGGGTATGCACATTTTTATAGCCCTTTGAGCATAGTTCCAAATTGTTCTCCAAAATGGTTGGATTATTTCACAACTCCACCAACAATACATTAGTGTTCCAATTTTCCCACATCTTCTCCAACATTTGTCATTTTCCTGTTTTGTCAAGTTGGCCAATTTGATAGGTGTGAGGTGGTACCTCAGAGTTGTTTTGATTTACATTTCTCTAGTCAATAGTGATTTAGAGCGTTTTTTTCATATGACTATAGGTGGCTTTAATTTCTTCATCTGAGAACTGTCTGTTCATATCCTTTGACTATTTATGAATTGGGGAATGACTTGTATTCATATAAATTTGACTTAATTCTCTATATATTTTAGAAATGAGGCCCTTACTAGAGACACTGGATGTAAAATTTTCTCCCCAATTTTCTTGTTTCCTTCTAATCTTGGTTGCATTGGCTTTGTTTGCAAAAACTTTTCAATTTAATGTAATAAAAATTATCCATTTTGCATTTTGTAATGTTCTCTATCTCCTGTTTGGTCCTGAATTCTTCTCTTCTCCATAAATCTGATAGGTGAAGTATTCCTTGTTCTTCCAGTTTGCTTATAGTATCAGCCTTTATATCTAAATCATGAACCCATTTTGACTTTATTTTGGTATATGGTGTGAGATTTTGGTCTATGCCTAGTTTCTACCATATTCTTTTCCAGTTTTCCCAGCAGTTTTTGTCAAATAGTGAGTTCTTATCCCATTATCTTATTGGCCTCGGGAGAGTCCTTGGAGCACTTCCCAGAGTTTTGCTGAGGCACTGGGAGACTTGGCTGCCATAGCACACCATGGCACGTGGTGGTTTTCTGAGTCAGTTTCCACTGGTTCTCCTGCCCGTACTGAGGCACTCAAGGGTCCTGGTGTTGGTGCTTGCCTGTTCCACCACCTATGGTTCAGGATCTCCCCCTGGTATACTGAGATGGGGCTTTCCACTAGCTTGCTGGGACACCTCCTGTTCTCTACTTCTCCCCTTCCCCCAGGGCAAGAGGGGCCTTTCCCGTTAATCCCTCAAGCTACCTGGGCTACCAGACTGCTGATGCCCCATCCCTGTCTTTCTGCTGCTTCAGCTGTTCCAGGGTTTTTCCTGGGGCAATATTTTTTGGGCTTTCAGAGGTTAATAAGGGAGGGTGAAAGCGACTTACTTTTTATTGGGCCATCTTGGCTCCTAAAAGCGGAAATCCCCCTCATTTCTTAATACATACTAAGAGAATGGGCTTCATCCAGTCAAGGACAGTTTTCTTCTTGTCTTTGTGTCCCTACATAGTAGGTCTGTTTGACTTGATTTGAATTAATACCTTATATTAGCACAGCGAGGCATGACTAGTGACATTTTCTAGGAAATACTATAGTGGCTAAATCCTTATACTTTAATAATTAGGTTTTTTTTAAGCTAATAGCACTATATAAATTCAAAGGAAAAATAATGTGCATTAATCTATTTAATGTTAACTGTAATAATTATGCCCCCTTTACCTCATGAATTTTGTATTTTCCCTGATGCTCAGTTCAGAGGAAGCATGGTGTAGTGATAAGAAGACTTAACAGGACTTCACTGGACTTAACAGGAAGAAACTTGGGTTCTTGTCCTTGAACACTTACTAGCAGACCAGTTTGCAGAATTCTTTGCTTGCAATGTGCTGTAGCCTGGAAAGAATCCTAGGAAGCTGATACAGTGGGAAGTTTCCTGAGGGTAGCTCTCCTTCAACCACACAAAATAATAAAAGCAAAACACCTCCCAAATTCAGAAAGGACAAGTGCCTTTAAGCCTCAATTTCTTCATCTGTTAAATAGGAACAAAACCATAGACTTATCAGATCTTAGAGATTAGCTAAAACATATCTGAAGTGCATTCCCCTTTAGTACATTCTCAACAAGTAGCTTCTCTTTCTTCTCTTGTAGACTCCAGTGATGGGGAGCTCACTAACTTACAAAGTATACCAGACCACTTTTGTACAGCTCTAATCTTTAGGAAAATTTTCCTTACATATAGCCAAAATCAGCCTCTCTAAATCTCCCATCCACTGCTCTGAATTCCTGAAGGAATAGTTCCAGGTCCATAACTGGGTATGTCGACTTCTACCTGGTTGAAGTCAGGGTAAAAATTAAAGTTGACTTTTGATCAAAAGCAATGAATACCTGCACTATTTGCTCAGAGTTGTGGTGAGGAAATCACTTTGTAAACATTGAAGTGTCATAGAAATGTCATTATCATTATTATTACAAATTTAATAATGTGTTTTATAAAAATGAATATATTTTAATAATTTGAACTTTATACAGTAATACTGTGAAATATGGAAAGGAAGCTGAACTTTAAGTTAAATGAGACATATTCAAATCTCACCTCTAATACTTATTAACTGTATGACCACAGATGAGCCATTTAATCTGAGACTCACTTCTGTCACCTGTAAAATTATATCTGTAGTGCATACTTCATAGGGTTGTTGTGAGGGTAAGATTAGGTAATGGGTATAAAGTACTTTGTATACCTTCAAACATCATTTGAGTAACAGCCGTACTTATCATTATTATATATAATAAATATTTGTTAAATGAATGGGTGACAATGGTTTTTTTTCTTTAGCTTCAGCCTCTAAAATCTTTTATTCTCATCTCAGTTAAAGATATTCTAGTATTATAGTGGACAAATGAAGAAGGATACCTTTCTATTGATGGAGAATCTTAAATTCCTTCTTGAGGACAATCACTTCTTACTGTGTGTTTTACTGCTGAGGATAGTCCCACATAATTTAACAAAGGATCAGTGGTCATGGTGGAATGCTTATACTCAGGACTGGAGTGTACATTTCTTCTATTATCAAGACAATTGGATGATTGAGAACAGCACTCTGGAAAGAAGCCAGGTATGTGTCTGAATCACCAGCCACCAGGCTGGGAGAGTCATTAGAATTGCTCATGAGCAACCAAATGCTCTGGCTTGTTTCCACAAAGCAATTGGAGTCTATGGGAGTCCTGAGAGACATGGCTTGGTCTAAAGTCTTCTTTTCCTTTTCCAATATCCGAGCAGTCTTTTCCTCAATGGAAATGTTAAATACACAGCGTGTCTCTGCATGGGACACCCCCCTTCAGAGGGTAAGCCTTTCGAGGTACCCATGACCAGCTCCACATGAGACAACCTCAAAAGGTTCAGAGGTTGTAGTGTTAACAGGCCACACACAGTTTCATGTGCTTGTAGAGGATCTTCTGTTGGTAAGAATTGGTGTAGGCAATTTTAAAATTAGGCAGAGATGAACAGATTCCTCTGGCTCAGCTGCAGTAACCACAGATGTATGAACCCATAGAGAAGAGTTTTGCAGTCTAGATGTTTCAATGGAACAGACTCAGCTTAAGTGTGAAGGTGAAAATGGTTCTTTTGTTTCTAAACTGTGAAAGGCCGGGTGGTGCAAATGCTTGTAAATAGTTGCTGAAAATATAAGGGATGCAGAAAATAGCTGGCTTTGGACAAATATATTTGCTTTTGTTATTTTTCTTTAGAAAAATCTGAATACTCTTTTTTTACCCTTTACCTAATGTTAAAAAGAAGCATCATCTGTTTTATTTGATGGCCTACAATTCATAAAATTTCATCAGTGTCTTGTTGGCCAGATCTCCTTACTCCTGCATTCTTACCCTAAGTCAAAATGAATAAATGAATCACTATTTCATTATTCTGTCTGTAATAAACATTTATTTTTCAATATGGCATTATAAGTTGGCTGCTCTCATTCCCAAATGTTCTTAAGAGGAATCTACTGTTGTCTTGCAAGAACATCAATAAGATTAAGTCCCTCAGAAATTGATGGAACTTGAGTGGACCAAGCCTAACCCCAATTTTTTTTTGCTGCCTGCCTTATTAGTCATCCCAAAAGTGATTTTCCAACCGTATCTTTTTTCAGCTAATATTTATATAACACTTTAGGTTTACAAAATGCTTTACAAATATCATCTCACTTTATCATCACAAGAATCCTGGGAGGTAGGTGCTACTATCATCCCCATTTTACAAATGGGAAACCAAGGAGAATAGAAGTTAAGAGATTTGCCTAGAGTCACAGAGCTAATAAGTGTCTGAGGCTGGATTTTGTGACTCTGGGTCCAGTACTGTAGCTATTGCACTGGCAGGCTGCCTCAGAGTTATTTCTGTAACTCTTAAATTTGTGGGCAAAAATGTCACCTGGGCTCATGAAGAGCCATACATAATTTTCTAATGATCTAGAGTGCCCATACCATTAGGAAAAATAAACAAAACTCACACAGAGAGATATATTCTCAGAATATTTTCCAAAGGTTAGAAATAAAAGCAGTTGCTTTGAATTATTGGGACCCTCTCTAGTCTGCCAGTATAATGATTAGTGCCTCTGTGGTTGCTGTTTCATTGGCTTATAAATCAAGAACCACGAGAATCCTTCACAGAGGAAGACATAGCAAAAGAATTGGATTTCCTGAGGTCCCACAGTTTGTGCACCGCAGAGCCAAGCAGTGAAGTCAGGTCCAGTGACTCTCACACTAGCCTTGCTTCTCTTTTGTGACTACCTCTGAGATTAAAAACTGAACTCTTAGCACTTCTTTTCCTGATCGACAATGAATCAATCACCACCTTCTCTGTTATATTGGTTTTGACCTTTAGGAAAATGTTCTCTTGCCATAAAAATACTGGATCTCTCTGAATTGTTCCTTGTATGCAAGTGCAGAAGATGTAAAGCCGTTCAGACATGTGAAAATGAGTTTTTCTTGCCACACCAGGTCAGAGTAAGAGAGAGGAGCAGAACTGAGCTATGTTTCCCCCCATTTACTTGGTAGGAAGAAAGTGGAGTGTAGCAAATAAAGCATTTCTTGACCAGCTTTTGCTAGGTCTGCTTACCTCCTTAAGTATTTCCCCAGATACTGGACCAGAATGTCAGCAGTCTCAATGCCCACATATAGTCCTGAATCACACAACATGTAGTCCTGATTATCATAGAAATGGAGCTTTAGAGTTAGAAGGAATCTTGGAGATCATGTAGTCCAACTTTCTCATTCTTTTTCAGTCAAAAACAAAGTTTATTAAAGATCCACCATATTAGCAGACTCTTAAGGAATCTGAGCATCTGTGAGCTATTGACTAGATTGCAAAAATCTGAGCAGTGGCTAGATTATAAGAATCAGAGCCTCCCTCCTCCTTTTTCTAGTAGGTGCAGAATAGTCTTGCATTATTGAAATATCCTTTCCATTGCATTTGTTTTTTCTTTTTTTCTTTTCTTTTTTTTTAATTTTCTTTTTCTTTATTAATTTTTTTATTTATCAATAATCACTTCCATATGCTTTTGAGTTTAAAATTTTTCTCCCCCTTCCTCCCCACCACCCTTCCCAAGACGGTGCACAATCTGATATAGGCTATACATTTACATTCATATTAAACATATTTTCACATTAGTGATGTTGTAAGTAGAAATTAAAATCAATAGGAGGAACCATCAGAAAGAGGAAACAAAACTCAACAGAAGAGAAAAAAAAATAACAATTTGGCTTCCATAGTTCTTTTTTTGGGTGTGGATAGAATTTTCCATCACAAGGCCTCTGGAGATGTCTTAGATCCTTGTATTGCCAGGAAGGGTTAAGTTTATCAATATTAGTCATCACACAACGTTGCTGTTATTGTGTACAACGTTCTCTTGGTTCTACTCACTTCACTCAGCATCAGACCATACAAGTCTTTCCAGGTTTTTCTGAAGTCAGCCTGTTCATCATTTCTTATAGCACAATAGTATTCCATCACATTCATATACCACAACTTGCTCAGCCATTCCCCAATTGATGGGCATCCTCTCAATTTCCAGTTCTTTGCCACCACAGAAAGAGCTGCTATGAATATTTTTGTACATGTAGGTCCTTTTCCCGTTTGTGTGATCTCTTTGGGATATAGCCCTAGGAGTGCTTTTGCTGGGTCAAAGGGTATGCACATTTTTATAGCCCTTTGGGCATACTAACTTTCTCATTTTATAGAGATGGAAACACACTCACAAGTTAAGTGACCTGTCACAAGTTAAGGTCACATAGAGAGCAAGTACCTGAGACAAAATCCTACAAAACCAAGCTCTCTGGCTTCAAATTAAATGCCTTTTGTGCTAGACCACACTGCCTTTAGTCTATTGAGGAAAGGAAGGGTACCTTCCTTATCTTCCACAAATATGTAGACTCGAATCAAGTGGATATGTTTACCTTCATGATAAATACAAATTATGAAGTAGAGACAATTTGTCCTTTTTTCTCTTCCCTCCCTTTTCTGTCCCTCTCTTGCCAAGAGCTGGACCCTGACCCAAGGGCTTGTTGCTCTCCTACTGTTTCTTTACTGCTCAGTGCTTTCCATTTTAGTCCATGCTCTTGTTTTAATTTAACCCTTTAGCCCATTCTTATGATAACCAAATACGGCCATAGAAAGTGAACAGAATTTATCTTGTCCCCAAGCTGAAGCAACTTAGTGAACCTTTAGCATCAGTTCCAGGAAGCTTTCAATTTGGGTTCTAAGACACAGGCTAGGGCACAGCAGAAATTTTCCAAGAATATTATCCAGTGTTGGACAGGGATTGAGTTTATTAGGAAAAGAAAGTTAGGTCATATAGAGGTCATTGGAAAAGGAAACAAAAATAGGGGAAGAGTTTTGGCTGCAGGACTTAAAAATGCTTCCCTCCAAACCAGGACTCAGAAGAGAGATCTGAGATTATTGTTCACTGCCCCCATCCCCACCCTCAACTCCGAACCTGATGCCAATCAAACCTGGGGTCTGCTTCTTTATCCCATTATGTGTGATATCACATTAGATATTTCTCTAGTTTTAAGTCTTTATCTCCTGCTAAAATACAAATACTCCAAGGAGAAGGATGGTACATTAAGCATTATCTGTTTTTTACACCTATAATTGAAGGAAAGCTAGGTGGTGCAGTGGATACAGCGCCAGCCCTGGAGTCAGGAGGACCTGAGTTCAAATTTGACCTCAGACACTAGTTATGTGACCCTGAGCAAGTCACTTAACCTCTGTTTGCCTCACTTTCCTCAGTATAAAATGAGGATAACAGCACCTACCTCATAGCATTGTTTTGAGAATCAAATGAGATATTTCTAAAAAGCTCTTAGTGCAGTACCTGGCACAAAGTAGATGCTGTACAAATGCTTATTCTTTTCCCCCTCCTTTGAAAATTTAGTTTTTTTCCCCTAATTTTATGTCCAACTATTTTAATAGCTATATTTCTATATTAGAAAGATAAGTTGGAAATCTGACCAGTCTGTTTGTGAAACACACCATAGCCTAAACTGACTGTCTGGATCACATAGTCGTAGTCTTAGCCTAACTGCCCATGTGTTGGCAACATGTACCTTAGGAGAAATAATTCTCATTTCTGAACAGGCAATGTATTAATACTTGAAAAAGTCTGTAATTTTTAAAACTGTGGTTACTGTTACGCATCAGTGCAGACTGCCACCCCTTCTGGCCTTCAAAAAGTCTTCAGGAGTTGTCACAGCCAATTTTCTTCTTTAATCATTTGAACATCTTCTTCCTGGTGCTGACCTCCAAACTTGCCAAGCTGATCCTCACATGACAGTCTATCTCAAGCTCATACTTTAAGCCTCAGTGTGGTAGCTTTGGTCAGAATTTGTCCTCTACTAGCAAAGGAAATTTTTATATTGACATGGCTTTGGAGAAAGATTTTAGAGATATGCAAAGCAAACTATAAAGTGTCAGTAGTAGTAATGACCTTCCTGATACAATTTTTTAAAAATACATATATATACATTTTTTTTTCTTGATCTTGTTGGCTCAAAATATTGCGAATACTTGATCTTTTAATAGATTCTTTCCATAAAGTTAAGGGAATGTGTTTTTGTGATATAGTATATTATTATACTATACCAGCAGCAAGGTGGTATGGAGTGGATAGAGTGCCAGGCTTAGAGTAAGAAGACTTGTCTTCCTGAATAAATAGTATGAATAAAAAAAATTCTAAACACATCTTTATACTTCCTTTACATTCCTTTGTGAAGGGCTACATATTTCGTTTTTGGGACTCCACTTATACTTTCAATCCTAACCTTTTGCCATCTCTTCTGCAAATAATTTCTAATATACTGTTTCTTTTTTTTCTTTTCTAATCTTTTTTCTTTTAGACTTAAATACTAAAACAAATACACAATAAGAAAAGAAAAAGAAACATTATAAACTTAAATATTAAAACTTGAATACAAAATAAGAAAAGAAAAAAATGTCATGTGCACAGCAGAACGTAAAAGAGGGTTCAAAATATGTAGCAATAAATTTCCATTTCAAGAAAGTCTGTGTAATAAATACTATGCATTGTGTTGAGAGCTGCCCATCTTTTCTTTGCTTCCTTGTAGGTTTTCTTTTGTTCTCTACTGTACACTTTTTACTTTGTTCTTTTTTCCCTCTTTCTCCCCATCCCCCACTGCCAGAAGGCTACAGTTAAGTGTGGATATATTTATATATAGATATATATATATACACATACATACATATATAAACATATACTTTCCCTAACAAATTCTACTCTTGATCTTTGTGGGTATCTCTTATTCCCCATCCTTCCTGACTCCTCTACTTTACTTCTACCTTGCCCTCCTATTACTTAACCCCTACCCTCCAAGGATCCCTCCCTTATCCTCCCATTCCCATTAATCTAAACACCCTTCTATATCTCCTTTTAACCTATTCCCTCTCTCTCCCCTTTAGAGATCTATCCCTTGTCTTCTACCCCCCCCATCTCCTTAGCATTTTATTTCTTTCTGAGTTTAGAAGACTTTTATACTCTTCTAGATATATATGTATTGTTCCCTCTTGAACCCATTCCCGATGAAAATAGGTTTCAAGAACTAACAGCTCTCCTCCCCCATCTAATTCTTCTGTGTTGGTTCTTGCTCTCACACCTCATTTGTATAATACAATTACTCTTTTTAGCTGTTCCTAAATTGTATTACTTTTAAAAGTCATATCATACTCAGTTCTACCCCAGTCTTTCTTATGAATTAATATTCATATTATTATTACTAATTACTAATTACTACTGTACTAATTGTACAATTACTAATAACGATCTTAGTCATATGTTTTACATTTTACATATATAAAAGGTAAACATTCTGTCCTTATTGAGTTCTTTGTAATTCTTTGGTATGTACCTTATATTTCTCTTGGCTCAAATCTTGTATTAAGTTCAGGTTTTTTTTTTAAAACAAAATCCTGAAAGTTTGACAATTCATTAAATATCCATTTTTTTATTCAGGATTATGCTTTGCTTTCATGGGTATGATATTTTCAGCCAGAACCCCAAATCTTTTGCTCTTTGATATATTGTGTTCCAAGACCTATGGTCTTTTAGTGTCTCCACTTCTAGGTCTTGTGTAGTTCTAATTATGGCTCCATCATATTTAAATTGTTTTTTTCTCTTGTTGCTTAGAGCTCTTAGTGCTTTTGTTACTCAGAGCTGGGGATTTCGGAATTTGATTATAATATTCTTGTGGGTTTCCCTTGTAGGATCACTTTTGGGTAGTGATTGGTGGATATTTTTTTCCTATTTCTACTTTCTCCTCTTGTTTTAATGCTTCAGAACAATTTTCTTAATTATTTCTTGTATTATTGTATCAACATTCTTTGTTTTTGATCATAGCTTTCAGGTAGTCCAAATGTTCTTATGTTTTCTCTTCTTGATCTATTCTTCAGAGCAGTTGTTTTTCTAATGAGATGTTTCACATTCTCTTCCATTTTTTCATTCTTTATATTTTGTTTTATTATTTCTTGATCTCTTATAGCTTTGCTGGCTCCCCCTCGCCCAATTCTGATTTTCAAGGAGTCATTTTCTTCCTTAAGATTCTGGATCTCCTTTTCTAATTGGTTAACTTTCTTTTCATAATCTTGTTTTTCTTGGATGTTCCTTTTTTTTAGTTTTTCCCCAATTTCTCTCATCTGATTTTTAAAACCTTTTTAAAGTTCTTCTATGAATTATTTTTGGGCAGATGACCATTTGATGTTACTCTTTGAGGCAGAAGAGGATTTCTTTGCTCCAGTATCCTTCTCTGAAGATGAACCCCAGTCTTCTGTTATAGTAACTCTTCATGGTTGGATTCTTTCTCCTTTGCCTGTGCAATTTTTTTTTATTTACAGTGGCTTAGTTTTTGTAATCACCTCTAGTCCTGGGGTATGGGAGATGGTGCCTCTGATCTCAGATCCTCCTTCAGTTCTCCCTTCTGGCCTGGAACTGGAACCAAGACCTCCAGCCTCCTATAAGTGCCTATAGCCAGCAGCATCCATGCCCCACTGCTTCTGCACTCACCAAGCATCTCCACAGCACAGCTGGGTCTGGCATTCATTATCAGCAGAGATTCCCTTGATCTTCCTGGGCTCAGACACCCTACTCTCCTCACTGTCCCGGGATAAATGTTCCTGTGGCGGGGGGGCAGAGGCAGCCTCCCAACCCAACTAACCCCAGGGCTTGCAACTTGTTGTTTAAGTGGACCTAGGACCTAACCTGGAGGTGTTTGATCTTCACAGTAACCAAACCTCATCCTGGGATTTTTCTTCAGATCTCTGATTGTTTGCCTTGAGGCACTATTCTATCTCTTTTTGTGGTGGAAAATCTTGAGAGCTTGGAATTTTCTGCCCTATTCAGCCATCTTTGACGCAGCCGCTGCAGTGGTGAGCATGAGACCAGCTCAATACTCTTAACCCAGAGGTGCATTGATGAGGCGGGAGACAGCAAGAGGGCAGAAGCTCCATTTATTAAGTGCTGGTAGCTTTCTTTTATATCCTTAGTAACACCTGATCAAAGCATGATCTCCACATGATAGCCAATCACCAAGTCTGCTGAACACCTGCAGCCCTCGTGTCAGGGGTATGAGTAGGACTTTTCTCCCAATGAGAGGAGAGCCGAGCCAACCATGGGAGCTGCGTGTCAGCAAAGGAGAGGTCTTGTGAGACTTCCTTGTTTTTGCCACGCAACAGGTTGTGACCCTCAGCTTCTGCCAAGAGAAGCTAGAACTCCCATGGGAAAATTCTCCCAACACATCTTCCCAGAATGCTCCCTGATGTGCTAAAGTGTACCAATCACTACTCAAAAAAAAAAATAGTGGCTTACCTTTGTTTACCAGCAAAGTTTGAACTCCTGATGATGGCATTCAAGACCATCCATAGTCTAGCTCTAACCTCCCTGTCTAACCTTACCTGATAATATTCTTCTTTATCTATTCTATATTCTAGCCAAACTGAATTACTTCATGTCACCTATTTTCCTTCAGCCTTCTTTTGTCACTGACCCTTTGTTCATACTGGCTGTCCATGATTGTAATAAATTAATAGGTGCTTCTTCCTCCCCAGACAATAACCATCTGTCAAAGTTCATCTTTTCTTTCAATTAGCTGCTGCTTTTTCAATGAAGTCTTCCTTGACCTTATTCTCCAAGTGTAAATAATCTCTCTCTTCAGATTTCTTATGGCACTTTGACTGGTTCTTCTTTGCTATATCACATTTTACTTTGTATCATATTTATTCATGTAGATATTTTTATTTTCATCCTTTACTATTATAACCTTAGGCATTAAGCCTAAGTAAAGAATGTATCACTTTATGCTGGTTAAAGTTCTACAATTTTTCAAAGTAGTTTCTCTTCACAATATTGTTATCATTGTATAAATTGTGTTCCTGGTTTTACTGACCACTCTGCATCAGTTCATATAAGTGTTCCCAGGTTTCTCTGAACCCCTCTTCTTCATTATTTCTTATGATACAAAAAAATTCTATCACATTTATATATCATCATTTGTTTAGCCATTCCACAATTGAAGGGAACCTCCTCAGATTCCTATTCTTTGCTACCTCAAAAAGACCTATAAATATTTTTGCACACCTTTAGTAAGAGTGATTTTTTTAGGGGCAGCTAGGTGGCACAGTGGATAGAGTACCAGCCCTGAAGTCAGGAGGACCTGAATTCAAATCTGGCCTCAGAACAACACTGGACACTTACTAGCTGTGTGACCCTGGGCAAGTCACTTAACCCCAATTGCCTAAAAAACTAAAAAAAGAAAAGAAAAGAAAAAGAGTGATTTTTTTAGTACTAATCACTCCTTTGATCTGCCCTCTACCTAATTCCCCTTTTTCTCTTTTCCCTCTTAATTTCCCTATTGAATGAAATGCAGTACTGAACTCAGCTGCTTTACATATGCGCATCCTTCCCTCCTTTGACCAATTCAGACGACAGTGAGGTCTAAGTGTCAACCACTCCCCCACACCTTCCTCCTTATTTGTACAGATTTATACTTGTCACCCTAATTATATGAGATAATTGATTTTCCCTAAACTTCCTTTCCCTTCCATCTCTAGTATATTCTCTTCTCATTCTTGCTTTAATATTTTTCATTGTCTAGTCATTGTTTTCTATTTGGTCCACTCTAATTTTCAGGAAGCTTGTTGCTTGGTCAAGTTTTTGTACCTCTTATACCAAGCTGTCAGTTCCCTTTCCTACTCTATCTTCCATAGCTCTCATTTCTTTCTCATATTTTCCTCTAGTGCCCTCTTTAAAAACAAACACTTGCTTTACCTCTTCCTGGAATTCTCATTGAATCTGTGTCTAAGCTGTGTTTTTCCTTGAGGCTTTGCTCATTGATGTCATGGAGACATTCTTTTTTTGTTTGTTTGTTTTTAGGCAATTGGGGTTAAGTGACTCGCCCAGGATCACACAGCTAGTAAATGTCAAGTGTTTGGTCTGAGGCCAGATTTCAACTCAGGTACTCCTGACTTCAGGACGGGTGCTCTATCCACTGCTCCACCTAGCTGCCCCCATTCCTTCTTTTTGGATTTGTGTCTTAAGCATTCCTGTCATGATAATAGTTTTTATGATGGGATTCTTTTTTTCTTGTTGTTTGCTCATTCTTCAGGGCTACTTTCTGACCTTAAATCTCACATTGCAGTTAGACTCTGTGGCACTTCTGGAGAAAAGGTCTGAGCTAGTCTTCTTCCTACTTTCTTGGGGTTCTGAGTGTTGTATTTTTCTGAGTTCTCAGGGATAGCTCAGGCTGGGGACCTGCAAGCTTTCTATGCTCCTGGTATAGTCTAATCTAGAGTAAAGTCTGATTCCTATCCCCTGTGGTCTGAGCTCAGTAAGATGTGGGTTTGGGTCTGAGCAATAGTAGAATGCTGCTTGACTTACTTGCTATCAGCTGGTTGCTGACCAGCTCTGCTGGTTCTGAATGACAGAAATCTAGGCTCCCCTTTGGTCTAGGATGTCTGCCCTGGTTAATCCTCTGAAGGTTTAAAATTGGACCAGAAGCTATAACTAAGATATCATTCTTCTCCTGGGGTCCAAACCATACTGCTGCTTCTTGCTTCTGAACTTACTCCTTTCTCTAGATACATGTTCTAAGCATTTTATTATACTTTACACCCACATATAAACATATATTCTGATTCTGTGACACTAGTTTCCTTATTGTTCCTCAAACAAGACTATCCACCTCCTGGTTCTGACATTTTCCCTGAATGTCCCCCATACCATGAATTCTCTCTCCTCATCTCTGCCTCCTGGCTTCCTTCAAGTCCCAGATAATATCCCATCTAAGAAACCTGAACAGTATACCAGCTCCATGCCAGGAAACTGCATCCCTTCCATTTGAATTGTCTTAGGAAGATTCTGAAGATCACCTGGCAGGATAAAGTACCAGACACTAAGGTCCTTTCTTGAGCTAAACTGCCAAGCATTAAAACTCTATTTCAAAGAGCACAATTCTTTGTTGCTCCTGGACAGGCCATGTTATTCAAATGCCAAATGTATGCATACCTAAAACACTATTTTATGGAGAACTCACCCAAGGAAGATACTCACATGGTGGTCAGAAGAAACACTACATGGACACACTCAAGGTGTCTCTGAAGAACTTTGCAACTGATTGCATGACATGGGAGATATGGCAAAGGACCACCCAGTATGATGTGCTCTTATCAAAGAAGGTGTTGTGCTCTATGAGTAAAGCAGAATTGCAGTAGCTCAAAAGAAATGTGAGATGCACAGATTTAGAGACATCTCCACACCAAATGTTCACATGGACTTTTTGTGCACAACCGGTGGTAGAGCATTCCGAGTTTGTATTGGCCTGATCAGCCACAGTCAGACCCACTGTAACCTGACTGTAACGTCGTGATGTTATTTTGTTCCTCTGAGAACTTTGAGGATGAAGGACAATAATTGACAACCAACCAAAGTCCCACCCTCTTCAGGAAGCGTTTTCTGGTCCCCTTAATGTCTAGTGCCTTCTTCTGTTGATTATTTCAAACTTAACCTGTATATAGCTTGTTTGTATTTGGTTGTTTGCATGTTTCTACCCCATTAGACTGTGAGCAACTTGAGAATGAAGACTATTTTGCCTTTTTTTATATCCCCAGTACTTATCACAATGCTTGACATACAATAGGTGCTTAATAATGTTTATTGACTGACTGAAAATCTTTTCTCACTCCAATTCATCTTCCAAACAGCTGCCAAAGAAATTTACTTAAAGGTAAGATCTGACCATGTCATTCCCCTAATGAACTCCAGTGACTCCCTATTTCCTCTAGGATCAAATCTAGTTCCTCCTGCTTGGCATTTAAAGCTTTTTACAACCTGGCCTAACTTACTCTGCCAATCTTATCACACATTGCTAACCTTCTTGTGCTCTACAATATGGTCAAACTAGCCTTCTTGGTGTTAATAATATCTGACCCTACATCATCCTGCAGACTACTCTAGCTCTCTTCATTGCTCTTCAACTCACATACACTTTTGATTCTTTACAGAGACTCTAGAGGCAGCACGCAGCAATAGAACACTAAATTTGGAGTCAGAAAACTTAGATTTGATTCTTTGTTCAGCTGCACAAGGGCTCTTCCAACTGATATCCTAATAGATTGTGGTAACCCAAAATTCATATGTGAGAGAATATTGGTTTTAGAAATGGGTTTTTTTCTCAAGATAATTCCTAACATGTACCGGTCATTGTGCTAGTTATTGTGGATACCAAGGTAAAAACAGAAGTTTGCATTCTTTTTTGCGGGGGGGAAGGAGGGAACAATTATGAACACAGGCAAGTAAATACTAAATTTATAAAAAGTGAATACAAACTAATTTCTGGACTGTGCAGGGGGGGCGGAGAATCATTATAGGCCTCCTGTATAAGGTGACTCAAACTAAATCTTGAAAAGGTTAGAAATTCTACAAGGTAGAGGCAAGGAGGGAGTGCATTTCAGGTACAAAGAAAACTGTTCAAAGACAAGGACATGGGAGATAGAAGGTCTTGGGCAGGGATTAGTAAGTGTGGGGTAGTTTGGCTGCTATGTAGAGTGCTCAGAGGGGATGAATGTGTTATTAACCTAGAAAGGTAAGTGGGAAGCAGGTTATAAAAGACTTCCAAGGCCAAACAGTAGAGTTTGTATATAATTATACAGTCAGCAGGTTGCCAAGGGAATTTTTTCATCAGAAGAGTGATGTTGCCAGACTTTTGTTTTAGCAAAATCACTTTGACAGCTATGTGGAGAATAGATTGGAGTATGGAAGAGACTGGAGTTAGGAGAATCAATTAGGAAGCTCTTAAAATAGGTTAGGCAAAAGGTCATGAGAATCTGAACCAGACGGGTAGTTTGTGTGAGTAACGATGAATTCAAGATATATTCTTGGAGAGCAAGATGACAAGATGTAGCAGTTGTTTCATTGTGGGGTGGGGCAGAGTGAAGGAAAAGTAAGACACCAGGATGATCCTAAGATTATGAATGTGGATAGCTAGGAGAATGGCAGTGCCCATGACAAGAAATAAGGAAACTTAGAGGAAGGATAATTTTAGGGGGAAATATGAGTTCTGTTTTGGATATCTTGAGTCTGAGATAACTGATGGGTTACAGTAGTAGTTGTCTTATAGACAATTGGCTGTATAGGACTAGAGACCAAGAGAAAGATTAGGATTGAATGGAAAAACTTGGAACTCATCTATATAGAGATCATACTTGCTCTCATGAGAGCTGATGAGAATAGCAATAGAGAGTGTAAAGGGAGAAGAGAAAAGAGCTGATGCTAGAACAATTTCTGAAATACAACTTAGCCTGTGTTCATTCTACCTTTCAATCCTGGGTCCAGATCATTGCTCATTTGTAGTGCCTATTTTGCACAGGTTAAAGCTTCCTAATCAACGGTGATGTGATCAACCTCTTTGTTTTTCTTCACTTTTTATTTTGTCAACAACTTGCTAAAACTGGTGAGTTTGAAGCTGTTATAAACACACTCAGTGCTCTCATTTTCATCCTTTTTTAAATTTAGCATGTATTTTCACCATTTATGTAACTGGTTAATGATTTGACAGCTATTTATTAAATGAATCCTATCTGCTAGGATAGAATCAGTTTCATTTTTTGTAATGTTTACTGTTCCCAACATCCTGTGCCTTCTGACTCTTCTTAAACTCTCCTCTGATATACAGACATGAGACTTTTAAGTAATCTACAAGTCTTTGGTCTCTTTCATTTCTTTATCACAAATCACTCTTTCGAACATATTTTCTGTCTTCTCCCTTATCCTTTGCAATTAAATCTTGAAGGATTAAATATTGACTTAGTCTGAAAGATCTTTTCAGGTTCTTCATAGAACTTCACTCTCTGCAACTTATGTTGGCATACCATATGCAATTATTTTCATGGTGGTCTGCTTGCTTAGCTGATAATGATCATCAAGAAGTATGTTGACCAAGTATCTTATTAGCTGATGGTTTTATTGCCTTTGGGCAAGTCTGCCAACTCCTTTGTGACTTTGGAAGGAATCTCTGAGCAATTCCTCCACTTAGCTGCAACTTACTTACATTTTCTGGTTTCATCTGTAGAGAATATGGTTCAGTTACCACATTAGCAAGTCAGTTCAATTGTTGGAGAAAGATTTATGAGCAACAATATCTAAACAAGTGGTTTGTAGATGGTTTAAGAACTGTGTGATTCTTAACATCCTGTTCCCTGCTTTTTTGTCACTCTAACCCTGTTATTGTTGATACAGAAGGGAAAGTGTACAGGCCTGGTGATTGTTTTGTATTTTACCTGCTTCCTGGGTCACCATGGCAACACAATTTCATCACCTGTTAGTCAGCTTTCTGATAATGAACCCCTCTGTACAAAGCTAAGCTGGTGCTCACAGCAAACACATTCTATCTCTAAATGAAGCCTTTGCTGTTTGATAGAATTTGTCAGAATTTCTGCTGTCCTGGCAAAGTTTTCAGAAGTCCAGAGTCATTTACAGACCACGAGACAGCTTTGGATTAGGACTTCCTATGAAAAAGTTTTATTGAGCCACAAGTTCAATAAGAATTAACAGTGTATACAGGACAGTTCAAAAAAGCTCATGTAATCTTAGGCTGCATTAAGAGATTCTTGGTTTCTCCGCCACATCTGGTATAGTGCTCAGTTCTCCATGCCACATTTTAGGAAGCACATTGATATGCTGGAGATTATCCAGAGGATGTTGACCAGTATGGTGACAGGCCTTGAGATCATGTTACATGAGTATCAATGGAAGGAACTAGGAATGTGGAGCCTAAAGAAGAGGCAGCTTAAGAGGATATGATGGATGTCTTCAAATATTTAAAGGGCTATCACATGGAACTGGGATTAAACTTGTTTTGCTTAGTCCCAGAGGGCAAAAGTAGAAGCAAAGGGTAGAATTTGCTAAGCAGCAGATTTAGGCTTCATATTAGGAAAAACTTTCTAATTTTCAGAGCCTCCCAAAGTAAAATAGGCTGCCTTAGGAGATAATAAGTTTACAGTCACTAAAAATTGTCAAGCAAAAATTGGATATCCTTTTGTTGGGTATGTTTTTGAGGAAATTATGGTTTGGTTATAGGTTAAACATTTGAAGTTTCTTCGTACATTGAGAATCTGTGACTCTGAGTGCTATATATCTCTAGTATTATATTAAATTTAACAAAAGAAAGATTCCCTTGTAGTACATACCACATTTCCCTGGGTAGAAGATGGAAGATGTGTTGTTTTGAGAATGGCATTTTCCCTATATTTTTTCTGCAATATTCCGGGGGGGTGGTCTATGAACTGTTGTTTATGATCTTGTGCTTAATAATGACATATAGAATATAGAATTCCCAGGGCACAGAGAGGGAAAACTCACTGAATTACCTAAACTCATAGAAATTTGTCCAAACTGTTACAGGCAGATTATTGTATTTGCCAATGTATGTGGACATTTCTAGCATCTGTGGAAATTTTATAGAACTGTGCACCTAGGTATACATACAAAGTGAGGTTACTTTAGTGTAAGAATAAATTGGACAATGGTACAAAATTTATTGGATCAGTGATTAACATTTATATGATACATTTCTTGGAGAAGATGTAGGTGAAATGTGATATATTTCTGAAAATATTTGAAGGGTTATAGCACTGAAGAAAGAATAGACTTTCTTTGCTTGTACCCAAAGAGAAGAACTAAAAGCAATGAGTTGAACCTGCAAAGACTGAAATGAAGTGGGGAGAAACTTCCTGGAATTAGAAAAATCCAGAAGTGGAATGGAGTGCCTTGAGAGGTTATGAGTTCCTCCTTACTGGAAATCACCAAGTAATGACTGATTAGTCATTTATCAAATATATTGTAGAGGATATTTTTGTTTAGGTAGGGGTTGTACTAGATGGTCTCTGAGATTTCTTACAAGATTCTGTGAATGCTTCCTACTACCTTTCCTTTAATAATATTAACACATTGAGACAAAAAAAAAACATAAAGTACAAAGACATCTACTACAAATTCACCACTTGTGATGGCTGATACATGCCTCCCCTTCTGTGATCTAAGAATATTGTATTAATCTTGCTCCTGGGGCAGCTGTGTGAAAGGTCACAGCATTTTCTCTTCATTTAACAGCAATGCCACAGTATTAAATGGAGATGCATTTGGTGGCTTTTGTTTCTTCTTAAAGTTGAGCTTAAGCATTTGATTTTGTTTCTTTGAATTTGTTGTTCTTTACAGTGTTAACTTCTAGCTATATTTATATTTAACGGATGCCCAGTTTGAGGACTACATACTCTTGACACACATTAATCTCACAAATTTATGAATGCCCAGGCATGAAGCAAAATGAAAACAACTGGGGGAATGTTGAAGGGGAATAATTGGACGGTGTCCAGATGTGCATGTGTAAAACATCACCCCTTGACTCCTCCCCCATATCCTGTCTGAAGAAAGGAATTTTTTTCAAAAATAAACTGGGGTTATTTAAAAGAAGTTGTGGTGTCTGTCTGACTGAAACCTAATAGGCAAAGCCAGGCCAGTCATAATTACACACATTCTTTCTTTCTTTGTTTCTTAATTAACTCGTTTGGTACTGGAGAAATAAATTGCTTTACTGCTATTTTCTGTGACTGTTAACACAATTCTTTGTTCATTCTATATGAAAATAATATGTAAGTGTGCTAAAGAATTAATATAGATTTCTTTGAATTGTTGGCTGGCATGTGCTGTTAGTGGTGGGCACCCAATTTAATAATTGTCTAGAATTATGCAGTCTTAGTTCTCTAAGACAGAAGTGAAGTCTGTAAAAGGGTAAAAGGAAAGGTGAGAACATTTCTACATTTTTGGTCACTCAAGCAGAAAGTGGAGTGAAGTAAAAAGAAAGATCCTTGCTGAAGATACTGACCTCTCTACAGAAAGGAGAAAATGCATCTAATTATAGTATCTTACATGTATAAAATCAAATTAATGTCTAGCATGGCTGAGCTTTGTGCAAACAGGATTGGTGTTACTCTGAACAAATGCTATTTATAGTAGCTACTTAAGTAGCATGTAGTAGGTCATAGTCCAACTGTAATGTATACATATATGTATGTATATATGTACTTGTGTGTATGTATGTATGTATATATGTATGTATGTATCCCTGAAGCAAGATTATTCTCTCTAGGAAATAGAAGTCGCACTTCTAAAATTGGAATGCCTCCCCCACCCACACACCCTGGACTTGCTTTCACCCTGTACTTGAAGGAGATAGAAGATGCCAATAAATTGTAATGAACTGAAATCATTAAAGTAGAAAGTGTAATGCAACTTGATCCCCTTCCTTTTTCTTTACCTCCATCTGCCTCTAAAGACTTTTCTTTTGAATTGGAATTTCATGCTGAGACTAATTAGGCACATGGATCAGGAACTGAATTTCTGACTTCATTCAGAGAAGGCTAAACTTGGGTACAGAAATTTTGGATCCCAAAACTTTGAATCAAATTTTAGTAAGATTGGGAACTCTGTCCTAATTAATGCCCTTTTTTCTTTGAGTCATTCATTAGAGGCATTCTGTGTTAAATAAAAGAGAATATTGCATACAAAATGGATGAGTATTGATTAAGACCAAATAACTGGCATCTTTGACATGATCTGGAATGATGTGACCCTGGCATATCAGATGTGCCCCAAATTACATGTTTATTGCATCTGTGACTTTGGGTGCCATGACCCCTTTTAGATCAATAGAAAATATCTCTCCCTCACTCTGATGGTCTTGAGCAATGCTTGACTGTTTCTGCCCCATTTGTAAGCTATGATCATAACTACCCACTTTCTTAATGGGGAAATAAATCTCTCCCTTAGTTAATTAAAAAAAGCAACCTTTCCAATTTTAGAAGTTCAACTTCCATTTCCTAGATAGAATGACAGTTGTGGCAGATTTGTTTTTAACCATGAGTGCCTCCTTTTTATTATATAAGAAAATCACCACAATCGTCCTTAAAAACTAAATAAAGATTCCGTTTTTATCTCAATAAGCAGAAACTTAATTTTGCTACCTGTTCTTAATATAGTTCCTGTTGTGTTTCTTTCACAACTGAACAAGAGCTATTTTAAATAAATACAAGAAAATTTCACTATGTATCTCAATTGTATGCTCTAATTTTCTGTTATGGGCAGAATTCACCATAATGATATAGTTATAGCAACTGATGAGGTGAGGTAGTATATAACAACCCTATGTCATCATTAAACTATGAAGATGTAGGCTGAATTGCAAGCTTTTAATAAATTATTATTACATGCTTCAGTCATTCTTATCCTTGTATTAAACATCAGAGAACAGACCATGATAGGCTAACTTTATTTCCTTTTTTAATAGAGTTACTCAACTGGTAGAGTAATTAGGGATTACTGTAGGTATTGTTTACCTCATTTCAACAAAGCAGTTGACATTTTCTCTCATGAATAAGATAAAGAGCAGAAGGTCAGACAATAGCAAAGTTTAGTGGATTCAACTAGTTAATTGGCTAGAATCCAAAAGTAGAGATTAATGATTCCCTGCCATCTTGAAAGTCTCTAGTAAAATGCCTCAGAGAACCATGCTTAGCTCTATACCATTTAACTTTTTTTAAGCAATAGCATGGATGAATACATAGAGGACATGGTTGTCAAAGAGAGGTGGGATTGCTAAGCCATTGAATGGCAATCACCTCCTATAGATCTCCACCTGAATATCCCATAGGATCACAAATGCAGGATGTCCAAGACAGAACTCATTCTACCCCCTCCCCAACCTACTCCTCCAAATTCACCCATTTCTCTTGATGGCAATAATGTTTTTCCCATCATGCAGATACTTAGCCTTGAAGTCATATTTGACTCTTCACATTCCCTTGCCCCCTATATTAAATCAGTTTACAGATCTTGTCAATTGTATCTCTATAAAATCTCTCATTTCCATCCCCTTTTTTCTATTCATATGGGCTTTTTGTAAGAACTAGTAACATTGGGTGGAAGTTGCAAGGATGTGAATTTCAACCTGATAGAAGGATAATTTTCCTAACAATTGAAAATATTCAAAAGTATTACCTGAGAAGTACTGGATTCTATTTACTGGGAGTCTTCAAGCAGAGCTGTATGTTCATTTGTAGTTGTAGAAGGGATAGTTGTACTTATCCTGATTTATGTAGCTTCTGAGGTCTCTTTCAACTCTGAATTTCTGTAAAACGATCATTATCAGAATCTACGAGCATGAAATGTCATGATGTAGAGTTAGAGCAGTACTCCATTTGCTTAAATATCAAAAATGCTGATGACCTATTTTTAGACCTTGTTCTTATAGAGTGATAAAATTCACTAGGACTTTTTTGAATTAGAGATTAATTTCCAAGGAAAGAATTTTTTTCTAGTAGTTGAAGAAGAGATCAACAACTTTTGCAGAGCAGAGATCTGCTTAATATTTGGCCATGTTGCTAATATCTTGCAAATTTTCCTTCCTTCCTTTGTTCCTTTCTTTGTTCCTTCCTCCCTTTCTTTTTCGCTCTCTTCCTTTCTTCCTCAAACACTAATTTTATTTAATTAAGGATTTTAAAAATTAAAATGGTTTTATATGTGATATGATTGTGCTGGATGAAAGAATTAGAAAATAAATTAGAGGTGTATATAAAATATGTGGATTAATTAACAGATTTCTACAAGAGGAACAAAACCTTACCCAAGATTTCTTAAAAATTAGACTGGACCATGCAGAAGTAAATGACTCTTTGAGACAGCAAAGAAAAACATTAAAATGATATCAAAAGACTTAAAATAGGGGAAAATGTGAGGTATATCATATTAAAAAACTAAAGTAGAAAATAGATCAAAGAGAGATAATTTAACA